>NC_139394.1:41072500-41597500 GCF_054392235.1 Sus scrofa
CACAAGACATTAAATAAGAGGGTTTCTACTGTACTCTGGATAATCTATAGCTTATATTCTCTAAATCCAGTAGGTACTTTTCAATGCCAACCTTACTTGACCTCTTGGAAATATTTGACACCATTGACATGTGTCTTTTTCATTTTCATTTTTAATTTTTTTGGTTTGTTTTTGCCCATGTCCATAGCATGCAGAAGTTCCCAGGTCAGGCATCAAACCCGCACCACAGTAGCAAGCCACAGCAGTGACAATGGCAGATGCTTAACCTGCTGAGTCACCAGTGGACTCTTGACATCTGTCTTTTTAAATGCTTTCTCTCTTTGGTCTCCATGCTACCACATTTTCCTGACCTTTTCTCTCTCTTGTTTACTTCTCTGTTTCCTTTATGGGCATCTCTTCGTCTTCCCAGCTCTTAAATATTGGTATATCCAGGGGATTTTTCCTAGTTCTGTCTTCTTTTCACTCTATATACTTACCTTTAATGACATGATTCATTCCTGTTGCTGATGATTCACAAATCTATAATTCCAAGTCCAGTTTTTGTCCTGAGGCACACCTATGCATCCAACTGCCTATTACACTTCTTCACTTGGAGATCCCTCTGGTACCTCAAGCATGGCATATCCAAAAATGAATTAATCGCTTCTCCCTCACTGAATGATTAGAGCTTCCCAGCTCAGTGAGTGGCACCATTGTACCCTATTTTTCAAACCAACAACCTGATAATCATCCTTAACTCTTCTCTGTCCTTATCTGTGACATCCAATGAAACTTCAAGTTCTATTGCTTTTACCTCCTGAGTATTTCTCAAATCTGTGTACTTCCCTCCATCTCTACTACCATCTTTGGTCTTCCTGCCTCCGGTCTCTCTTCTTACCAATTCATTCTGCAACCAAATTTGCATACCTATGCTTCAGTGTACGTATCACTGAAATAGTATGAACCCTTTAATATGGCTTATGAAATATTTGCATAGTCTGGCCTCTGCCAGTCTATTCTTGTTATTACCCCAAACACACTAGCCATACTGAAGTTTTTTCAGTTTCTACAATATCGTGCCTCCTTGCCCTCAAGCTTTTACAAGCTATTCCCCCTACCTGGAACACTCCTTCTCATCTTTCAAATCTCAGCTTTAAAGTCATTTCCTCAGAAGAGTTAACCCTATCCCTAGATTAGCTTAGATCTCCCAGAAATATGTTGAATGGAAGTTTTTAAAAATACACTACAACTTTCTATCCAGTGGAAAGTTGTCCTCAGCGAGCTCATTGACATGGAAGATATTATTCAAGTATCTGGAATTCCTTTTGGAATTGCCTTCAGAACATGTGATGTATTCTTCTAAATGCCTTAGATAGTGGCAAATATTTACCCTCTGAGGTTGGATTTTATTTTGGAAGTAGCAAAGGCATTTGGAGCCAAGATGGGTAATCAAGCTGAGTAATACTATCAGAGGTGAAAAATTATGGGTGACTGTAAATTAATGAGTCTGACTTCTTTGTATGGCTCATAAACTGGGTCTTAAGGCAATTCCAGAAGAGAAGTTCCAAAAATATTTTGAGCAATGGCAAGATTGTTAGAATGTTTGTATAGCTTCCCAAGGGAACTTCTTTGCAGGGGGCACTGCTCCTTTAGATGTATACACTCATGAATGTTTTGTTTTGTTTTGTTTAATAATTCTTGTTTCCTTTAGACACAATTTCTACCCATATATGCGCTTGACTCGAAGCTTTAGGGACAGCATGATACAGCAGATAGAGCCTAGAAATGTTGCTTTTCACCATTATCATTTAATAATGAGAAGAGCACTTATAAATTAATTGTCACTACAATTTGGCCACAAACCACCGCATAAGTGACTTCAGCCCACCTACTTTAACTACCTCTCCCAGTAAAAATATTATGAAATATAGAATAATCCTTTGCCAACTAAGATAGCTCTCAAGGGTACCAACCACTGTGAGATTTGGTTGGCTCAGTTTATTGAAGTTAATGAGTGAGACCAACTGCCACAGATGGTGCCTTCAGACTCAGGTCAGACATCTCAAAAATACGTATTATTAGTCACAAGGGAAATTATGGGCCAGAACAGAACTACAGAAATAAATCTATCTTCCCTACTAAAAGCAAAAATAATAGATCTCATTTAGATACCCCACTATGTGCCAGAAATCATGCTAAATTAAGCACCTAATTCACAAGTGTTATATTTTCATTTCAGAAACCAAAGCTAAGAGAGGTTAATTTATTTGTCCACTCTCATACTTCTAACAATCAGAAGAGTTCGACTGGGAACTTGTGATCTACCTAATTCCAAAGCCCCAGTTCTCTCCTCTTTACGCAAAGTACATAATGAACTAAAACCAGGCCCTCAACATATGCAGAGATGGTGCATTGTTTGTTTGTTTGTTTTTGTTTTTTTTTTTGTTTTTTGTCTTTTTGCTATTTCTTGGGCCGCTCCCATGGCATACGGAGGTTCGCAGGCTAGGGGTCTAATCGGAGCTGTAGCCGCCGGCCTACACCAGAGCCACAGCAACGCGGGATCCGAGCCGCGTCTGCAACCTACACCACAGCTCACGGCAACGCCAGATCCTTAACCCACTGAGCAAGGGCAGGGACTGAACCCGCAACCTCATGGTTCCTAGTCGGATTCGGATTCGTTAACCACTGCGCCACGACGGGAACTCCGAGATGGTGCATTTTTAATCCTACCTCTATCACTCTAATTCTTTTTGTGGCTCATCTTCTCACCAGTGTCTCTGTCTTCGGTGAATCTACTTTCTTCAGTAGGAGCATCAAGAGTTTTCTGCTGAGTATATTTCCTCAAATTTTTACTGTAATGTTTGGCATTTTCTGACTGTGTTTTTAGTTACTGTCTTTGAAGAGTCATGCCTAATTTCTAACTTCATTGCCCCAAAAGTTGTTCCTAAGGCTCAGATCCTGTCTCTGTGACCTGCCATGTGGAAACTACCTTTCCATGATCTTTGCTTCCTATAGGATGGTAGTGCACCAATCCTTCTTTATGGGAAATTTTTCTTACCACCCAATATTGAGTCTTATATGGAGAATGGGGGTGGTGATTGTTGGAGCATTTCCAGTTACTAAATCTGATGCCTATGCCTTGTCCAAGCATAGACTCCAATTTGGATGTATATCTTGCTAGAGACTCAGTCAGTCTCCCACAGAATGCATGGACTGTCATAACATCTTTTGTAACATCCCCATCTTGATTGTGCTGTTATGAAGATAGAACCAGATTCATTTACCACTTTTAGCTTGATGTTTGGAGAAAAGTATGATTTGTCCTGGGTAGGTAGGTTGACATATCATTTTTGTCTTCTGGCTTAATACTGACGAAAAGACGATAACGCAAGAGACTTTAGTGCCCAATGACAAACATCCAACTAAAGAAATCAGAAAAAAATTAGTAAGTGCTTTGTGTCGTAAAAATCAGCAATATATTCAAATATATACCAAACTATAAATAAAATTTGTTCAACCTATTTACAAGCTAGCATACTTTAACCCTACCTCTTTGTGTTTCTCTTCTTGTCTATATTCCTGGTTGATTTCATGCCATTTAATTTAAGGTCAATAGAGTCTGTTTCTAGCTCCTCATAAATTGTAACTCTTCGTTAGTCCTTCATCCTCCATCATGATTTAATTATTTGTTTTAAGCATCTAAGTCACATCTGTTCTTTTCTGGGCCTGAAAATTATATCGAACCCTCTAAGTCATGCTCTATATTCTCAAAAATCTTCTTGGATTTTAATAGGAAGAACACATACATTAAAAAAAAAAAAGCCTTACCTAGGAGAAATATTTTTAAGGATATTTTAAGGAACAATCAGAAAGAAAATGTGCAATGAAGAGAATTAATAAGGAGTCTTAAATTGTTGTTCTAGCAGGCCTTTCCATCCATATATTTGTCCTACTCTTGCTCAGATCAGCCTGTAGTATTATTAGTCTGCTAAGATTAGTTTTCCAAGGGTTCTGGAAAGTAATTTAACAGCAGGAATTATTTTTACCAAATATACTAGGGAACTAAGTCACAGCAGGACTTGTACAAGCTCTCATGATAATCATAAAAATAATATTCAGATGTTCTGACTCTTAGTTATTTACTAAAAATAAATTGATTTCTAAAGAGGTTTAGCTACATGTCTCTTTGTTATCTCTTAGTATACAGTGTTATTACACATTAAAATACTAATATAGATGTTAGTGTATGTTATCTCTTAGTAGACATATTCCTTCCTTCTGCAAAGCTTTAAAGTGTGAAAATTAGGGAGTTCCCGTCATGGCGTAGTGGTTAACGAATCCGTCTAGGAACCATGAGGTTGCGGGTTCGATCCCTGGCCTTGCTCAGTGGGTAAAGGATCTGGCGTTGCTGTGGCTGTGGTATAGGCTGGCAGCTCCAGCTCCAATTCAACCCTTAGCCTAGGAACCTCCATATGCTGAGGGTGCCACTGTAGAAAATATAAATAAATAAATAAATGTGAAAAATAAATTCCAGGCTATGATAATTAGTGATAAAAAGTCAAGGGTTACTGAGAAAACCATGGAAGAGAAACATGCACAAAATGCTGAAGAACATTAGCAATGATTTGCATAATTGTTTTACTCTAATTGTGTGCCTTTCAAACTTTTTAAACCATGATTCACATTGATAATTTACATTTTATATTTTAAATTTTAAGACCCAGAGTAGGTACCCTCCCTATGTGTAATGCTCCTTTGATGCTCTTTCTGTTCCATTTTAAAAAATTCTGATCAGGACCTAATAAATGGGTCAAAATCCATAGTTTAAAACTCCTTCTTTAAATTGTCCATATCTACCAAGAGGGAGAAGAAGAAAGAAGAAGATGAAAAGGAGGAAAGAGGAAGAGGAGAAAGTTAATGGTGACATAGGTTAGTCTGAGTCAAGTCTAGTAAGAGATATTTATTTATTTATTTATTATTTTTTTTTATTTTCCCACTGTACAGCAAGGGGGTCAGGTTATCCTTACATGTATACATTGCAATTACATTTTTCCCCCACCCTTTCTTCTGTTGCAACATAAGTATCTAGACATAGTTCTCAATGCTGTTCAGCAGGATCTCCTTGTAAATCTATTCTAGGTTGTGTCTGATAACCCCAAGCTCCCGATCCCTCCCACTCCCTCCCCCTCCCATCAGGCAGCCACAAGTCTCTTCTCCAAGTCCATAATTTTCTTTTCTGAGGAGATGTTCATTTGTGCTGGATATTAGATTCCAGTTATAAGTGATATCATATGGTATTTGTCTTTGTCTTTCTGGCTCATTTCACTCAGGATGAGATTCTCTAGTTCCATCCATGTTGCTGCAAATGGCATTATGTCATCCTTTTTTATGGCTGAGTAGTATTCCATTGTGTATATATACCACCTCTTCCGAATCCAATCATCTGTCGATGGACATTTGGGTTGTTTCCATGTCCTGGCTATTGTGAATAGTGCTGCAATGAACATGCGGGTGCATGTGTCTCTTTTAAGTAGAGCTTTGTCTGGATAGATGCCCAAGAGTGGGATTGCGGGGTCATATGGAAGTTCTATGTATAGATTTCTAAGGTATCTCCAAACTGTTCTCCATAGTGGCTGTACCAGTTTACATTCCCACCAGCAGTGCAGGAGGGTTCCCTTTTCTCCACACCCCCTCCAGCACTTGTTATTTGTGGATTTATGAATGATGGCCATTCTGACTGGTGTGAGGTGGTATCTCATGGTAGTTTTGATTTGCATTTCTCTTATAATCAGCGATGTTGAGCATTTTTTCATGTGTTTGTTGGCCATCTGTATATCTTCTTTGGAGAAATGTCTATTCAGGTCTTTTGCCCATTTTTCCATTGATTGATTGGTTTTTTTGCTGTTGAGTTGTATAAGTTGTTTATATATTCTAGAGATTAAGCCCTTGTCAGTTGCATCATTTGAAACTATTTTCTCCCATTCTGTAAGTTGTCTTTTTGTTTTCTTTTTGGTTTCCTTTGCTGTGCAAAAGCTTTTCAGTTTGATGAGGTCCCATGGGTTTATTTTTGCTCTAATTTCGATTGCTTTGGGAGACTGACCTGAGAAAATATTCATGATGTTGATGTAAGTCCAGTAAGAGATATTTAATACAATCCTTTTCTTCTCTCACTGACAAGTTTGCACATTTTCTTCCAAAGAAATCCAGTGCACTTGAATTCATATTTTACTATCACACTCATCTGGGAATGTAGAACTTTGTGTTTACCAGCTATGAATCATACAAGAAACATCTTTTCTGAATTGTATACCCAATTTTTAAACAAAGGACATGATACAAATGTTATTCTAATTCCATTTAAAAAAAAAAAAACTTTGCAAAAGAAGGAAGTTATGTTCCATATTTTAAGATGCCAAAGGGTCTTTACTTATGTTTCTTGTTCTTATTTCAAGTGATAGTCCAAAAGCAAAGATGTATTTCCTTTTTAAAAAAAAATCAGCGAGTGTGAATTTTGAATATCAGATTTCTGTTTTCATAAATAAATCATTTGTATCAAATTCATCTGTTCCTCTTCATATGGTATATCACAAGTGGGCTGCAGCTGGCTGCTTTGCAAACTGGAATTTGGATTCCATTAACAGCTCCGGTGAAAGATTCCTCTATGGTGTCTGGGCTTCTTGATTGCTACACACATGGAACATGGCTTTAGCACAATTACTTAGAGCTCCTTCAATTAGAAATTGCAAGATAGTTGTCATCAAATTTATGTAACATGGATCAGCCAAGCATCTGGAAGAATTCGTATGTGCAACGGATTAAATACCTACACTGCTTTCTCATCTTGAAGCAAATACATTGACTTTATAGCTAATGGAAAAAGCAGAAGTGTTTCCATTTTCCTGGTTTTAAAAATACACAGACAACAAAGCAAATTTCAAAGTAAAATGAATGTTTTTAAAAAATTGCAATTAGTGGAGTTTCCGTCATGGCGCAGTGGAAATGAATCCGACTGGGAACCATGAGGTTGTGGGTTCAATCCCTGGCCTTGATCAGTGGGTTAAGGATCTGGTGTTGCAATGAGCTGTGGTGTAGGTCACAGACGTGGCTTGGATCTGGCATCTGCTATAGCTCTGATTAGACCCCTAGCCTGGGAACCTCCTTATGCCGTGGGTGAAGCCCTAGAAAAGACAACATGACCAAAAAAAAAAAAAAAAAATTGCAATTAGTAAGGACATAAAATGGCTTTATTTTTCATCAGAGTGAAATTTTAACATTACTTTTAAGACATGAAATATAAAAGTCACAAGAAATTGATAATTTTTTAATAAGTAGCTAGTTGCTAAGCCTAATGAATTTTGCTATCTGGAAAGCCCACTTAAAAATTCAATCTACTTCTGGAGTTCCCACTATGGTACAGTGGGTTAAGAGCCTGACCAGGTAGCTAAAGTCATTGCAGAGGCACGGGTTCAATCCCTCTCCTGGCACAGTGGGTTAGGTCTTAGTTGCAGGATAGGTCTTAGCTGCAGTTCAGATTCAGCTCCTGGCCTGTGAGCACCCAGATGCTATGGTGCGGCTATTAAAAGCTTTTTTAAGTTAAAAAAATTAAAATTCACTCTATTTCTAAGCACTATATTGTGTCATATAGTAGAAGAGAGATTATAAAAAGCCTTGGATTTGGTCTTAGCGCATCTATTAATTGATAGTGTAAATTTGGGCGATTTGCTTAACTTTTCTAGACCTTCATTTCCTCCTTTTAAAAATGAAGCAATTAAACCACATGGTTTCTAAATTATATAATATCTTGGGAAGAGCGACGTTTGAGATCATTTAATCTACAAATGTTAACAAACAAAAATTATCCACTTTTTTCTTTCTGCATTCATGAATGGGTGTCTTTCATCATGAAGGCAGGAAGTAAAGCAGTATCATTGCTTGAATGTAAGAGACTATAAGAAGCCTTTTTAAAAAATCTCTGACCCCACGGACGAAGGAAAAGGAAAGAGGTTTCTAAAAGTCTGTTCTGGTTATCTAGGCGAAGTCTGTGATCACTATAGTAAAAGAATAAATCCTGTAGAAAAACACATTAGTAAAGACTGAAGTGCATAATAAGATAAAACGGTGTGCTCATCCAGCCATGTCAGTGAGAAAAAGCAATGTGTTTTTACACAATTGAATTGGGCAAAAATTACACTAACATACGAATCCTAGGGCTACCAGAGAGAGAGAGAGAATGGTGACCATCTGGAGCTAAGACGTTTCTTCTTCATGTAATCACAGTGATGACATCATTCACAAGTGGCAGAACATAGCAAAGTATTTATCGTTCATTCCACAAGGTGGTGTGTTTTATGTATGAACTATTGGAGGTAGTGTTTTTATTCTGAATCTAATGATATGCTTTTTAAATGGCTTTCTTAGTTCTGCCTTGTTAATGCATCCATTAGTATCCTGCCTCTGGGTCTAACAAATTGCCTGATGCCCATGTAGGTACATGTCCTTGTTCCCAAATTGAGAACATATGCCAAGATTTTCTGTATGCCCTCAGCAAACACACTCCTGGAGGTGTTCTTGACCGTGATCTCAACAAGAACTCCAGATGAGCTCTTTCCCTGCAAGAAGATCAGCTTCCCCGTGCTTTCCCCTCTGTGGTTATGGCTTTAGAAATTAAATATAGAGAAATAATATGATCCTTAATTTAGAAATATTATTTGTATATTGTATAGGACTGAATGAAGTTTGTGAAATAGTATCAGGAGCTACTTAAAACAAAAGTCGAAGAATTCTTGGCAATAACGTTCGCCACTTTAGCCTAAGAATCTACTTAGAGCCTTCCAAACACCTAGGATTCTGCCTTTCTTCTCTTCCGTAATGACTTCTTCAACCAAACACCCTCTCAGATACTTGCTCTCAAGAGTCTAAGATTAGTTTGAAGGAGTCCAGGTTAAGATGTGTGATTTCTCGTTCATTATGTCTGCCTCTTATTTTATTTTTATTTTTTATTTTTGTCTTTTTAGGGCGACACGTATGGCATATGGAGGTTCCCAGGCTAGGGGTCCAATCAGAGCTATAGCTGCTGGCCTACACCACAGCCACAGCAACGTAGGATCCAAGCTGTGTCTGCGACCTACACCACAGCTCACGACAACGCTGGATCCTTAACCCAATGAGGGAGGCTAGGGATCGAACCTGCATCCTCATGTATGCTAGTCAGATTCATTAACCACTGAGCCACAACGGGAACTCCTATGTCTGCCTCTTAGATCTTTGTTTCAGATATATCTGTAAACTGAGTATCTGTGGTTAAGGTACAGACTTATAAACTGCAGTGCATGTTTAGGGTACATTTGCCATTCATTCATTCATTCTCTCACTCACTTGTCAAATATTTAAGGGCTTTCATTGTTGCAGGCATTGTCCATTAAGCAGTGAGAATACAAAACAGAATGGACTCTCTGAAGAGTAATATTATAATCATGATAACATTAAACCTAATATTCAGCAAGGTAAATGAAATGATAACTTTTTATTTTAATAAAATCTTAAAGATTTTCTCTATTTTTCACTATTGATTTGCAATTATTATTTCGTTTATGTTCTGCTTTCCTGCCTTCACTATAGTTTATGCTAAGAGTTATTTATGGTTTAAACACCACGACTTGCCAGAAAACAAAAAAAGGACCAGCAAATGCATTTGAACATTTTATGAGTCTTTAGTGGCTCCTAATTGTATTCTACTCTAATTTTTGCTTTAAAATAATTTAAGAATCTTAGTGTATGCTTGGGTCCTGGAATACCAGAAAAATGGAGGGAAGTGGTCTCTGCCAGCAGGTCTATGGGGATTAGAACTTGGATGTTATTTATGTAGAGAGGATTATAATAGGTATGAGCTCAGCGATCAGGAGACAGTCCACACTACAAAAGCAAATATAATTATTAATAGAATACATAATAGAAGGTTTAACTGTGTATACAGCAGAAATGAGTAGTCACTTTCCACCCTGGGAGGGACTGGTTGTCTTCTTAAAGAGTGTCCTGGTTCAAAAGTAAAGCAAAGCTGGTGATCAAATGCTTTCCTAACCAGAGATTAGCTCAGGTGTTTACCTTTGACAGTGTTTCTACTCAGGACATAGGAAAACTGGCCTGTTAAAATGAAAAAAAAACATCCCGTATACTGAGAGAAAACGATGCTGTTAAATGGTATGATAATTCTTATTCAAACTAAAAATGTCTCTTCTTCTTTCATTCAAATTGAGTCACCAGAATGTTCAGTATTATGCTTAAGCCAATAAAAGAAAGAAAAAATAAAAAATATTCTGAAGTTGAACATGTCCATACGTACACGATTTCAAGTTAGAAATGGTTGGTTAATTACCTAAGTTGCTATCCACTACAATATTTGTAGTGCTTTATGTGTCTGAAGTGCTGCCCAAATATTAACAAATTGATTCCATGACACTCTGTAAAGTTTGTTAGTGTTGTCACTGAGATTTCTAAAGCAAAGAGATCGTTTTGATGAGTATACTTTGGCTTGAGGCGACTATACAGTATGTTCGAGATACCCTAAAATTAACCCTCTTTTGGAAGGAAGAGTTGCCCTTCTGGAACAGTTAGGGCATCTTCAAGATTGCACGTGATTAGGTACCAACATAGACAATAAATGCTATAGATCAGAGAAGAGAAAACCAGACCTATAGTTGACCTTGTAGCAAAGAGCTTTGCTGCTTAGGAACAGGAGGAATTAATACACCATGATTTTGTCTCATACCCTCACTCCTTCAGTAGTGACTTTGCAGCCAGGAAGTAATTGTCCTTCCTCAGCTAACTATGAACACTCAAAGGCAGTTACTTTAGCATCTAAGATAGGTGCAACTCTGCTCGTTCAGTTTTTCCAAAACACAAGACAATAAAAACTAGCCACTCCCGGGAGTTCCTGTTGTGGCTCAGTGGTAACCAACCCGACCAGCATCCGTGAGTTCACAGGTTTGATCCCTCGCCTCGCTCAGTAGGTTAAGGATCTGGCATGGCTGTGAGCTGCGGTGTAGGTCACAGAGGCGGCTCAGATCTGGCATTGCTGTGGCTGTGGTGTAGGCTGGCAGCTGCAGCTCTGATTCCACCCCTAACGCGGGACCTTCCATATGCTGCAGGTGCAGCCCTAAAGAAACAAAACAAAACAAAACCCCAAGCAAAAAAAACTAACCATTCCCCCAGAGCAGATCTTCAAAATTAGAAAAGCGACTGGAAATTTGGAGGAAAAAAAAAAGGGGCTGGGGGGGCAACACTGTGCAGTTTTCTACATGAGCTCCCCCTACCCACCACTTTTTTAAAAAATAAACTAACTCATCATGAGATTTTTCAAATGCATTCTTTTAACATATGGTAAGCGTGTAAACATACTGGATTTATTTCAGGGGGAAAGTAACCTGATTGATTCGAACAGTACCTCAGAATTTATTCAGTAATGTCAAAAGTCACAACTTCTTTTTATCACTTCGGATTCACAAAATTGCATCAGGGGAAGATATATGCTCGAGTGTGATTGCTCCCAGACATGCAGTTTGTCTTCCATCGGGGATCTGACATAATCCCTACAAGCCAACTTGTATTTGTGTGGGTTTTAGTGGCCCTCATCCAGAATGATTTCCCACCGAATGTTATGCCAAGTCTGTGAAACAATAAGGCTGATCCTGACACCAGTCATTTTCTCCCTGGCATCAAAAAATCAGATCCTTCTGCGATACAGCTTTTTTCTGAATGAAACGATCTCGCCTTGCTTTTGCTCGGTGAGTAGCAGGGCTGCAGAGGCAAGGATGGGAGTGAACATGTGAAAAATTGAAAGAGTGAAACATTGCTCGATAGCAGAGGAGTTCTAATAGAGATAATGGTATTCTTAGACTTAGACTTGAGCAAAGCGAACGTCAAGACACCGTTTGGTTGCCTGGAGAGAAAGTGCACATGGTAACGAAGTAAGTCCTGCCAAGGATGAAGTCTCCGTTCGTTTTCACTAGGAAGACTCCCTCACGTGCACACGTGTCCGAACGCTATGAGGCAGCAGGAGACCCTGTTGCGCTGTTTTTTCTTCCCCCCATGAGAGGCCTGAGGATGAAATCAGAGATCATCTGCTTGTGAAGAGGGGGGAAAGAACCCATTTTTACTGCAAGGATTTAATGTGATGTTGATGGTAAGTGACATGACCACTGAAAACAGATGCCATCTGGAGTCTCGTTGATGGATGTGCAAACCCCTGACAGCAGAAACCCGCATTGTCAGTTTGCCTTCATGGTTGTCTTCCTGAGATCAGGAGAGGGTCCTCTTCCTTTCAGATGTTGGGACCTGCATCACGCGGACAGAGAAATAAAAGGTTCTTCTTCTAGCCGGCCTTATTCTAAGGGGAAATTTTTCAAAAAGCGCAACTCAGGAATTTTGAAATGCCCTTTGACCGCTTCTCTTTTAAACAAACATTTTCAGGCAGCAGTTCACAAGAACGTGTTTTCTTGTTTAAAGCCATGTTTTTATTATCTTTTTAGACAGCTGCTGTTACCTTTGAAGTGTTGGCCATTGTTCCAGGTCAGCGTGTGACAACTTTGGTTAACTGGAGATTTTTGCAAAAGGAGGAATTATGGCCCCTCATGCTTTTGTGTGAATCGGGATGCTGCTGTCGTACAAAGAGAAAACATGACTTTACCATGTGCAGTCAAAGAGGGACTGACTTGAATTAGGAAACCTCTCAGGAAGCAGGCAGAGGAGATGCTCCCACCTGAACTACGTTTGGGAGACGTGCAGTTTGGTTTGAATTGGTACGGTCTGACCAAGCAAATCAAAAGAATGAAATATTTATCAGCTCCAGAGTGAATGGTATTCTTTGGACTCTCAAAGAATTATGTATTATGATAGATATTAATCGTACGTGATTCTATAAAGAAAAGCACTTGGCAACGACCGGAGAAATGATGGCATTGGATAATGTGATGTAGTGGAAAGGCCTCTGAACCCAAAGCCTATAAATACATCATTCCAAAGGTAGATTCCAATTTTTTTTCTGAAATGTTTTTGGATTGGTTGGCTCATTTTATGTTTGTTTGGTTTTTGGGGGGTTTTTTTGTTTTCGTCTTTTTTCTTTTCTAGGGCCGCACCTGCGGCATATGGAGGGGTCCAGTCAAAGCTATAGCCACTGGCCTACGCCAGAGCCACAGCAACTCGGGGCCTGAGCCGCGTCTGCGACCTACACCACAGCTCATGGCAACGCTGGATCCCCGACCCACTGAGCAAGGCCAGGGATCAAACCCGCAACCTCATGGTTCCTAGTCGGATTCATTAACCACTGCACCACAACGGGAACTCCTGTGTTTGTTTTAATGATAGTATCTATTAAAGATTTTCTACTATACATGCAATACGTATTTTCCATTTAAAAATTAGATGCTATGGAGTTCCCGTTGTGGCTCAGCAGTGACAAACCTGATCAGTATCTAGGTATTAGATACTATGGAGTTCCCATCGTGGGTTTGATCCCTGGCCTCACTCAGTGGATTAAGGATCTGGCATGGCCATGAGCTGTGGTGTAGGTCACAGATGTGACTCGGATCCCACGTTACTGTGGCTGTGGCATAGGCTGGCAGATAGCTCCCATTCAACCCCTAGCCAGGGAACCTCCGTATGCCGCAGCTGTGGCCCTAAAAAGCAGAAAATAAATAAAGTTCTAAAAATTGGAGAATATAAGCAAAACCACCCATATTTTTACTACTCAGAGGCAACCAACATATTTTTCTATACACAGGTTTTTATATTTCAAAAACGCACATAGATAAAATTTCACGTTCTGCTTTTAAAAGTTCCTCGATCCCATGATGTTTTTGTATTAAATTCTAAATTGTCTTTCATTAGCTACAATGATATTCATCAAGTGGATATACCATGTGCTTAACCTTCCCGTCCTTAACGTTTACCAACCTCTTCTCATGATAAGTAATGCTGCAAGGAATACTTCCACGCAAAGCTCTGTCTCTGGGTCTTGGCTTTTATAGTTGGTTTCCAGATAGAGCACTATTAGTTTAAACTGTAGAAAAATTTAAAGGCTTTAGATAGAAATGGTGAAGTTGTTTTCCAAGATGGTGGTTGTTTCAATGTCCCCTCTCTCTAGCACGGTGTGATATTAGTCATCTTCATGGTTCATGCAAATGACTGATTTTTTATTTTTTTTATTTTTTTTCTTTCTTTTTTTTTTTTATTTTTCCACTGTACAGCAAGGGGGTCAGGTTATCCTTACATGTATATATTACAATTACATTTTTCCCCCACCCTTTCTTCTGTTGCAACATGAGTATCTAGATAAAGTTCTCAATGCTATTCAGCAGTATCTCCTTGTAAATCTATTCTAAGTTGTGTCTGATAAGCCCAAGCTCCCGATCCCTCCCACTCCCTCCCCCTCCCATCAGGCAGCCACAAGTCTCTTCTCCAAGTCCATGATTTTCTTTTCTGAGATGTTCATTTGTGCTGGATATTAGATTCCAGTTATAAGTGATATCATATGGTATTTGTCTTTGTCTTTCTGCTCATTTCACTCAGTATGAGATTCTCTAGTTCCATCCATGTTGCTGCAAATGGCATTATGTCATCCTTTTTTATGGCTGAGTAGTATTCCATTCGGAAGATGTGGTATATGACTGATTTTTTAAACTCTTTGGGGATTTCGTGAGACATGGTGGAATTTGGAAAGAGATGTGATTGCTATTCCACCCTTTCCTTAACCCCCTTAATCTCTCCATGAACAATTTTCTTTATCATGAAATGAATTACAAAATATCTCACAAAACCGTTGTATGAAAAGATAGTAAAAAATAAATGGAAAATAACTCGTAATTTAAAAATACTTCTTAAGCACCTGCCATGCATGAAATTATTCTACATGCAACTTAAAAAAAAAAAACACAGAGAACACCTAACAAATTTTAATTTTCCCCAGACGATAGTAGGTTAGGGAAGGAAAGGATGAAAATGTTTGGTTAGAGAATCAAGATACCTACTCTAGTTTACTCTTTCACTAACTGGCTGTGTGACCTTGTACAAATTATTTAACCTCTCTGGGTCTCTGTTTCTTCATCAAGGAGGGCAGTGAATTTAACCAGATTATCTCTAAAGTGTTTTCTGACTCTAAGATTCTTGGATGCTATCAAAACCATTTTTCCAGAAAAGAATAAGCCATCTGGCTACACACCTCCCTCCAAAATCCAAATGCAGTATTTATTTCCAAAAACTTTTAGTGAGTTCAAATCTCTATGTCTATGCTGGAGTAACTTTCCCGTTCTATCCAATTTACTTTAAAGAAGTATCATGATGAGAGTCTACCTGTATTGACCCTTTTGTTAGCTAAACAAAAACAGATTAAAGTGATAACAAAGAATCCTTTAAAAATATAGATACACTGCAGACTGTGCAAATTATGCCCTAAGCTTTATAGTATAATGGTCACTGGTTTCAGTGGGAATTTCACACAGACCTCTCAGGTTGGAATTTGGGAGTCATGACGACAGCACAGAAGATGTCCTTTCTCAACAGATAGCGACACCTTATCTGAGCTGCAGTGACCATTTATTTTATTTCACTTTTGTATAGACTCTTAAATATGATGCTAATGAGGAAAAAAACTCCTGTATTTCCTAGCAGGATTTTCTTCAGAACATTTAGTTCGATTTTTTAAATAAAATAACAGCTTTATTGAGATATAATTCACATATCATAAAATTCACCATTTAAAGTGTATATTTCAGTTGTTTTTAGTATATTCACAGAGTTGTAAAACCATCACCAGGGATGTGTTCTAAACACAAAAGTGTGTAGACAGTACCCCAGTTGCTTGCTTCTGTTTATTGGATTTGGTATTGTGGATAGATTTTTTTTTTTCCCACTCAAGGTATGGCTCAATTAAAAGAATCGAAACTGTTCAGTGTTAATTAAATAATCACTGTGTTATAGCACATTTTCAATTTAATTTGAAATCCACCACCTACCAACTTCTACTTGGAAATATAGAAATACGGAAAATAGGATACAGAAAATACAGGAATATAGAATATAGTAAATATAGAAAAAAGTGTGTGTGTCTGATTGTTTGGCAATATGGTGAAAGGTGAATGAAGGGCTGTGGAGAATTCATGTGTTTCTCAATTTATTTAAAACATTTAGAATCATTTTAAAAATTTACCTCCCTCTGTTGACCTAGAATTCTGAGGGATGCTTAAATATCAATCCCAGAAGGAAAAAAAAAAAGGCATATGAAGGTGATAGAGGGATAATAACCATCTTTTCTCTTCAAGCCATGAAAACAACAACAGCAAAACACTGCTTGTGTTTTGAGAAAGCATAGGTATGATTCAAAGTGATAAATAATAATAATGGTGACATTTATAGTTTTCAAAGTGATAAATAATACTAACTGCGACATTTATAGTTTTATCCTAGGCATTTCATTAAGATCAATTATGAAAGTGTTAACTAGATTTTTCTACTTAAGCCTTTGCAGTAAGCTTGCTAGTTATCGTTTCTTCACTATTTTATAAACAAGCAGAATAACTGAGTACTGCACTGAATGACTTTTTAGTAATTTGTACTCCCGAGGCTATAAAAAAATAACACTACCTTGGTAAATTTAGATAAACCTTTTTCTCTTTAACGCTCCAATATAAACTTTCCAATATGGCATCTCATTTTTCTCCCCCACCCCCCAGTTCATCTTCTAGGAATTGAATGCATTGTCATAAATTATTCTCTCACTGTTAAATTCAAGGAACTGACATCCATTTTACAGATGGAAAATCTGAAGTAAACCTCTCACCAAAGAGGTGAAAAAGAAGCCTAGCATTCTTGCTGGGACCTCCGCACAGACTGTAATGATAAGAACCTCTTCTCTGAATATTCATAAAAATTACATGCGATGACCTTGAGTAAGTCATGTAACACTTACATCCCTATTTTTCTCATCCACCAAATGAGAGTAAAGAGTAGTCTAGTTATGTGGTGGCTTATGATGATCCAAAGTATGACATCAAGTAATTGTATATATTTTGTCCCTCGGAAAGACATTAACAAGCTAATATTTTTAATATCATTATCTACAATACCTTCTTCAAATTTGGGGAACTAGTTGAACTCTTAATCTAAAATACACTGAAATGTTGTAAGGGTATACATAAGCTAACTCACAGTACGGTATTTTAGAGAGATTATGAATATTGATTTTTGTTCTTTGGTTTTTAGGTGAACATTGAGCAAAGCTAGCTTGAGGAAAACAAGATGACTCAGAGTGAGACATAGGAAAAATTCAGGGAAAAAAGTGAGATAGCAGAGATCAAATACTGAGCTGAGCAAAAACAAACAGGGAAACAACAGAGACGGGAAATCGTAGGCATGATTTTCATTTTTGTGAAATCGGTTGGTTATTTCTGGGAATGTTCTGTATTTTATTAATGTGATTTATATCTTAGTTGGATGCTACTTACTAAGGCAGCATTGTTCTCTAGGGAAAAAAAAGACTGATGCCCTCTGCTGTCATCTTATTTCCTCTGCTTGCTGTCAGAATAGGAGGGAAAGGGCAAAACCCAAGCAAAGCGGTCAGGGGGCAGTGCTGGAAAATTCTGGTATTACAGCACCCCATGGGCTGAATCATCTGTCTGTCCAATGGTTTTATAACTTCACTCTGAAGTGAGTTCATAAGAGTAACACATGTAATTCTTTCTAAAAGATTTCTTTAGTAATACCCTCTGATAGAAATGTATGCTGTGGAAATTCAGGAAAACGCCTATCAGCAGAAATATCTTTCGTATGAGATTTCTCTTGAAGTAAAACTAAAATGGATTTTTTTTGGTAATCAGAAGAAACCTCAGCCAAAAATTCTTTTGGCACTAATGAATACCTCCTTGCTCCAGAAGCGGTCAAAAATATTTAAAATATATGCTGACTGGACAGTCCTAGAATTGCTATTTTTCATTATTTTATCCACGCACGTGGACAATTCTGGCTGTAGATGGCAGCATCACACTAACACATCCTTTCCAAAGCCTCCTAGAGTGAACTTGAAAGACGCTAAACGCTGTAGTGCCTGGAGGACTTTAGTTCATTCATTAAAAAACAGCCACAATTTTTCTTTGCCGAGGGTGAAAACTTCCTTGACTCTGTAAGCACCCACCTCTGACTTCACTACATTCAGACTTATCCTTAAAGCTCTGAGCATGTTCCTTTAGTTGTGGGGTTTGGCAGACACAATGAAGGTGTATTTTATTAGAGCTTCTGAAAATACCAATTGTAGGGCCTTTGAAAACCCAGATTTGTCAGCATTTCACATTAATGGGCCTTTTATTTGTTTGTTTTTCTTCCTGATTTATAGACAGCGCCTAAGGCAATATATCTTCATTTAAATAACTTTCAAGTTATTTATGTCTGGCAATGACTTTGAGGCTGGGGTGTTTTACTTTATTTTTGTTGACAGGTTCATTCTGGTGCTAGTGATAATAGTCAAGCCTAAAATAAAGGCAGTTTTACAAAGTTCTCTGGATGACTGGAATAATTTAGTGAATTGCATGAAAGACCCAGATTTTCCTGAAAAGTCCTTTTTCATTACCAACTATGTTCTTACAATTTTTTTAAATAAAATCAAATACTAAGTAATCAATAAATGATGTAAACTTACTATGTGACAGATACTATGTATGGCTCTTCTATATATTTCATTTACTCTGGTTACAAACCCATAGTTATTCTTTTTTTCTTTTTTTTTTTTTTTTTTTTTGGCTATTTAGGGCTTTACCCTCCACATATAGAGGTTCCCAGGCTGGGAGGGTCGAATTGGAGCTGTAGCTGCTGGCCTACACCACAGCCACAACACGGGATCTGAGCTGCTTCTGTGACCAACACCACAGCTCATGGCAATGCCAGATCCTTAACCCACTGAGTGAGGCCAGGGATCAAACCTGCATCCTCATGGATACTAGTCAGATTCATTTCTGCTGAGCCATGACGAGAACTCCCCAGCCCATAGCTATTTTGTTTTACATATAAGGAAGCAAGGGCAATGAGATTCAGTGACTTGCCCAAGATTTCACAATGAATCGTGGTGGAGCCAGGCTGCAGTACAGGTTTTTTATTCTAAGATCAGTTTCTTCAGAGCCATTATTACTGCTTCTCTGAGGAGAGAGATCGACTGGTAAGTAGGACATGAGAGTTACAACAGAAAAACGGATGTAATTTGTAAGCACTTGAAATAGGTGATTTTTAAAATGTTTCTTCATTCAATAAATATTTATTAAATGTCTGGTTTGTGCCAGGCCCAGGATATGAACCGAGGAAACACTAACTGAGTCTACAATACATAGTTCTCGCCCTCCTGTGGTCTGCAGGGAGAAACTAACACGCAAATGGATTATAACACGGTGTGCTCTATCATGGCCTTTAGTCCACTGTAAACTGTGGTAATACGGGAACACGGAGAAGGCAAACCTTATCATCAAAAGAGAGACAGAGACCCTTCTTCTTCTTCTTTTTTTTTTTTTTTTTTTTTTTTTTTTTTTTGTCTTTTTGCCATTTCTTGGGCTGCTTTTGCGGCATATGGAAGTTCCCAGGCTAGGGGTTGAATCGGAGCTGTAGCTGCCGGCCTACACCACAGCCACAGCAACACAGGATCCAAGCCTCATCTGCGACCTACACCACAGCTCACGGCAACGCCGGATCCTTAACCCACTGAGCAAGGCCAGGGATCGAACCCACAACCTCATGGTTCCTAGTCGGATTCGTTAACCACCGAGCCACGACGGGAACTCCAAGAGACCCTTCCTGAAGGAAATGATATTTCAGTTGAGTCTTAGTGCCTGGACTAACCAACTGGAAGGGAAAGAAGAAGGACATGCCAAACAGAGGGGCAGGATAAACCCAAGACACTGTGGTTAGCACAATCAATAGTATAATTAGCTCTAAGATGAAAGTGCAAAATTTAGAAAATAATTCCGTTGAGTTCAAAGGGTAGAGTCAGCATTGCTGCTTTCTCATCAACCCTTAACTATAACCTGAAAACAATTGCAATAGTGCTAAATCTCAAGGACCCATACATGACAATTGTAACTCTCAAAAATATAGTTAAGTACCTGGGAAGGGAAAGAAAATAGGAAAACGAGCATTTATGGAAGAGCATTCTATCATCAATGTGAAGCTGTATCGATAGGGAAGCTATCTCAACACTTCACATTAACTCTGTGATATTAATATGAATATATCTGATTTATGGGAAGGCAGACAAACCCTCAGGAAATGGTAGCATCCAAGTTGGGGGTCTGGTGACTCTAAAGCCTATGCTCTTTTTATGCTTTAGTAGGGAAAGGGAACGCTACCCTCTATCCTTCCAAGATCTTGGCTGGAGCCCCCGAAACGCAAGAGTCACAACAGAAAAGCACACACACTTATTTAATGGGAGTTTTACCTTCGAATGGAAGCGAAGACCCAAAGAATGATTTTTATGCAGGTGCAAAAGTGTGGAAAGGCGTGGGGAAAATGTGATAGGGTGAAAAGGGCATCAGCCAAGCGTGGTTAACCGGGGGAGACTTAGCAAGGCCATTTGGTCAGAGTCCTCACGGCATTCCTCTGTCCTCAGAGATAAAAATGCTCCTTTCCTCCAGGTATGCTGAGGGGGCACCTCTCACATGAAGGTCTTATGACCTGCTTTTGGGGTGAGGGGGCTGTCAGGAAGTTCTTCTTGTACTTGCTGCATCTCTAAGTCCCTTCCTTTCAGCAATTCAGGGTGACCAGGGGTAGCGTGTCCTGAGAACCCCATCACATTCTTCCCTCACAGGAGCCAAAAAAAATTTTTTTTTTTTTTTGTCTTTTTGCTATTTCTTTGGGCCGCTCCCGCGGCATATGGAGGTTCCCAGGCTAGGGGTCGAATCGGAGCTGTAGCCGCCAGCCTATGCCAGAGCCACAGCAACGCGGGATCCGAGCCGCGCCTGCAACCTACACCACAGCCCACGGCAACGCCGGATCATTAACCCACTGAGCAAGGCCAGGGATCGAACCCGCAACCTCATGGTTCCTAGTCGGATTCGCTAACCACTGCGCCACGATGGGAACTCCTGGGAGCCAAAAATTAAGCATCGCAGTCTATACATCATGCCTTCCTTTTGCACTTTACCCATAAGAAGGTTCCTTAAACCCTGACTCACGTGGTTTACTTGCATAAATCACAAGTCAGTTCCCATCGCCTACTCCTCATTATCTCTGAGATTAAAAATGAACGTCCTGGGGTTCCCGTCGTGGCGCAGTGGTTAACGAATCTGACTAGGAACCATGAGGTTGCGGGTTTGATCCCTGGCCTTGCTCAGTGGGTCGGGGATCCAGCGTTGCCATGAGCTGTGGTGTAGGTTGCAGACGCAGCTCAGATCCCGTGTTGCTGTGGCTCTGGTGTAGGTGGGTGGCTGCAGCTCCGATTCAACCCCTAGCCTGGGAACCTCCATATGCCGTGGGGGCGGCCCAAGAAATAGCAAAAGAAAAAAATAAATAAATAAATAAACGTCCTTTCTCTGCCTCAGTCTTCCCACCAGTGTCACACTGCATACTGCTTAAGTCGTTTTCCTGCTACAGAACTAGATACATCACTTAACCAAACAGAAACCTTTACTGCCTTTCCATTGCCTTCATGATAAAATTCCAACTCCTTAACATGATATTCAAGGCTAGTCACTTAGCCCTGGGTTTGTCTAGCTACTGGTTCTCTCCCTCCCTCTCTCTCTCTCCGACCTCTTCCCCCTTTCCTCCTCTTTTTCTCCTTCCCCCTTTTCTCCCCTCTCACTTTCCCCCCCCCCTCCCTCCGTCTCTCTCACTTCCTCTATTTTGCCCTCTCCATCTGTCTCTCCTTCTCTCTCCTGTTTCTTTGTCTCTCTATCTCATCCAACTATCTCTTACTATAACCCTAGTCACACTGGAATATGCACTGTTCCCCGAACATAGTTCTCTTCCCTTAAATGTACTTTCCATCCTTTCCTATCTGATAGGATCTGACCAAATCCAATTCATCTTTCAAAGCATACGTTAAATGCCACCAACTCTATGGAATCGTTCCGTATGGCCCTGGGTTACTGCTTCTTCAATCTGCCACAACATTGTTGTCACCTTTATTAGTGCACTTAGCATTTTGTTTTGCAATTACCTGTGTACATACATGCCTGTTAAATTGTGAGTGGTCATCCTCATCTTGGAGAATGAAAGTCATTAGCAGAACTTCAGAAACTAAAGCAGCGGACTCTCAGAGTGTTTATTGAATGAATAAAGCTCCGTTATCTGAATTCACAGAGGCATTGAAAGTAATGAATTAGGGAGTTCCCGTCGTGGCTCAGTGGTTAACGAATCTGACTAGGAACCATGAGGTTGTGGGTTCGATCCCTGGCCTCACTCAGTGGGTTAAAGACCCAGTGTTGCCGTGAGCTGTGGTGTAGGTTGCAGACGCGGCTCAGATCCCGCGTTGCTGTGGCTGTGGTATAGACCAGCGGCTACAGCTCTGATTGGAGCCCTAGCCTGGGAACCTCTATATTCCACAGGTGTGGCCCTAGCAAAGACAAAAAGGCAAAAAAAAAAAAAAAGAAAAGAAAAAGTAATTAATTAGGAGATTCATTGAGATTATAAGTTATGAAAGGCATCTTGATTGTAGCAAAAAATGACAGCTCTCAGCAAGGGGAAAATAGAATCCCACATAAAACATAAATAACTAAAATTACCAGACTGGGACCATTTGCTGTGGAGCCAAACATCTCATTTATTTCAGTGTACCTTGAGGTGCACTATTACTACCTAGTATAATTAATACTAAGAGTAATGATCCTGTATCATTACGACAGCACTTACAGTTCATTCTGTATAGTGTGTTTAAGAAAGCATGATGGCATCAAGGTAGACATATAGATCAATGGAATAGAACTGAGAGTCCAGAAATAAACCCACGTGTCCATGTTCAACTTATTATTATTATTATTATTTTGTCTTTTTGCCATTTCTTGGGCTTCTCCTGCGGCATATGGAGGTTCCCAGGCTAGGGGTTGAATCGGAGCTGTAGCCTCCGGCATACGCCAGAGCCACAGCAACGTGGGATCCGAGCCACATCTGCGACCCACACCACAGCTCATGGCAACGCCGGATCCTTAACCCACTGAACAAGGGCAGGGATTGAACCCGCGACCTCATGGTTCCTAGTCGGATTCGTTAACCACTGTGCCACGATGGAAACTCCTGTTCAACTTATTTTTGACAAAGTGCCAAGACTCTTCAATGAGGAAAGAACAATCTCTTCAACAGTTGATGCTGGGACAACTGGAAAAGAATGAAGTTGGGCCCCTACCTCACACCATATACAGAGATTAACTCAAAATGGATCGAACACCTAAATGTAACCACTAAAATAGTATAAATTTAGGCGAAAACTTAGGTGTTGTCTTTTATGACCATGGATTTCACAATGGATTCTTAGATCTGACACCAAAAGTACAGACAACAAAAGAAAGAATAAATGGGACTTCATCAAAGTTTGAAATTTTGTACATCAAAGGACACTATCAAGAAAATGAAAAGAGGAGTTCCCATCATGGCTCAGCAGTTTATGATTCCAGCTAGTATCCATGAAGACGTGAGTTCAATCCCTGGCCTTGCTCAGAGGGTTACTGATCTGGTGTTGCTGTGATCTGTGGTGTAGATCACAGGCAAGGCTCAGATCCCCAGTTGCTGTGGCTGTGGTTTAGGCCTGCAGCTACAGCTCCCATCCAACTCCTAGCCTGGGAACCTCCATATGTCGCCAGTGCAGCCCTAAAAAGACCAAAAAAAAAAAAAATGAAAGAAAGAAAGAAATGGTCAATAAGTACATGAAAAGATGTTCAACATCATTTGTCATTAGGGTGATGCACAGCAAAACCACAATGAAATACCACTTTAGGAGTTCCTGTTGTGGCTCAGTGGGTTAAGAACCTGACTAATATCCATGAGGATGTGGGTTCCATCCCTGGCCTCTCTCATTGGGTTAAGGATCCAGCATTGCCACAAGCTGCAGTGTAGGTTGCAGGGGTGGCTCAGATCTGGTGTTGCTGTGGCTGAGGTGAGGCCAGCAGCTGCAGCTCCTATTTGACCCCCAGCCAGGAACCTCCGTATGCTGCACATGTGCCCTAAAAAGAAAAAATAGATAAATTAAAAAATAAATGAACAAATAAATAAAAATGAAATACCGCTTTATACATTCACTAGGATGGCTGTAATTTTTTGAAAAAGAAAATAGTAAGTGTTGGCAAGGATGTTCAGGAACTGGAACACTTGTCCTTTGCTGGTATGTGAATATATTAAAACGGTGCAGCTGCAGTGGAAAGCAGTTTGATATCTCAGAAAGTTATAGAATTACTATATGACCCAGCGATTCTCCTCCTGGGTATATAGCCAAGAATGGCAAGCATGTGTTCATACAAAACCTTGCATACAAATCTTCAAAGCATCATTGTTCATAATAGCTAAGATGTGAAAATAAACCAATACCCATCAACTAATGAGTGGATTCAACAAATTTGGCTCTATTGGTTTTAATTTTGCTTCTTAAGAAATAAAACATTACAGATGAAGTTCCTTTTGTGTCCCTCATTGATAACCATTTCCCTCCTTCAGAGACAACCACCATCCTGAACTTGGAATGTGTGATTTTTGTCCCTTTTTTTTTTTTTTTTTTTTTTTTTTTTGTCTTTTTGCCTTTTCTAGGGCTGCTTCCCATGGCATATGGAGGTTCCCAGGCTAGGGATCTAATCAGAGCTGTAGCTACTGGCCTACGCCAGGGCACAGCAACTCGGGATCCAAGCCGCATCTGCAACCTACACCACAGCTCACGGCAATGCTGGATCCTTAACCCACTGAGCAAGGCCAGGGATTGAACCCACAACCTCATGGTTCCTAGTCAGATTTGTTAACCACTGCACCACGACAGGAACTCCAAGTCCCATTTTTTTTTTTTATCGTTTTTTTGTGTTGAATCCATAAACAATATGTAGTATTGTTTGATGTAATTTTTAAACATTATATGAAAAGTATCACACCTATCTGGCTGCATTTTGCTTTTATTACTCAACATTTTAAACACAAAATTTATGTAATTTTAAGACATGAAAAGACTGTCACAAATGTCTCCTAACTTGGTCTCCCCCCTTTAGTCTTCTACTCTCACCAGTACAACCCTGTTTGACTATTTCATCAGTTGAAAATTCTAATGAATCCAGGTAATATATGACATAAAAGACAATGTTATAGTCCAAAAATATATTCTTAACTATGTTATACATATTTTTCTGCTATGACTAAGATTATGGAATTTAAGGTATAAGACACAAAGCAGTCAAAGAAAATCATAGTTAAAAAGTACAGTAAGTACAAGAATATTTGTTCAATTACATTTCAATTTCTGGGGATCATTGGCCAAATCCAAGTATTTACAAAAATTATTGAGAAATGCAAGTACAGTCAAAATATTCAAATACGTTGGCAATAAAACTGTATAGATAACCATATAACGTCAAGAGCATGGGCTGGATCATAACTATAATTAATATCTATCCATAGCTCCATATGTTTGTATCATTAGATAGAACTTTCAATGGTGTATTCTCAGACCAGAACTTAGGCTTCAACCATATTTGCTTTGAGAAACTAGTTTTATCAAGGGTTGAACTTTGGTGTTTGTTGATTTCATACATCCTTCAGGTACCCCTAGTTCCACTCAAGTCTGGCTGTTTTTTCATAACTGTTTGTAACAAAGGTAACCTCTGCTTTGAGTCAGGAAAGACATTTATTCTGACTTCCTGGAGTGTGAGATACGTCTGTGATCCTCTCTTCCTTCTAGCCCTCTGCCCCTTTTTTGTGCTCGTATTGTCAGCTACAAGAACTCGGAGAGACCAGGTAGAGGCTTGGCTCCAACTGGTATGCTCAGCACCTGAGCCATTAGGTTGGCAAATCATTTATGCATCTTTTTGGCTAACTCATGATCCACCTCAGTAATAGCACTTTCCTGGGTGGTATTTTTTGTTGTTGATCATTATACTTAAATACGGCTTCTTCTTTTTCTCTGTGAATCATTATATCAACATAGGTGTGGTTGGTTAGGTAAACACAAAGGAGATAAATGAGCTAAAGCTGAACCTGTAGAAACATTCTATATTCAGTGCTTAGAGTTATGACTTGCACATTTGTAATATTTCTTTGTGGCTTCTATTCATGGTGGGTATTGAATGTGCAAGTAAAAAAAAAAAAGAAAAAGAAGACAGATGGAGGGAGGTGGGGGCTTCCCACCATGAGCTCAAGACATCTAAAGCAAAGATCGACTCTGAGCAACAAATATGCACATGAAACACTAAAAAGAAAACAAAGATACCTAATAGTTCTCAGGGAAAATTAGCCGCCATAACTTTGTAATACCTTCCAAAATGTGCATATTCTTTGCACTTTCAGCTAACATGAAACCCATGGTAATTAGCATGTAGCTTTTGTCATGTTTCAAAACCAGGTAGAGAAATCAATTTCAATGTTAATGTAGGGTGTTTGAAACTTCTTTTAGCTTTGAAATATTCACTCTTCCAGTTCCACAGAAAAATAATTGTTTCAGGAACTTATCTGCTTGTTTTTGCTTTATTTTCATTGTGGATTTTCATAGAGATAATAGTTCCTGGTAATAATCGTTTCCACTGAAAAGAAGTTCAAGACAAGTTGAACATACTTTTGAATGAACTCAAACACTTTAAAATTTATATAGAATGCAGCAGGCTCTTACTCATAGATAGTATTGTTTGATCATTGTTAACATGTTAGGTACAAGATCAATGATTTCTGCTTGATAATACCTTGCACTTTAAAGTGTATTTCATATTTACTTCTCATCTGGTTTTAATGTGGTAGAGTCATAATATAAAAAGAGGAGATTCACTAGGGACATCTTTGGGGTTACACCCTTTAACACAAAAGTTGTAATGTTTTCAAATATGCCTTCATTTAATTGCCAGTTATGCCAAACTTTTCACAAGTTGCATCAATGGTGAGTCACTTAAATTAAAATCCACCGGTGTGTACAATAGAACAAAAGAGAGGCTCCAAAGAAGTTTCAGCCTCTAGACAAAAGTAGAATTTTTCAAAAGGTATAAAGAAACAACCTTTTGTCAACTTCTCATCCTATAGAAGAGCTGTACGAAGAAGACCAAAAGTCTAGTACCATGTAAACATTAATAGAAAACGAATATTTCAGCAGGTGTGCATGTTGCTTTTTCAACTGAATACAGTAATCCTTTGATCATATCTCTGAAAAGAATTTCTTTCTCAGATGTGTTGCAGTCACTTTTCTTAAAGGGACAGTCTTCCTTTCTGGAAATTTCTTTGTATCATTATTCGTTTTTGTTTAAAAACGTCCATAAAAGTAATTTGGAAAGTAATCATTGGCTATTCTACTTTTAGAATTTCTCCTATTTAGGTAAATTTACTAACTCCTGTTAGCCATATCATTAACTGATATTAAGCTTTAATAGAGTCAGAATTGTACTTTTCTTTATAGGGGCATAGCATGTTAATATAATAGTTAAGTTCCCTATTCAATTATATCTAGCATTCCTACCATACATTTAGGACTGGGATATGTATTACATAGATAAATAGATGAAAAGGTACTGCCTTCAAGGAGCTTACAGTCTAATTGAGGGAAATGACATTAACATATATTAATAGAGTACGGCAGGATTAAAAATATGCATGATCCCAAAATAATAGTCAGCTAAACTGCCAACAATTAGACAAGTTGTTTTTAAAAGAAACTATAAAATATATTAACATGTTTTGAAGGTATCACCACTGCAAGATGTTTGCACCATTTTCACTTTTTCCCAAGTTTTGTCAAGGCTCTAAGGACACACCTCTCCATCTCTGCTCTGAATACTTTAATTCAAACCTGCCTCCTACCTGGCCTCCAAGCTAGATTTCCAGTGTTCTTTCTAATCTTACCTTCTCCTAAATCTGTCATCCATATGACACCCAGCACGATCTGCCTACAACTTCCTGCTTAAAACTTCAGTAGTTCCCATTGTCAACTGGATAAAGCCCAAGTTCTTTAATGTGCGCATAGACCTCTGGCCCCTCATGGCCCAGTCTTATCTTCTTCATCTCTCCATCTAGGCTTTTATATGCTAGTAATATTGGATTTTTTTTTTCTTGTTACATGTAGACACATTCTAAAGGCACTGCCTTTGATGCCTTTTTTTTTTCCTCATTATGTTCCCACCTGGATTGCCCTTTCCACAAATCTTTGCTTGTCTAATTCTTACTCATCTTTTAAGACCAAAATTAAGGCGTCATTTTCTTTTGAGGTCATAGGTCAAACTTAAAAGTCCCTTTCTCTGTGATCCCATAATGACCTCTGCAAATCTCTGTTCAGCATATAAGGGAGGTTTAAATCATTTATATACATAGAGAGAATATGACTTCTTTTTTATGTCTTCAGTACCTATCACTGACTTAATGCATACATTTGTATATTTTCTGGAGTAAACATATACTAGTTTCTAATAGTTTAGCATGTGCTCTTTCTTATATATAGCTTTACTATTTTGAAGCTAATGGCCCTTGGGCAAATCATTTGTCTCTTTGAAACAGTTTTTTCATCTTTAAAAGGAAGATAGGACGTTCCCATTGTGGCTCAGCTCTAACTAACCCAAGTACTATGCATGAGGATGCAGGTTCGATCTCTGGTTTCTCTTAGTGGGTTAAGGTCCGGCATTGCTGTGAGCTGTGGTGTAGGCTGCAGACTAGGCTTGGATCCCATGTTGCTGTGGCTGTGGTGTAGGCTGGCAGCTGCAGCTCTGATTTGACCCCTAGCCTGGGAACTTCCGTATGCCGCAGGTGCAGCCCTAAAAAAAAAAAAAAAAAAAAAAGCAAATAAAATTAAGATAATAATTGCTAACATTTATTAAACACTTGCCGTGGTGTGTTATAGGTATTCTAAGTACTTTGAAAGTGTGCACATCAATGCTATCAAGTAGATACTATTATCCTCCCTACTTGTCGGATGGTATGAAAACTAAAGCCTTAGAAAGACATGTAACTGTTTTGCATTGTTAGTAAGTGGGGAAGCTAACTTCCAGCCTACTAGTCAGATTCCAGAATTCAGACTTTTAACAGCTATACTCCACTGCCTCACAGGAGCAAGGTTATCAAGGACTGAATGAGACGCCAGTGAGGACACTCCGTAAAGCACACAGTGTTATACAAATAATAATAAATACTGTTTTCGAAGCACTAGTACGCGTCATGCATAGTGCAAAGTGACCCACATATAGTATTAACTAATTTAATTCCAGGTACTGTTGTCATCTTCACTAAAGATAAGACTTATCGAGGCAAAGAAAGATGATTACAGGAGTTGGTGGTGGAGCCTGTGTTCAAGCACAGCCATCTGAGTCCGCAGCCAAATGTGCTTAGCCACAAGGCTATGCTACCTCTCAAATACTATTATAAATATAGTCACCGTGTGCTCCCTGTAGGTGAATTCTGTCACATAAATCTTCCCATTCACATTGTATGTGTCTGAAATTATATACGCTATTGTCAAAGTGGGTTTATTCCATTTGGAACCAAAGGGAAGTGTTACAAAGCAAAATATACCTGTCACGCAAGTGAGGACCTGCAGGATCGGCACCTTTGAATAACTTGCTTTACCTTCTTAAAAGGTGTGTGTTTAAAGACAGAATCACACATAAACTAAACGTACTTACAAGTATGTTGTAATCAGTAGAGGAAGTCAATGTATTCAACTGTGATTTAGAAGTCACGGGGTCTGGCTCATTATTACCCAATTCATCCTTCTTAAATAAGAAAGACCAGCATTATATCCTCTGTGGAAGAATTACAGCATGTGAAATAGTCAAACACATTTAAAAAAGAAATCCTACATTGGGATCCACTGCTTAGTGGAAACAGGGAGATATGAGTTCCAAACACCCCGACTTTAGTGGGGTTCGGTGGCAAAATCAAGTGATTTCATTTTAGTGCTGGTTTTTAGCATTTAATTTCTTTTTATAAAAGTAGTTTAACCTTTGTGGAACCCAGGAAATGTAAAAGGACTGAAAGAAAGCCCCAGGGTTTCTTCCCCCGCGCTCCCAGAACCATCTTTTGCAAAGGGTCCCTCAACTAGACCACCTGCTGTAGTATTACTCACCTGCTGTAGTATTACTCACCTGTATTCAGAGAGATAGGCTTGTATCTTCTAAGGGCAAAAATGCCAACTGCATCTCCTACATGAGAGACCTGCCAGTTGTCCTGAGCAGCTATATACTTGGTGTAATACGGCATGTTTACCTAACGTCTTGCTATGTGCTTCATATGTGAAGTTCCTTTTCACGGCTGTTTGTTTCTGTTGGCCTCTATGTGTTAAAAATAATATAAGGTCAAATTCCATAGGAAAGCATGGTTCTGATTGAATTTCCAGTCCCAAACTCTGGACCTAAGCCAGTAGGATCTGGGAATGTGGCAGAGGGGGTATGGCTTACACGGCAGCACTCAAAAGTGACTACTTAGGTTGATTAACTAGTGGTGAAGATCGGTTTGGAAAGAAATTTCAACCAGACTAATTAGCAAGCAGTCAGATGTGACAAAAAAGTGAGTAAAATATATGCCACCTTTCTGGAAGGGAGCTAAAAAAATGCACTGGGAAAAGATGGAAATAAGTAACGTGGTGCTGGAGCCTAGTAAGAAAAGTTAGCTCCACTGCCTGCCTCATGCTGTTTAAAAATAGAAGTGAGCAGTCTTAAACGTGATTTGAATTAGACTAAAAGTCCAAGCCCTGATGATATGTATTTAGATATATAATTTTGGGGGCAATTTTATTATAGGCAATGTTGCCTTTGAGCCCATTTTAGAGTTTGAATTGAGACATAAAATCTTTTTTAAAAAAAAGGCTTTACGATGTCCTCCAAACTGCAGTAGTCTATGTTTAAGCTCTGAAAGGATCAGTTTCTTATCTTTGCAATTTCCTTTGTAAAGTACTCAGCATAACATACATATTCATGCTGACACTTTTTGGAGTTAACCATACGATTACATGAAACCATCTGCCAAGAAATCCATCCTTTAAAAATGGATTGTGATTGTGAAGATGATGGCTTCTATACATGGCTCAAGCAATGACAACTTTTTTTTTTTCTTTTTTTTTTTTAACTTTTTAGTTCCGCACCCACGGCATATGGAAGTTCCCAGGCTCTGGGTCAAATCTGAACTGCAGCTGCCAACCACAGCCACAGTCACAGCCATGCCAGATCTGATCCGCATCTGCAGACTACACCACAGCTCACAGCAACACCAGATCCTTAACCCACTGAGCGAAGCCAGGGATCGAACCTGCGTCCTCATGGATACTAGTTGGATTCATTTCTGCTGCTCTGCGAAGGGAATTCCTAAATAATTAAAACTAACTGTTGTTTGGCCACCTCCCAACAATTTTTATCTCTTGGACTTTAGTTCTTACTTGTATTTCCACTTTGGGACACTTTCTTTCAGTCATTTGCCTGGAAAGCCTTTCTCACCTTTTCGTTTAATGAAGTCCTATGCATCTTTGAAGGAATACTAAATACTCTCGCTTATGGAAACTTTTTTCCATTTCTCGCTCCTCATTCTTCCCCTACAGAATGATTCCCTTTACTCTTAAGTTTCTATAGGATCTAGCGCTGTTTCTATTACAGCACTTGTCATATACTATTATATTCTATTACAGGTAGTAATAGAATTAATTGTAGGCTGCTTGAAGGCAGAAACTGCCTTCTTTTTTTTCTTTCTTTCTTTCTTTCTTTTTTTTTTTTTTTTTTTTTTTTTTTTTTTTTTTTTGTCTTTTTGCCTTTTCTAGGGCCACTCCTGTGGCATATGGAGGTTCCCAGGCTAGGGGTCTAATCGGAGCTTTTGCTGCTGGCCTATGCCAGAGCCACAGCAATGCAGGATCCAAGCCACATCTGCGACCTACACCACAGCTCACGGCAACGCCAGATCCTTAACCCACTGAGCAAGGCCAGGGATCGAACCCGCATCCTCATGGTTCCTAGTCGAATTCGTGAACCATTGCACCATGACGGGAACTCCCAGAAACTGCCATCTTTATGGTAGAACACCTAACTCCACGCTCAAGGAGTGGACATAAACTCTTGCACATGGTTGACGATGGCATTTGAAACCAATGGATCTTCAAAGTGGAAAGTCTGGGGGGTGGGGGGTGGGAAGCATCCTTTCAGATATTCTCCTGCTTTGTTACTGAACTAGATATCCTATTCGTCCACGTTCTCCATAATGAGGAGATGAGCTTCCACCCTTATAACCAGCAAATCTACTTATCAATTGTTCTCAGCCTGATGGTGGACATATTACTTTGAAACCATTTACTTATTCAGAAAGGCTATGTTGACCACCTACTATGCCACTGCTGAAATTATCACCAACATTAATCCCTCATTTTTCTAAAATGCTGATAAATAATAATATGTATTACCATCATTGTTTGTACACTGTTTTGCAGTTTATAGAACTCTTTCCCAGCCACCATATCATTAAAATTTGCAAAATGGATGAAGTGGATATTACTGTTATCTCAACTTTTCAGTCCTTTCTTAGATTCCTTTTCAGGCCTTTCTTAGATTCTTAGATTCAAGAATGCTTTTGTTGGGAGTTCCCACTGTGGCGTAGTGGAGATGAATTCAGCTTGTATCCATGAGGATGTGGATTCGATCCCTGGCCGTATTCGGTGGGTCGGGGAGCCAGTGTTTCTGTGAGCTGTGGTATAGGTCACAGACAAAGCTTGGATCCCAAGTTGTTGTGGTGTAGGCCGGCAGCTGTAACTCCATTCAACCCTTAGCCTGGGAACTCCCGTATGCTGTAGGTTCGGACCTAAAAAAAAAAAGTGGCAGAGAAGATGTCACTTTACCTGTCTAGATATCATTCACTCATTGTATGAGAAAGGGGAAGAACTCCTTAAGGTCCCTTAGAGATCTTAAATTTTAACATTTGACATGATTAAATAAAAGCATTCTTTTTCCTTTGGCTTTTTGCTCTTTAGGGCCACACCCATGGTATATGGAAGTTCCCAGACTAGGGGTTGAATGGAGCTATCGCCGCCAGCCTACACCACAGTCACAGCCACACTGGATCTGAGCCACAGCTTTCCACAATTGCCAGATCCTTAATCCACTGAGCAAGGCCAGGGATCAAACCTTTGTCCTCTTGGATACTAGCTGAGTTCTCAACCCACTGAGCCACAGTTGGAACTCTCACATATTCTTAATAAAGAAAAGTCCATACTGCAATAGAATCTCTCTTCTGAGTCCTAGCTCTAGCCACTATCCATATTGCCTCTAGGATAAAAAAGTTTGAGCATGTCACCCTCATTTTTGAGCAATTCTCTTTATTCATCTTTGGGAACTGTCATTTCTGATACAGTTTTGTAAATCTCAGTGTTCATGTCAGGGTTTTCTTCCAGGATTTGTGTTCCCTTTTTCTCATCTTTGTCTGCTTTTCCCACCTGAAATGTAACTTATATGCCATGCATACCGGCACCAGGCACAAAATGTGTGCTGGGCAATTTTGTCTCTCTAGTAGCTTTTATCTAACCCTCATTTTTTCCAAATCTAGCTTCTTGGCCTTTAGTTCTTATTTCAATATTCAGATAGGTCATTGGGTAGTTTTATGCCATTCACCCAAAGGTCTGCTGGCAGAGCTGGATGATGTGTGATGTTGGCACCATTGCCTGGTGCCTAGTGCACCTCCTTTGCTGAGAATTCAGAAGGTTTTAAACTGAAATCAGTTATTCGAGATACTTGGTCTAATTCTATTGTCTTCCAGATGAGGGAAATGAGCTCTGGTGAAAGGGGAGGGAAAAAAAAAACAAAAAAACAACTTGCCTAACGTTGCATAGCCTGGATCCAAATCCAGGATTCTCAGGATGGTCCTTCTGCTACTTACATCACATGTTGAATGAAAACAAGATCTCTGAACAGGGCAGGGGCATTAGCTGAGTACAGAAAAGGGAAAGCAAGAAGGGTGTGGTGACAAGACTCCAAACTGGACAATCCCCAACTGGCTAAACATTTTTTGAAATTAGAGGATTCTGTTTGTAAAAATTGAACTTAGTTTGCAGCTAAACCCAGAGATGTCTTCTAAAGAGCCTGACAAACCTCATCTTCCTATGCCAATTTATCAAATTATTAGAAATGTAAGGATTTTTTTCATAAGGAAACTGATCGTCATGTGACCATTTTCTAGCACTTTATGTCATTTTATCTTGAAACGCAAGCCCTATTATTCTTTGCATGGCACGTTACTGGGAAACACTGATAGTGTCTCAGCTGAAACGAATTGAACTTATTGCACGTGACCCCTTTATAATTTATTAACAAAGTTTGCGCATAGAGGCTGATTTTTGTAAAATTCGGTTCTGTGAGACAGAGTCTTTTGCGTTGATTTAGGATACCTCCATTCAGGCTGAAACTTTCCAGACTTGAGAGTGTTCACATTTTCATTGCTTAATTGTAAATCATCTTTCATTTAGAAGATTTAAAGACAGGCTAAAGACCTAAATCTTTTCAATCACCTTCCTAACTGGGAAAAGCCTCTAGATGAGCCTTATTATGTTTTTGCCTAATGGATTAGAACAAACAGTTTGATAATGTTCAAATAGAACAAATACCATCACAAGAAAAACAACTCTTGCCTCCAAGAGTTAAATGTAAAATTAGGTGTCATTATAGGGCATTTGGAAGACGTTTGAAAGCAGTCTAGCCCCAGCAGGCCAAACCACTCCACTGGAATGGGCAGCAAATCAAAACCAGAGTGGGAGGCTTGTTTTCCCCTATTTGTTTTGCTTCATTCTGCTTGATTATTTTGGCCAAGTTAAGCTGAAACTGCAATGCTCTGAAGTTCTGTAAATTTAAGCTTTTAATTAGGTAAAAGACTCTTTTGCAGCTCTTATTGAGTGCTCATTTTGTGCTTGGAATGCTTTCTTCCGTACTCTGGTATGTTTTGAAAAGAGCTGTGGTACCCTGTGCCGGCTCCCTCCAGTAGCCGTGAAAACCTTCCATGGATCTTTCCTGAGTTTTATCTGCTCAGAGGTTGCTCTGTAGGTGTCTGGTGCATTGGAACATCTCTGGGATTTTCTGCGCATTTGCACTGTCAAAAGAAAACTGAATTACGCTTCGTGTTAGCTCTGTTTAAAGCTTTCCTAGTTAAATCATTTTTAAATTTAAAAAGGTTTTCATTAACCCTGCTTATAAATGCTAGATTTTTTTTCCTCGGAGGAAAGTATTTTCTACTTTATTTTTTCAATAATATTCTTTTTTTTTTTTTTTTTGGCTTTTTGGGGCCACACCTGCAGCATATGGAAATCTCAGGCTAGAGGGTCTAATCGGACCTGTAGCCGCTGGCCTACACCACAGCTCACGGCAATGCTGGATCCTTAACCCACTGAGCGAGGCCAGGGATCGAACCCGCAACCTCATGGTTCCTAGTCGGATTCGTTTCCTCCGCGCCATGATGGGAACTCCACTAATGTTCTCTTAAAGGTTTGGCTGATTTGCATGTGCTTTTATACCTGTGATTTTTAACTAAAGAATGGAACATAGGAGAAAAACAGTTATCGAATGATGGCACAAGACTGACTCTGTGTGTGTTTTAAGAAAAAAATTATGGTCTTTGTATTGATGATTTTCATTTGGATAAAAAAAGCTTTAAACAATATTCTCACATCCTAGGACTTTAAAAGGTTTGCATCTTCTCTATGAAGAAGTCATTTAAACAATGTAAAGATGGTGAGGGAAATCTGGATCAGAATTAAGTAGGTTAAGAGCATGTAGAAACCTAAGTCCCTTTAAGGCTTTTTGGAGCAGTTGGAAGAAATCTTGAAATCAGCTTCCTTCTCAAAGAGGAAATACATTTCTTATGAATTAGTAACCGCCGTTAGAGGATACTCTATTTGTTTTCAGTTAGAATCCGGCCTCCTTTTTGTCTGGAAGTTAGCATTTATCTACATGGTAGAAAAAGTAACCACCCTTATAAAAATAAATCCTAAAGTCTGTGGGCCAGGATTCAAATGTTAAGAACGTGTACACAAGAAAATTTCCACCACCAGACAATCTTATCACACTTACTCTCGCGAAACAGGTGTCTGAACTGATTGGGGAGCTTTGGTTTTATTTTTGTCGGTGTTTAATTTCCTGCCATGCAGATGCACTTCGTGTTAAGGGCTTTATGTGATTAAGTGGCAAAATGACAAACAAGGTTGTCTGGTGCTCATCTTCTCTCTTTAGTCGACTAATCACCTTTGGATTCTGGCCTCTGTCCACGAGTGAGTCCCTTCGGCAAGTAAGCCACCTTTCTCAATCTAGACATTTGATCGGCACACGACCACATGAGCGATGATGTCTGAGACGAAGGTTACAGTTTGGATTTAGGAAGACACTTTATGATCCTGGGGTGGAAATGGTTTTCTTGGTTCGCGTCAACATCTTTCCCCCTGGTTGTGTTGACAGCACCATCCAGCTCTGCAGCTTCAGTGGGAATCACAACACGGTCGCCGAGATTGAAAACCTCCAGAGAGGTAAACCCGTCAAGACTGTCTTGTCTTGGCGCGATGCAGAAGCATTTTCTTAGAAGCGAAATGTTCCCAGTGACGGCTCGAGGCCAGTACAACGTCCTTCTGACCCCAGCATTGCCGTTTGCGCATCTCTCACTTGCCCTTGACTTGACACACAACTTGAGGGCCTTAAGGTGATTAATCCACCTCCCTCTCGCTCTCCGAGTGGTGATTACCTCCCTGCAGGTACTATCATCCTCGCGTCTTAGCGGTAGTAATGACTTGGATTTATGTTAATACTGTCTTAAGGAGGATTGCAACGTATTTTATGCTTATTATATTCTCCCTCTGAGCTATAAGCCAGAGTTGTTATTCAGAGCATTCTGGAGGGGTAACTGAAGGGGTATCTGAAGCACTGCATTGCGAGGACTTTCTTAGGTCCCATGGAGAACAAGGCACAGGCAAGGTTTAGGTTCTTTTTTTTTTTTTTTCCCAGAGTTCCCGTGGTAGTGCAGTGGAACCGAATCTGACTAGGAACCATGAGATGGCGGGTTCGATCCCTGGCCGCACTCAGTGGGTTAAAGACCTGGTGTTGCTGTGAGCTGTGGTGTAGGTCACAGACGTGGCTCAGATCCTGCATTGCTGTGGCTGTGGTGTAGGCTGGCGGCAGCAGCTCCAATTCGACCCCTAGCCTGGGAACCTCCGTATGCTGCAGGTGTGGCCCTTAAAAAGCAAAAAAAAAAAAAATTTCTCTTTTTTCTTTTGTTGTGATAAGATTTTTATTTTTTTCTATTATCGTTGACTTTCAATGTTCGAGCGATTTCTGCTGTACATCAAAGTTACCCAGTCACACACACACACACACACACACACACACACACACACACACACACACACACACACACATATATGCATTCAAGGTTTTGATTCTTGGTCTCCTGATGGCTAACCCACTATTCCTTCCACCAGACCGCTGCTCCCTCTTCATTTGAAAAATGAAGAGGAGCTATTGGCTTTCACATTTCACCCCAAGCATTGAAAACAGCAGAAAGACATCTGTGTACTAGCTTGCATTTGTACTACAGCACGCAGTTCTCTGCCTGTGGCTTGACGTACCTTGTAACAGAAAAGTTGGTGACAGAACGACCTAACTCTGCCTCGTCAAAGGCGAGGCATGGAGCTGCTGCACTTTCCTGGTGCAGGCTGCTCAGAGACACACGTTGCCTGTGGTGAGTGTGGTGAATGTGATTGGATGGTGCCAGAGGTGGTGGGAGCCTCCTTTTCAGTTGGGACTTCAGTTTCTCTTGTTTTGAACTTTCACTGGATTCCTTCCTCATCAGCCCCAGTACCAGGCCACATAGTCTCATGGGCCCATAGGAGGTGACTAAATTGTTTTGTAATTCTGTTGAACTCCTTATACAAAATAGGGATTATGCCTTTGGTATTTTTTTGTTTTGGCCTTTGGTATTTTATATGTAGAACCAAACCCTCTGAAACCCAATTCCCTTGGTTTGACTGCCTTTCTTGTGATAAAAATACAATCTGATGAAGCGAAGAGTTGGGTTTGACTCATATTTGGCTTGAAAGTGTGTCGTTGATAAAGGACCCCACCTAGGCATATTTTTACACGCAGGTAACGCTTTCTTTGAAGTGATTATTGAATGTGTTCTTTTTAAAGGGAAGGGAGGGGAAGAGAAGGGAAACTTGGAGACACTGAGCATCGATTTCGTGGATGTTTTCATAAATGCTGTCACAGTCAAACCTCATCAAACCTACAAGATAAATATTATTTTCTCCCATTTTAACAGAGCAGAAAATTGAGAGTCAGAGAGGTTATGTAATGTGAACAAGTTATTTAGAAATAAACTAATAAATAGCAGAGGCTAAATTCAAGCCCTACTGTGTCTGATAGTTACTAACCAAACTATACCTGGAGAGGCCCTTAAGTTAGTCTATTTTTATTTATTTTTATTTTTTGGTCTTTTGTCTTTTTAGGGTTGCACCCGCAGCATGTGGAGGTTCCCAGGCTAGGGGGTCAAATCGGAGCTACAGCTGCCAGCCTACACCACAGCCACAGCAACGCTGGATCCAAGCCGTGTCTGTGACCTACACCACAGCTCACAGCAACACTCACTGAGTGCGGCCCGGGATCGAACCCTCAACCTCATGGTTCCCAGTTGGATTCGTTTCCGATGCGCCATGACAGGAACTCCAAGAGGCCCTTAAGTTAGTTTAAATGCTATACCGAATATCATGGAAATGATGGGACCAAGGCTTTCTTAAAGGGAAAGGTCACTATGTAGAGATCTGGACTATTAGATATAAACCCAAAAGAAATCTTTCCCAATCTTATAGGTTGTGGCATTTGAGAAAAACTTCTCACAAAACCCCACTTTAAAAAATAAATGTCCTGGGAGTTCCTGTTGTGGCGCAGTGGTTAACGAATCCGATTAGGAACCATGAGGTTGCGGGTTCGGTCCCTGCCCTTGCTCAGTGGGTTAACGATCCGGCGTTGCCGTGAGCTGTGGTGTAGGTTGCAGACACGGCTCGGATCCCGAGTTGCTGTGGCTCTGGCGTAGGCCGGTGGCTACAGCTCCGATTCATCCCCTAGCCTGGGAACCTCCATATGCCGCGGGAGCGGCCCAAGAAATAGCAACAACAACAACAAAAGACAAAAAGACAAAATAAATAAATAAATAAATAAATGTCCTGGAGTGTGGTTGTGGCTCAGTGGTATTAAACCCAGCTAGTGTCCATGAGGATGTGGGTTTGATCTCTGGCCTTGCTCAGATCTGGTGTTGCTGTGAGCTGTGGTGTAGGCTGACAGCTACAAGTCGGATTCAACCCCTAGCCTGGGAACTTCCCTGTGCCGAAGGTGTAGCCCTAAAAAGAAAAAAAAAAAAAAAAAAAAAAAAAAAAACAGGAAGAAAGAAAAATAAATAAATAAATAAATGTACTATTTAAAAATCTACTGCTACTGCGATGACTATGAAGAAATCTGAGGGACAATGAGTGTCAAAGACTGAATAGCTCGGCAGAATCGAGCATCTTTTGGATTCAGACTTTGTGGGGGAGTAAACGGTAGGGGAGTCTGGAGTTTTCAGTTACCATTTCATCATCTCGGTAGATTAAAAGAAAAACTGGAAAGGGGACTATTTCTCTTGACCATTTTGCATTTCTAAGCACTAGCCTTTTTAGTTGGAGTGCTTTTCTCTAGAGGCAGGGATGGATGTAAGAAACACCCTCTCCTCTTACCCCCCCCCCCACACACACTTTTTAGGGCCACAGCTGCAGCATATGGAAGTTCCCAGGCTAGGGATCAAATCAGAGCTACAGCTGCCAGCCTACACCACAGCCACAGCAACATGGGATCCAAGCCTTGTCTGCAGCCCACACCACAGTTCACAGCAATGCCGGATCCTTCACCCACTGAGCAAGGCCAGGGATCAAACCCTCATCCTCACAGATACTAGTCAGGTTCACTCCTGCTGAGCCACAGCGGGAACTCCCAGCCTCTCCTCTTTCTAAAGGGATCTAAGCGTAGACTGGGAGACATTAGATAAGAGAGTACTCCCAACTCTTTGCATTGATGGATTTAAGTTGTGTAGACATTAAATTTGCTTGTAAGTGTGCCTCCACGAAGCCTTAGAAAAACCGTGCGCCTCAAAACCACCACCACAACAGATCAGACTCAGAGGCCAGAAGACAGCAGGAGGACACAGCACCTGGAGGGGGAAACCTCAAGTCTCCCTTATAAGCATGTCCGCATAGACTCTAGTCACACATCTATCCATGTGCCTCTGAAGATTGTTTCCAAACTTGGGCAGGCTGTATGTAGATGGCACATGCTTGGCTGAGGTTTTTCCAAATGTTTAATCCCAGCACTAAAGTCATTCCTATTCTCAACAGTAGAGGTCCTCAGTGCCACAGGTCTTCAACTGAAATGGCGAAACCTTCCATCCTTGAATTATCGGGCATTTTTTTTTGGTTGCTTGCGGAATTTAAGTCGCTGCATGGATACCATTGTCTATTTCTACGTCATTAATAAATGAAAAGGAAAATTTTTAGTCCTCATGGTCTGATCTTGGCTTAAATGTTCAGTCTTCTGTAACAGCTGAGCTAATGTGTGAAAATGAGGTGACTAAAGAGAGAGATACTTGAAGAGATATATAAACTTTTCTCTTGAAATTTTGGAATAAAAATACCATGAGAAACTATTTAGAGAAAACCTTAATGCTTCTTGAGATGAAGGACAACAATGAATTGGTTTTCTACAAACTGCCAGTTCACATTGCCTATTGTGTTTAGCACACAATGGATTTATAAGACACTTGAGGAGGGTGGGGGTAGGTTTTTGGGGTTTTGTCCCAGGGGTTCTATTTGTTTTTTTTATTTTTTGTTTTTTGTTTTTGGCGTTTTAGGGCCGTGCCTGTGGCATATGGAGGTTCCCAGGTGAGGGGTTGAGTCAGAGCTGTAGCTGCTGGCCTACGCCACAGCCACAGCAATGCGGGTTCTGAGCCACGTCTGCAACCTACACCACAGCTCACGGCAACGCCGGATCTTAACCCACTGAGCAAGGCCAGGGATCGAACCCGAAACCTCATGGTTCCTAGTTGGATTTGTTTCCGCTGCGCCACATCGGGAACTCCCCAGGGGTTCTATTTGGATTTTCGACGGTAAACAGGATCCACTGAGAACAACCCCATTTACTGTCTCTTTTTACCCAATCTGACCTTGTCCTTAATTCCTCCCAATTCCTTACTCTCCATAGCTAAGCAACCAGTAAATCTTTCAGTTCTCTCTTCTGTATATTGCTTGCACCATTTCCCATCTCTGTTGTCCTCATGGCCCTAGTTTATGCCTTTAGCTTAGCTAGTGGAACTGTCTTCTAACTAATCTATTTCCAATCTCACTTCCTTCTAAACCATTCCTTGCATATTTATAAAACTGCCTTTCTAAAATGCCATTTCTGGAGTTCCCGTCGTGGTGCAGTTGTTAACGAATCCGACTAGGAACCATGAGGTTGCAGGTTCGATCCCTGGCCTTGCTCAGTGGGTTAAGATCCGGCGTTGCCGTGAGCTGTGGTGTAGGTTGCAGACGTGGCTCAGAACCCGCATTGCTGTGGCTGTGGCTGTGGCTGGTGGCTACAGCTCCGATTCAACCCCTAGCCTGGGAACCTCCATTTGCCACGGGAGCAGCCCTAGAAAAGGCAAAAAGACCAAAACAAACAAACAAACAAAAAAAACATTTCTCTGCTTAATATTTTCAGTGGTTTGCCATCACTACTCAATAAAGCCCACATTTTCCTAGCATAGCCTAAAAGTTCTTTTATAACCTTGTCCCTAACTACCTCTCCAGCTTTATTGCTTCCTTCTTTCTACCTTCACCACAGCCCTCAATTGTATGTTCCAACCATTCACTGAACTACTTAGAGTTCTTCAAATTTATCAAACTGTTTTGCCCCTTCTGTCTTTACAGGCTGTTGTTTTCCTTAACACTACTTTCTTCTCTCACTCCTTGTTTGCCTGATAAACACCTAGCTCTTCCTTTAAGATCCAGGCCAAGGGTGTTCCTGTTGTGGCCCAGTGGAAATGAATCCGACTAGTATCCATGAGGACGCAGGTTCGATCCCTGGCCTCACTCAGTGGGTTAAGGATCCAGCATTGCTGTGAGCTGTGGTGTAGGAGCTGTGGTGTAGGTGGCAGATGAGGTTCGGATCTGGCGTAGCTGTAGCTTTGGCCCAGGTCAGCAGCTGCAGCTCCCATTCGACCCTGAGGCTAGAAACTCCCATAGGTCATGGGTGTGACCCTAGAAAAGACCACACACACACAATCCAGGCCAAATATCTTCTGCTTTGAAAAGCCCTTCCTGAACCTCAGGCAGGGTTAGCCATTACCCTCTTTGGGCCAATACTCTGCGGTATATATTCTTCCACTTATATACTCCCCATATTATATTAGTTCCTTCTGCTAGACCAGTGAGGGCAAGGGAAAGCATTTGGCAATGTTTGAGACATCTTCTGCTGTCACACAGGGAAGAGGAAGTGCTGCTGGCATCTAGTGGGGTCAAAGACAGAGATGCTGCTAAATGCCTTTTAATGCCCAAGACAACCTCCCATAGCAAAGAATTATCCAACCAAAAATGTCAATAATACCAAGGTTGAGAAACTCTACCAGACTGTAAACTTGTGTCTTTTTTCAACTTTGGATCCTAAGAGCATAGAACAATGTCAGTCAAAATTACACACTAAAGAAATATGGTTCAATGAGTGAAACATTTCAAAGCATTCTCTGAAGGGAATCCATCCAAAGATGGAAAAATAAGATTCTTTGAGAAATAGCCAGAGCCCAATTCAATCACTTTCAATGGTGTAATTTGAAATTCATTTAAGCATTATCTTTAAATGGCATAGAAACACTAGATTAAAATTGTGATTTCATTATGTGCCTACTTCCTGTCTAAAAAGTCATGTAAAATGTAATAAAACATGTGTTACATGTTACAACTTTGAAAACAAAACGAAGTTCATCAGATTAGATATTTTAAAGAATCTCTAAAAGAGAACAGAGGGGATAAAAGGAAGAAAATAACTAAAGAAATAATAGAAGAAAGTTTCCTAGATCTAAAGGCAAATAGAAGCCTTCAGATGGAGAGGGCTTACATCAGAATACCAAGGACAAAGAGAAATCTCAGAATACCAAGGATAAGAAGAAAAAAGACAAATAATCTGCAAAGGAATAGATGTCAATTTGGCATTATATGTTTCCTTACTAAGGCTGGATGCCAAAAGACAAACAATAGCTCGGTATAAGGATGGAAAAATATTGTAAAGCTAAAATCCTTTTCCCAGCCAAGGTAACGTTTAAGTGGGGGTAGGGGTGAAAAATTAAGACATTTTCAGACACAGTAAGACTTTCACAAACTTCTTTAGAGAATTACTAAACAATGTAACCCAACCGCCCCTCCACAAAAAAGGAATTCATAGGCTTATAAGAAGCACGTGATCAGCAAAGAAACAAAACCTAAAGTAAGTCTAATGATGCTCATGAATAATATGAAATAGTAACAACCTGTAACTAAAGTGGCAAATGATTTCACCATGGGCAATAAGAAGGGAAAGATGAGAGTAAGGGGAAGTCAATGAAGGCTTATTAAGACTCTTGCGTTATTGAGCAAGACACATTGGTATTATAGACTGATCAATAGGAAAAATGACAGAAAAATTAAAAAATTTAAATCAATATTAAAAATGTAAGAGTAACCATTAGAAGAATAGAATATGCAGTTTTTAAGACAATAAAGGGCAAAAAGGAGACCTGAAACATTCCAACAAAAGGCAATAAGTAAGGAAAAGAAAACAAGAAGAAATCATGGTAAATAAAAAATAGAAAATAAGGTAGCAGAGTTAAGCCTAAATATAGTACAAATATTAATATAAATAGGTTAAACTCTCCAACCAAAGGGTAAAAATCCAACTAGGCTTCTCAGAAAATCTTACCATATGCTATTTATATATACAGTAGTTTATACATATATATGAAGATAGAGTTTAAAATAAAGAAGTGGAAAAGCATATCTCATGTAAATGCTAATAGAAAGCAGATATAGAAATATTAATTTCAGACAAAATGTTAGTTTCAGCCTAAAAAATGAAAAGCAACTAAAAGGACAAAGGGGGGGTTTATTGATTAAAAAGTGCAATGCACCAAAAGAAATGAATTTTTTTGAATTTTCATTAACTAAGAACATAGCTTGGAATATATAATATGAAGTGAAGTTTGATAGAAATATAAGGAGAAATTGAGATTCTAACAACCCTTCCTCAGAAATCAGATAATCAAGTACAGACACAAAAAGTAAAGATATAGAGGATTTAAAATACACAATCGAGCAAATCTGTTTTAATAATACGCATAGACTATTATAACCAACAAAGACAGGATATACCTTTTTTTAAACATCTGTGACAGACTCTTAGAATTTAGCCATATATTAAACTACAAAGGAGGAGTTCCCGTCGTGGCGCAGTGGTTAACGAATCCGACTAGGAACCATGAGGTTGCGGGTTCGGTCCCTGCCCTTGCTCAGTGGGTTAACGATCCGGTGTTGCCGTGAGCTGTGGTGTACGTTGCAGATGCGGCTCGGATCCCGCGTTGCTGTGGCTCTGGCGTAGGCTGGTGGCTACAGCTCCGATTCAACCCCTAGCCTGGGAACCTCCATATGCTGAGGGAGCGGCCCAAGAAATAGCAACAGCAACAACAACAAAAAGACAAAAGACCAAAAAAAAAAAAAAAAAAGAAGAAGAAGAAAAAACTACAAAGGAAATTTAACAAATACCAAAATAGCAAAGATCTCTCTATGTTCTACAAACCTCTGACCACAATACAGAAAAAAATAGTGACTAGAAATTAATAATGAAAGTGTACCTCCCCATCTCTGCATTGAAAAAATTAAAGTGTCCTAAATGGTATTCTATCAAATAAGTCTATTTAGAAATGGAAACCATAAAAGCATAACATATCAAAATCTGGTGGATTCAGACAAAGTGATATTTGGAGGAAATTTTAGAACCTTAACTGCATTTATTAGAAAATAATAAAGATTAAAAATGAATTAATTCAGCATCAACTCAGAGAATTAGGGAGAAAACAATAAAATAAGCTGTAAAAGGAAGAAAAATTAATCAAGATGACAGAAGAAATTTGTAGGAAGATCAAACTAGAAATCAATAAGACCAAAAATTGGAAGTTTTTTAAAAGACCAATAAATAATACATACCTTTGGCAAATCTGATCCAGAAGCACAAACAAACTCATCGGAAAGGATTAAAAGCTGTGCTTACATACACAAAATTTGAAAATCTAAATGAAAGACATTCTAGCAAAATCTACGCCACAACATAAACAATTTAATATATCAAAAATAGGAGTTCTTGGAAGTTCCCTTTGTGACTCAGCGGTTAATGAGTCCGACTAGGATCCATGAGGATGTGGGTTCGATCCCTGGCCTTGCTCAGTGGGTTAAGGATCCAGCATTGCCGTGAACTCTGGTATAGGTTGCAGATGCAGCTTGGATCCCTCGTTGCTGTGGCTGTGGTGTGGGCTGGCAGCTGTAGCTCTGATTCAACCCCTTACCTGGGAACTTCCATATGCCACGTGTGTGGCCCTAAAAAGGAAAAAAAAAAAAAAAAAGGAGTTCTTGGAGTTCTTGCTGTGGCAAAATGGGATCAGCAGTGCCTCTGCAGTTCCAGAAGGCGGATTTGATCCCCAATCTGGCACAGTGGGTTAAAGGATCTGGTGTTGCTGCAGCTGCAGCGTAGGTCACAACTATAGCTCAGATCTGATCCTTGGCCAGAGAACAGGAACTTCATATGCTTCGGGGCCGCCACAAAAAAAAGGAGTTCTCTGTGTCTCAGCAAGTTATGGATCTGACATTGTCACTGTAGGGGCTCTGGTACTGCAATGGCCTGGGTTCGATCCCTGGCCCAGGACCTTCTGCATGCAGCCAAAAAGATAATAACTAACTAACTAACTAACTAAATAAATAAATAATTTAAAGTGGGAAGAAGCCTTCCTCTAGAAAACCATCAAAGCCTAGTTTTTCACAGATGAATTCTAGCAAGCCTTCAGGAAAAACTGTTTCTTTTGATAGATAAAATGCTCTGAAACATAGAGAATGAGCTCAGGCTTTCTAACTCAGACTCCTAGGCTGAAACCAAATCTAGATAATGTCAGGATACACTTAGCTATATATTAATATCATTTTATGAAAGATTCAGAACTTTAAATAATATATTAAAAAATCAAATCCAGTAATGTAGTAAAAGATAAATGCTTTAAGAGTTTGATTAAGATTTAACTCAGAAATGCAAAAATAACTTAATATTCTGTAAATTTTTAGATCAGCAGGGGGGGAGAAAAGTTCCTACCTCACAAAAGAATGTTTACTATAGCTCAGCACCTTTCCTCATTAAGCAAACAAAAAAATCAATCATTTTTAGGGAGTTAAGAATAGAAATTAATTTCTTTAACTTGATAAAGTTTATGCGAAATCTACCACAAATATAAAAGCGTTCCTTTCAAAATCTGGAACAAGATAGGATGCCCACTACAACTACTACTTAATATTATAACTGAAAGCCAATGCAATACGAAAAGGAAAATAAATGAGAATAATAAATATTGGAAACAGAGACAAAAGTGTCATTGTTTGCAGACCACATGAGTTTCTGCTTAGAAAAATCAACAGCTCTAAAAACTAGTAAGAGATTTAGCAATACTTTGCTAGCTAAAGATCAAGACAGAAAAATCAGTAGATTTCTTATATCCCAGAAATCACATGTAATAGATAAATTCCTAGGAATAAACCCAACAAGAAATGTGTATAACCTATATAGTGTAAACTACTGAACTCCAAGGGAAGTCATAAAAGAAGAATCCATGGAGACAAATACCATGTTCTTGAATTGGCAGACCCAACATTGTAAAGATGTCAGTTCTCCTCATATTGCCTATAAGTTTAATGCAATTCCAATCAAAATCCCAGTAAGTACTTTTCATGGAACCTGACAAGCTGATTCTCATTTATTGAAGAGAAACTGAATGAGGCCGTAAGAGAACTGTATGAAACAGAGCAATCGGGGGGGATTGCCTTACCAAATATGAAAATATACTGTAAACCTGTGATAATTAAAACACTCTGACACTGGTGCAGGGATAGGCAATTCAGTTAATGGAAAAAAGCCGAGCTCAGAAACACACATTCTTATCCAGGAACTTCGTTTATGATAAAAATGGTATTTCAGATAGGTGAGCAAATACCACTGAGGTAATTAACTGTCAATTTAGAAATGTAAAACAAAATTGCATCACAATCTCACACCAAATACAAAGATAAATTCTAAGTAGATTAGACAGCCAAAAAAAAAAAGTATCAGAAAAAAATATAAATGAGTATTCTAAATTTGGTCCATAGGAGTCCTTTCTAAGCATAATGAAAAATCTAGAAGCCATAAAATAGATTGACAGTAAATAAATGAAAACTACTGAAACTGAAAACACAAAGTTTTAAAAAACGATACGTGTAAGCATTTATAAAAACGTTTGAACTCTATACTTACCATATGTAAATTATATCTCATTTTTTTAAAGGTAAGAAAAATGGCAGGGAGAAAATAATTTCAGCATATGAAATAAATTCATTGAATGTAATATGCAAAATAGAGAGTGCTACAAAGCAATTAGAGAAATTATAAACCAAGAGTAAAAATGGTTATACAAATGACCAATTAACATCCAATAAGATGTTTAAATGCACTACTAATCAGGGAAAAGGCCAACATAACCAACAATGAAATGCCTCTTTCTGCCCATTTGATTGACCAAAAATTTTAAAAAGTAATATCCGCTGTTGAGTATAAACAATAGGCATTCCTGTGAATTACTGAGAACTGGTGGCATTTGAAAAGTGATTTTGAGTTCTCATCAACTATTCTTATCAACTTATCTCTGCAGTTTCTTGGTTTTTATCTTAGATAAATCCTTGCACCTATAAAAGTTGAACTACATATGAGGAGGTTTGTGGAAGCATTGTTTATAATAGCAAAAAACAAAAGAGAAGTAACATAAATATTCCCGGAGCTAAGTAGACTATGGATCTATGGATTCATGAAATAGAATCCCATTTATAAACAAAACCAAAAAATATCTAAACACACATACATAAGATGTAAATAAGTAGAAAAATGTTTAAAAAAAAAAAAGGCTATACCAAATTAAGAGTAGTTATTACATCCTGGGAAGGGAGTAGAACTGGGATAAGGACAGGAAGAAAGAACTTTTCCAATATTTATGCTATGTAATTATGGATTTTAAAATTTTTGTGAGAATATATTTCTTATATAATTTTAAATTTACATAAATATTTGAAATGACACCATTATTACAAAAGCAATACACATTTATTACATACAATTCAGAGAAGGAAAATAGGAAAATAAAAATGAGCCTGTAATCCAGAAATATCCACTATTAACATTTAGATGTATAGCCTGCCAGATTATTTTATTCACATACATGCATTTTTAATTGAAATGGCATTGCTTGTTTTGACCATCTCCCCAACATAAAACTATTTGTGTGCAATATCCTTTTTAAAAAGATATGTATTCCTTCATTTGTTCAATAAATACTAGGAATACAATAGTGAATAAAAGTACAATGTATTTAATTAATTTTCTATTGTATTTTTAGATTTTTCCCAATTTTTCTCAGTGTTGTAATACCTCTACCTAAATTCTTATTGTGATTTTATTTCCTCAGACTCCTAAATTGCTAGAAGCAATATGCATTTTCTAGGCCTTTGATATAAATTTCCACAAGCCTTTCAGTAAACTACTGCTTAATACTTACCAGGAGCACATGAGAGTAGAAGTTTCCCAGTACCCTGATCAACACGGGATATCGTAATTTTTAAAATATGAATTAATAAGTAAAATCTGGCATTTGTTTTTATTCACGCTAATCAATTCTTTGGTTATATATAAAGTTTAATATTAAGGATGTTAACCCTTTAGCTGTATTTTGCAAACGCACATAAACTTCTTAGCCCCCAAGCCATAAACTAAGATTACATTTGATTGCCTTTAGAAGTCTCAGTAATATTAGTTACTTAAACATACTATTAAGCAAGTATTATGTATTTTGAGTGTGTGTGTGTGTGTGTGTGTGTGTGTGTGTGTGTGTGTGTGTGTGAAATACTTCACTCTCCTACAAAAAAATAATGTTACCAGTCTTGGCTTGTGATCGACTCTCCTATTCCCTTATAGAGAAATTAATTTATTTTCAATTAACAATGTTTTAAAAATTAAAATGTTCTCTGGGTAACTGCATTCTTGGGAAAGCTTTCTTCATGAGATTAAAATCTGCCTTAGACTTTTACATGGATTAAGTTTTAAATTAGCATAGAAGAATAACAATATGAATCAATTTGATCAAAGAAAAAGTGTCACTAATTATTTAAACAAGACACTTACAACAGGGATTTAAAGGCAAAGCAGCGGATTTCCCTTGCATGTGGATCAAATCAGAAGTATCCCATAATTGACTCTTTACAAGACCCTGCTTCAGTATAATGGACTAGATATTAAAGCTCTAAGTATTTAAAGCTAGTTTCCGTCTTTCTCTAAATGGAGGCCCGCCACTAAGAGCTATTTTACAAGTCTGACACATTAGCTGCATCACTGGGAAATACACCGGCTCTACTTCTAGGGCCCGGAATTTCAAGTGCTTTCAATAGTTAAATGGTGTGAAATGGGTAACATTGAACCTGTGAGAAGCAATGAGCGCCTAAAAAATAAATTCCAGATGGGAAGGTTGATGGAAAGGGATATAGATACTGTAATGGTTCTTTCAATGAATTAATTCCACAAAGAACGCCTACATTTAAAAAAATTTCTAGCCAACTTATTTGTGCATGACTTTGAGGGGGGAAAAAAAAAAACCTATAATTTTCCCCTTCGATTATTTAACATTGGAAACAAAGCAGGTTTTGTAAATTCTTGCTGTCAGATCAAACACAGGAATAGAATAAGAGGAGTCATATAAGGAGTATTTTATAACTTTCTTGGAGCAGTAAAGTCAAAAGGGTCAAGTCAAGTCCACATCTCTTCCTTACAGTGTAACATTAGACTAAATAACTAGCCGCTTCGTATGTTAGGATTCCCACGACAGAAGGGAGGTTTGGGTACCGACCCCTGCAGGACATTATTCAGCAGAACGGGATGTGTTTTAACAGATCCTAGTGTTTTAATCTCACAGCCTCTTCAGTGGTTCACATGCAAAACAACTCTGAAGAATTAGAGTGTAGTGAAAAGAGTTTTAATGTTTGACTCATGTGGCTTCACATCCCACATTTGCCCCTTAGGAGATGGTCTGGGTCGTTTTACTTCATCTCTCAGGGCCTCGCTGTCCTCATTTATAAAACAGGGATCATAGTCATACCACGAGGAATGTTAAGAGGATTACACAATTCAAGGTCGGAAAAGCCCTAAGCAGAGTAGCTGACTTGGAAGCCCTGGAAAATCAGAGCTGTTATTCTTCACAGTAAATGCTTGTTGAGTGAATTTTTGTGTCATTTTTCTTGCAAGAAGCAAAATAATTACTCACTGATCTCTGAAAGAGACCCTATGTTGACACTAAAATGTGGGCCATTCTCTCTAATGTGCAGAATACAGAGTATTGGAAAAAATAAACCTGCTTCTATTGGCCAAGATAAGGAATAGAGCCAAAGCAAGACCCTTAGAGTGGGTTTCGCGAGGTCTCGCTTTCTATCTTACCGACCCCACTGCAAAAACCAATAGTGCAGTGTTCCATTAGTAGAGAGTCACCTTGGCCAGGGAAGGGCGGTGACTCGCTCTGCAACCCCCACTCTCCATTTGGCAGTAACTACTCGTAAGTGAAAGGTGCCGGAGGAGTCAGGATAGGGATCTGGCTCCGACTCTAGTTAAAGTTCTCCATGTTTTCATTACCAGCTCCATTTTTATGGTTTCGATCTTGGCTATAGTAAACTCCAGATTGAATAGACGCCTCAAACATACATCTGAGACCAGCATTTAGCCTTAAATAGCAGCTAAGTTGCCTGCAGATGCATTTTTTTTTTTAAATGGGGCATAGATTTTTTTTTTTTTTTTTAATGTCAGGCATCAAGCAGCCTCACAAATCATTTTTACGTGGCTTCCTGGACCTTTGTTTTTAGCAAATCCTTTAACGGGGGATTGACTCATTTGTGTTATTTCTTCAAAGGAAGGATTTTGCAGGTAGCTCTTCGTGAGGCCTGTCACCTTCTACGATTTGGGAGAAAGGCAGTTTTAAAAGAGTTAGAGATGTTTACTCTTAAGAAGTCATTGTTTGGTACCCGCAGCCATTAGCTTGGGAACTAAACTGGCCGGCAATCTCTGGAGTAAAAGTAGGTGTGTCTACACTATGGGTCTGAAGTTCCAGGACTGAGCTGGAGACAAAGCAGGGATGTTTCAGAATCGCATTTTTCAGTCTTACAGTTTCTTTTTTTTTTTTCTCCAGCTTTATTGAGATCTCATTAGCATTACTAATAAACGGACATGGTTCCATGGTAACCCAAGAGCCGATTGTGGCTTATTCATTTGATACATATGAATTCTGCTGTACGATGTCTGCCTTGAAAGCAAAATTGTTTGAATATTATTAAATTATTTCTGTTGGGGTTTTTAAAATAAAAATACACATGTAATTTAGGTGGCGTGTGCCCCTAACTAAGTTAAAACATAAGCAAATCTACTTAGCCAAAAAGCCAAATTTATTCTCATTTTATTAGGCAGGTGGTGTACATATTAGATGATTTCCCTCTCGGGTTTTACATTTATTTCATGTGTTTTTCTCCAAAGAACAGGAGTTATTCTGTCACAAGTGGGGAGGTGAAACCTCGGTTAAGGGGATACTGCAAATTCTGCCCTTTCAGCAGAAGTAATTTATAGTTTCATAATATTCCAGAGTTTCTCTTTGTCTTTTACATGACAATTTATGACCAAGGTATTTTCATGTTTCCCTTACTCCTTGCTAGAAGCCTGAACAAATAAACTGTGTGCATATAGGGTCTGTTTCCTGGTTCGATTTTCCAGGTATCATTATTTTTTCTTCCCCTGACCGCATATGGCATAAGCTGGATTCTGCATTGCATTATTTTAATCCAGAAGGCACATACATGTGAAACTCAACTAGTGAAAATGAGATTTTGTGTTATTTGGTCTAAAACTATTCTTTAAATTTATTTATTTATTCTAAAACTATTCTTTAAATCAAGCATTGTTAAAATCCATATTCTGCATATAGAAAAAGCTCTTGGCTGCCTAGAGAATATAGAAGTATCTTTGGTATGCCTAAAGAATGACGTTTCTCAGGCGTCTGCTCTCGGGGTTTAAAAAAATTTCTTGCAGCATATATAAAACTATGTTAAAAAAAATACAGCAAACACCTTTCTCCTCACTACCTGATGTAAGAAATGAAACATGCACAGTAAAATTGAGGTCCTCTGGGTGCCCCCCACCTCAGACGCATCCTCCTACCTGTCCCCTGGTTGAGGGGCTCTGGAGTTAATCGTTTCTAGGCATTTCTGTGTATTTTTCCCACCTGTGTATGTATCCCCAGATGATATTTAGTATTAACATCCACTTTTAAAACTTCATATGCATGTTTGCCCCCCTTGCTTATGAAACCAACTTTTTTCTCTCAACATTCTGTATCTGACATTGGTCCACATTCTTAGCTGTGGTTCTGACCCATCAATTGTCACTGCTGCGTGATGTTACACTGTATGGTTATACCACAATCTGTATAGCCATTTCCTGTCGATGGACATTTAGCCTGTCCACTGTTGTTTGCTGTTATTAACATTGCTGCTATGGAGGTCCCTGGTGGTCTAGTGATTAAGAATTTGGTGTTGTGGAGTTCCCATCATGGCTCAGTGGTTAACGAATCCGACTAGAAACCATGAGGTTGCAGGTTCGATCCCTGGCCTTGCTCAGTGGGTTAAGGATCCGGCGTTGCTGTGAACTTTGGTGTAGGTGGCAGATGCAGCTCGGATCCCAAGTTGCTGTGGCTCTGGTGTAGGCCAGTGACTACAGCTCCAGTTGGACTCCTGGTCTGGGAACCTCCATGTGCCGCAGGAACGGCCCTAGAAAGGACAAAAAAAAAAAAAAAAAGAATTTGGTGTTGTCACTGCTGTGGCTTGAGTTCGATCCCTGGCCGGGGAACTTCCGCATGCCACAAGCATGGCCAAAGAAGAAAGAAAGAAAAAAATAATAACATTGCTGCTTTAAATATTCTTGTGCATATATCCTGTGCCCATATGTAAGGATTTTTCTAGAATATATCCCCAAAGTAAATGCATATTCACTTTTTCTACTTTTTTCGCCAAAGTGGTTGAACCAAATTAAACTCCCACTAGCAGATTCTGCTTCACTGTTTCACCAACACTTAGCATTATTGGACTTTTAATCTTGTTAATCTGATGGATGTGTAACAGTTCATTTCCCTGATCACTTAGGTTTAATATTTATTTGTTTATCATCCGCTCATGTTTTATCTTCTGTTGGCATATAAATGTGTGTCTTTTGTCCCTTGGTGGGGGCAGGGGGATTATTTGTCTTTTGATACAGTTTTGTAATATATCCTGAGCACTTATATTTTGTTGGTTCTATGTATAATGAGTATCTTTTTCTAGTCTGTGTCTTCTCTTTTCACTTTTTCTGTGATAAACTGAAGTTTTAATATTTGTTTTATTTTATTTTTCCTTTTTAGGACCATACCTGTGACATATGGAAGTTCCCAGGCTAGGGGTTGAATCAGAGCTACAACTGCTGGCCTACACCACAACCTCAGCAAGGCCAGTGGGTGAAGGATCTGATGTTGCCGCAAACTGTGGTGTAGGTCACGGATGCGGCTCAGGTCCTGTGTTGCTGTGGCTGTGGTATAGGCCCGCAGCTGCAGCTCCAATTCGCTCCCTAGTCTGGGAATTTCCACATGCTACGGGTGTGACCATAAAATACACATATTTGATGTATATTTTATACACATACATACATATATACACACGCACATATATATATGCAAACTAGCTAATGATCAAATACAAAGAATATGTGCTTTGGATTCCACAGTTCTTCCTCTTACTAGCTATGTTGTTCAGCCTCTGTAAACTTTGCTTTCTTTAAAGAATCATCTCACAAGGTTTTTGTAAGCATTAAATGTTCAGTAACCAACCTTTTAAGAAACTAACCTTCGGCAACTAACCTTTAAGAAACTACCATTTGTTGGAGTTCCTGTCGTGGTTCAGTGGAAACAATCTGAGTAGGAACCATGAGGCTGCGGGTTCGATCCCTGGCCTCCCTCAGCGGGTTGAGGATCTGGTATTTCCGTGAGCTGTGGTGTAGGTCATAGATGTGGGTCAGATCTGGCATTGCTGTGGCTCTGGCCTAGGCTGGTGGCTACAGCTCCAGTTAGACCCCTAGCCTGGGAACCTCCATATGCCACAAGTGTGGTATGGCTCTGAAAGGACAAAAGCCCAAAAAAAAGAAAGAAAGAAAGAAAGAAAAGAAACTACCATTTGTCAATTTTTGGTTACAGCATCCAAAAAAAAAAAAAAAAAAAAAAAAAGCCACAACCGTCTCCACATCCTACTTAAAACCCTTTTTCATCTATGGCTGCTTTTATTAATTTATTTATTTATTTTTGTCTTTTTGCTATTTCTTTGGGCCACTCCCACAGCATATGGAGGTTCCCATGCTAGGGGTCGAATCGGATCTGTAGCCACTGGCCTACGCCAGAGCCACAGCAACGCGGGATCCGAGCCACGTCTGCAGCCTACACCACAGCTCACGGCAACGCCAGATTGTTAACCCACTGAGCAAGGGCAGCGAACCTCATGGTTCCTAGTTGGATTTGTTAACCACTGCACCACAACGGGAACTCCTGCTTTTATTTTTAAACTTCAACCAAAACATTTCACAACAAATGCAAAAGCAAATATCAGAATCTCCTGTTTTATAAAATCAGATGTTAAAGAGATTTGCAAAAATATAAACTATTACAACTTTTCCTGCTATTTTGTTTGTTTATTTTGGAAAAAATATATTTTTTCAAAATAAATGTTACTTATATTAACATATAATGGCATTATTTTAACAAATTAATAAATGTATATATATGATTCTTTTCTTTCTTTTCTTTTCTTTGTCTTTTTTTAAGGCCACACCCATGGCATTTGGAATTTCCCAGGCTAGGGATCTTTGACCTACACCACAGCTCACAGCAACGCCGGATCCTTAAACCACTGAGTGAGGCCAGGGATCAAACCTGCGTCCTCATGGATTCTAGTCAGATTTGCTTCCACTGAGCCACGACAGGAACTCCTATATACAATTTCTTTCAATTTTAGTTTCTAGTACAATAAATGTTGGTAGATGTAACTTACATACTTAAGAAGGCTTTGGGGTCCTCAATAATTTTAGGAGTAAAGGATTCTGAGACCAAAAAGTTTGGTCTTCTCATGTAGACAGAGGAGAAACGCTGAGATTTAAAGAAAAAAATAACTAGTATGTTAGTGATTAGTATGGTTGATGGATTGTGTTAAATTAGGGCAAAACTATGATGTATCTAAGGATAGTATAGTGTATTAAAAAAAAAAATCACTGGAGTGGAAACTGATTTCTCCTAATTCTACTGTTAACCAACAGTTACTTCAAGTCAGTTACTACCGTTGCCAGATTTAGCAAACAAAAATATGGAATGCCGTGTTAAATTTGAATTTCAGATAAATAATAATTAGTTAGTATAAGTATGCTCCCAAATTGTGTGAGACTCAAAATTTTTTTCTTTTTTAGGGCCACAACGGTGGCATATGGAAGTTCCCAGGCTAGGGGTCAAATCGGAGCTGTAGCCACCGGCCTACGCCAGAGCCTTAGCAAGGCCAGATCTGAGCCACATCTGCCACAGCTTGCGGCAACGCCAGATCCTTAACCCACTGAGCAAGGCCAGGAATCCTGGCCTTGAACCTGCATCCTCATGGATATTAGTTGAGTTTTTAACCCTCTGTACCACAAGGGGAACTCTAATTTTAACAGAGTGTCCTGCATTTTTACCTGGCAGCCCTACTGTTCCAGGTCTTAATTTTCTCATGAGTTAAATGAAGACACAGGTGAAATTCCTATTATGTCTGCTCTTGTAGTGATGCTGGTCTTTGATGGTAAAACAAGAAAAAAAAAGGAGTATACATTGTGCTTTTGTGCATGTATTCATATAAAGTTGTAAACAGTCTTTTCTTGAGAAGGACTATCTCTTAATTTGAGGTTATTCTTCTATTATATTAATGCATAACTTGGGTGCTGTCTTCAAACCCACTTCTTTTTTTGGAGGGGAGAGCTCCACTGCACACACAGTTCCCAGGCCAGGAATCAAATCTGAGCTATGACTTAAGCCTTAGCTGTGGCAACGGTGGATCCTTAACCCACTGTAGCAGGCCAGGGATCAAATGCAGCCGATCCCATTTCACCCCAGCGGAAACTCCTTCAAACCCACTTCTAATTCTAATTCCAGTATTCTGAATTCTATTATTTTCCGCTCTAAAGTCCAAAATTTCTTCTCCCTCTATACCAGCCATTATCAAAATTTTGGGACTCAGGGTGTTATAATATCTCATTGTAAAATGACAGGTATTGTTTTTCTAATATCCTCTTGGGGCAAATTTTATAGTTACTCCTTAAAATTGTTTTTTTGGTCCTTTTTTTTTTTAAAATGGCTGCATCCGCACAAATGGAAGTTCCCAGGCTAGGAATCTATTCGGAGCTATAGCTGCCGGCCGCCCATGCCACAGCCACAGCAACGCGGGATCCGAGCCACATCTACGACCTACACCACAGCTCAAAGCAACGCCGATCCTTAACGCACTGAGCGAGGCCAGGGATCGAACCCACGTCCTCATAGATACTAGTCGGGTTCGTTAGTGCTGAGCCACAACAGGAACTGAAATTGCTTTGGAAGTCTACCTGTATAAAATCCAAAAGAATGGAAACCACCGCATCAGATGGGAGCGAAGTTTTCTCTTAGCTTTCACAGTCAACAGACTTTGCCTTTGAGAGGCACACGACTCTTACACCTGTAATCCCATGTGACTCCAGCATAATTTCTTTTCTAAGCCACATTTCCTTACTATGTAGTGGGGAGAGAATAGCTCTCACTCCCCTCTCCTGCACTGTTCCTTACAGGGAGAGTGAATGAAGTCATGTCTGGAAAGTGCTCTGAGCTCTTCAGAGAAGTACCTAGAAAGGGAGGGAGGTGTCCTCACCCTGCATTGGGAGCGACGTTGACTTTTTAGGATAAACTGAAAAGCTGAGAGTATGTTGAAAGTTTTGTCCTTGATTTGCACATCTTCAGTTCGATCCTTAACGACATGTTTGCTCCGATGCCAGGAATTTTGTGATCTGAGTTCAGTGTTGACATCGTGCATCCTCCCCAGGACGCTAAGGACTCTTTGAGGAATGCGTGCTTAATGTAGTAGAGAGAAAAAATCCAAAATCGCACTGAGAGCCAGAACATCCAGCCTTTTTATGGCTTCCAATGCTGGCCTTAAACAAACATGACTCGTTTTTCTGGAAACACCTGTCCACCTAAAACAAGCAAAAAGGACAAAAGCCAAAATCCTCAAGGTTCACCGAAGAGCTAAGTTAGACATCGTTTCTCATCTTCCGAAGGTTGTGATGGTTTATTTTTCCAGACAACGTCTTAGACCATCCTTTCACCAAAAATAAAAGCTAAATATGATGCATCCTGGGCAGACAATCTTTGATCCAAAGCCCCAAGAGATTACCTGACTTGATTATTCCACATACTCTGTATTCTCAACCCAAACAGACTTCTTTTTAAAGAGAATCCAATTTCCAATGGGTTTAACCTAGAAAAACAGCAAAAAGCTAATAAAAGCTGGGAGGCTGGTCCAAGGAAAGCATTGTGGCTGCTACACGTTTGGAGGCCTCATCCAGTGGAGAGCTTTGCAATAGCTGCCAATTCCTCCAGTGAATTTGCTGCTCCCTGGGATCCGGGATGGGGTACCTGATAGCCTCCTGGTAAACTCTGGTTCAAGAATAAATTATACTTGGCTGCTTTCCTGTATTGCCAAAACTAATAATCATGATACTGGAGTTGGTAACAGACTTCATCTTTGGAAAGGAAGAGCATAGAAGAACTTCTTCTATAGGTTCTTGACCCAAATTAGGATTGGGACAAATTCATCTTGGGTGGCACAACCAAGAACCCTATTTCTTCAGAAAAACGTACTTTAAATGCCTACAGGAATGCCTACCACTCCCCTAGCCATTCTCTACCATAGCATCCCACACCAGAGGTTTTAGGAAGTTTACCCAAGGGGTACCTTCACTATTCAAACTTGAGTAGATGGTTCTTTTCCTTTTTCTTTCTTTCTTTCTTTTTTTTTCTTTTTGGTCTTTTTAGGGCCATACCCACTGCACACGGAGGCTTCCAGGCTAGAGGTTGAAACTGAGTACACCCTCTAGTTGAGAGAAGTTGTATCTAGTAAAAACTTCTAGATAAAACTAGAAATTTATCTAGATAAAACTAGAAATTTATCTAGATAAAACTTCTAGAGTGGAGTTCCCGTCGTGGCTCAGCGTGAAAAGAATCTGACTAGGAACCATGAGGTTGTGGGTTCGATCCCTGGCCTCTCTCAGTGGGTTAAAGATCCGGCCTTGCCATGAGCTGTGGTGTTGGTTCCAGACATGGATCGGATCTGGCGTTGCTGTGGCTCTGGCCTAGGCTGGTGGCTACAGCTCCAATTAGACCCCTAGCCTGGGAACCTCCATATGCTGTGGGTGCGGCCCTCAAAAGACAAAGGGACAAAAATTTTAAAAATTAAAAAAAAAAAGAAACTTCTAGATAAAAACTCTAGTAAGTGCAAAGCAAATGATCATGAGGCATCTTGATTGCCAAGGAGGGATGGAGACATCAAATACAAAACAGTAAACGTCAGAGTTCCTATCATGGTACAGCGGAAATGAATCCAAGTAGGAACCATGAGGTTGTGGGTTTGATCCCCAGCCATGCTCAGTGGGTTAAGGATCTGGTGTTGCCATGAGCTGTGGTGTAGGTGGCGGATGTGGCTCAGATCCCAAGTTTCTGTGGCTGTGGTGTAGGCCGGCAGCTACAGCTCTGATTGGACCCCTACCTTGGGAACCTCCATATGCCATGGGTGCGGCCCTAGAAAAGACAAAAAGACAAAAAAAAAAAAAAAAAAAAAAAGGTGAACATCATTATAAGAAAAAATCTCACTGAGGCTCAGATTGATGCTGCCATAAGATGTCTCGTTTCTAGTACCTTTTACATGTGGGGTCCTAACATCAGTTAGTGGCTTGGGAAGGCAAAGGCCAAACAGAGAATTTTCTGTATGAGATGAACTGTTGGGTTATGAGGTGCCTGAATCACTGAGAAGGACAAGTGGTTCCAAATTAACTCCTAGAACAGCTGCAGAGAACGTGCCTCCCTGCTACCAGGTGAATCCACTAGATCCCTCTACTACACCGAAGGGGGGGGAAAAAAAACCGATAACTATCATCACTAAAACTCAAAATAAAATTCCTTTCTGGAGAGCCAACCATGTGCCAGTTACTAAGCATAGGCCTTATTCTATTCTTAAGACAACTCTGCAAATTAAGATGTTACTGTCCCTACTTTAGAAATAAGGAAACTTGCTTAAGAGAGATTAAAGGATTTATTCAAGTTAATGAGAGAACTAGAATTGAAAATCAGTCTTATAGCTTTAGAAGTCCTTTGGTCTAAACTAGTGCTCTTTATACAAATAGGGAAACTGAGTCCCAGAGAAAGAAAATGGACTTTCCAAGACTATATTGTTGGTAAGTAGAAAAGCTGGAGTCGGAGCCCAGTTGGATTGTATGATTGTGTTTACATGAAATGTCCAGAAGAGGCAACTCTGTAGAGACAGGAAGTAGTTAGTGGTTACCTGGAGGGGGGGCGGTGAGGAGTAAGGGGGTGATCACTAAGAGATGCAGGGTTTATTTTTGAGGCCATGAAAAATCTCCTAAAATTGATTACGGTAATGGTTGGCAACTCTGATTGATCACAAGCACTAAAAATCATTGAGTCGTACACTTTAAACAGGTGAATTCGTGATACATGAATTATATCTCAAAAAAGCTTTTTAAGAATGCATCGATGGCAAGGAGTATTATAATTAGAGTACTTACTCCTGTTAGTTACTGAGGACAAAGAAGAAGCAAATAAAAATTTTCCAGGAGCTCCCGGTGTAGATCAGCGGTATCGAAACCCACTAGCATCCATGAGGATGGGGGTTCGATCCCTGGCCTCACTCAGGTTTTAAGGATCTGGCATAGCCATGAGCTGTAGTGTAGGTCACAGACATGGCTCAGCTCCTGCATGGCTGTGGCCGTGGTGTAGGCCGGCAGCAGCAGTTCCAATTTGACCCCTAGCCTGGGAACCTCCATATGCCATATGTGTGGCCCTAAAAAGAAAAAAGAAAAAAAATCCCAATGTTTCAAAAGATGAAGCTTAACTCTTAAAAAAAAAGAGAGAGAGAGAGAGAGAAAAAGAAAAAAGTTAAGCGAGGTACAAATTTGCAAGCTCACAAAGTCAAGGCTAGCTAGAATCAAATATCATAGGTTCTCACCCCGTGTATTGAGCTCTTTCTATATATCACAAAGGCTTCCATTGTCAGTTTCAGGTCCTGTGTTTCTTCACGCTTTTTAAAAAATTTTTGATCAAGAAACAAAGCGTCTAGTAAAGATAACAATGAGAGAAGAGGGAGGATGACCTCGGGGTGAGGGGCATGGAGACGGCGGAAAACACAAAGCTGATTTCCTTGCCCATCAGGAGCTTGCAGACTCTAGCAGAGATTCAAGGGAGTAAGTGGCCAAGCACCTTGAGCTGGAGAGATGGAGGGAGGAGAGAATAGCTACCCTCCAAGATTCGTGTTTCCCAAGGTGAAAAAATTTGAAAAAATACTAACCTGACCTGGTGATGGTCACCGCAACGTGTGACGGATGCATCTTTTTCACTTCCCTGGTCAGGTCTCTCTAAACTGTAGGTTTTCCATCTTCCGACCAAATGCAAAAATCTGTCTGCATTATGTGCTTTCTCATTGCCTCCCTCTTTTTCCCCTTCATCATCTCGTGTTGATCTCCCACCTCTAAAGGGAGGGCTTAGCACAGAGTTCTTACGACCTTAACAACAGCCATCTCTGTCTGCTGCCGCAATCATAGTTTACCTGTGGCAGTCCCAAATTGGCCACTTGTTGCACACAAGGTTTCTGTTGCACTCTTTTTTTTTTTTTTTTTTTTTTCTTTTTTTTAATAGAGCTGGTAATGCTCTGGATGACTGTTGTGGTTAACTCTGGTCTGACCCTGCACCTCAGTGGTTTTATTAGCTGTGTGTTTGGCTCTGGGATCCTCTCCCTAGCTATTGTCGTTATTGAGACTCTTTGTGTCTCCACTGAATCTCTCCTAAATCCCCGGCTGTTATCTGTGTGTCTAAGAAGTGAGTGCATTCTTGTCTGAAGCATGTCCTGACTGCCTCTGATAGCAGCCATTTCTGACCTAATTTTACTGGGTCCTGAGATTGATATGATTAAGATGAATGAGGCTTCCTCTCAGTCATGAACCTCTTCAAGGATAAACTTGTAAATCCAATGCGTTCTGAAGATGACTAGTTACTACTTACCTTTCAACCTCTAGGGGATTTGGGGGATGATTTATAACTACCCCTTTTCCCTCCAACAGTATCATTAGAACGATGGTGTGCAAAAGACCGCTTTTGCAGCCCACAGATTATTTTCTACAAAAAAATATGCTTGTATTAATAATAATCCATCCAAGATATGTATGCGTTTGTACAAATTCTACTAATGAACCGGGATTCAATGAAGTCTTTGCCAAAAGGCAATGAACATACACCAGCCAAAAGTATACAGTTCTCCTGATCCCGATGACAAAACCTTCCTGCTCTGGGTTTTCTTCAAAATGTCTAATGCGAGGACCATGTAAGATCATCCCCTAGAAAGACAGACATGAAAATTACAAAATTGCACTACTGCAAAAAAAGGTCAGGGAGGTGTAAGGAGCCTGATGGTGCAGTAACTTCTGTGTTATTAGGTATCTGGTCATGCTGGAGAGCTAAGTTTGCCAGGTAGCTGGGTGCTTGCCTTTTCAGTACACTTTTCCATTAGTTGAACCAATGCAATTTCCCCGGCTTTTTATGCAATTATAAGTTAATCTTCTTTTCGTGACTCGGAGCCAGGCCTATGAACGTCGAGGCAGCATGACAGTGGAAAAAGCACAGGCTCTGAAGTCTGCAGACCTGCTTTTTGAACACTGGCTCCTGCTCTTCGTAGCTGTGTGATCTTGGGCACATTTCTTAAGGTCTTTGAGCTCCAATTTCTCGTTGATTAAATGGGTATGGTAGAATGAAACTTAACAGTGATGATTTGAGGTTTAATTGACATAGTGCAGTGGTTTTGAAAAGTATTTCTCACCCCCAAATTCTTTATTTCAAATGAAATCTTACGCAGAGCCCCACTGTGAACAAATAAAAGGGGAGATGCTCTGAGTTTTAAAAGCCACTGCATCTAGTACAAAGCCCGACACATAATAAGATACTATTTCAATGCCAGCAGTTAATATTGTCATCACTTTATGTGTAGCTTTTATTCGTATTTGTGCTTTTGTTCTTATATCTGCTTTTTAAAAATTGAAGTATATTTGCTTTACAATTGTTGTATTAGTTTCAGATGTACAGCTAAATGATTCAATGTTTTTTATATATGGTATTTATATAGATATAGATGTTCCTTTTCAGATTCTTTTCCATTATAGGTTATTGAAAAATATTGAATACAGTTTCCTAGTGCTCTAGGTCCTTGTTGTTTATCTGTTTTACATATGGTAGTGCATATCTGTTAATCCCAAACTCCTAATTTATCCCTCTCCTTTCCCTTTGGACAACCATAAATTTTGTCTGTGAGTCTATTTCTGTTTTGTAAATAAGTCCATTTGCATCGTTTTTTTGGATTCCACATGTGAGGGATATCATATGGTATTTGTCTTTCTCTGTCTGACTTACCTCACTTCGTATGATCATCTCTAAGTCCATCCATGTTGTGGCAAATGGCAGAATTTCATATTTTTTCATAGCTGAGTAGTATTCCACATCTTCTTTATTCATTCATCTGTAGATGGACATTTATGTTACTTCTGTGTCTTGGCTATTGTAAATGTTACTGCTATGAACATTGGGGATGCATGTATCTTTTTGATATAGAGTTTTTGTCTTTTCTGGATGTATGCCCAGGAGTGGGATTGCAGGATCATATGGCAACTCTATTTTTAGTTTTTTAAGGAACCTCCATGCTATTCTCCATAGTGGCTGCACCAATCTTATATCTACTTTTTTTTTTCCTTTATACGGCCCCACCTGTGGCATATGGAAGTTCCCAGGCTAGGAATCAAATCAGAGCTCCAGCTATCAGACTACACCATAGCCACAGCAACACCAGATCTGAACCATGTCTGACCTATGCCACAGCTTGTGGCAACACTAGATCCTTAACCCACTGAGCAATGCCAGGGATAGAACCCACATCCTCATGGATACTAGTCAGGTTCTTAACCTGCTGAGCCACACGGGAACTCCCTCTGCTAATTTTTGATGTAAAATCTTGACTATCGTGTGAGCTGGAATCCAGTTGGTTTGAGTAGCATCAACGGTTAAAGGGCTGTGTCTCAAAACTTCCAAAAGACTTTTTTTTTTTGTCTAGAAAGGGCCACTCCTGAGGCATATGGAGGTTCCCAGGCTAAGGGTCTAATCGGAGCTGTAGCCACCGGCCTACACCACAGCTCACAGCAACGCCGGATCCTTAACCTACTGAGCAAGGCCAGGGATCGAACCTGCAACCTCATGGTTCCCAGTCGGATTCATTAACCACTGCACCATGATGGGAACTCCTCAAAAGACTTTTAAAATCATCTTAGAGAATAACTATGTATTACAGAATGAACTATATTTTATCAAATAACTTAAACATAAATCTATAAACGCAACTAGAGTAATAAAGATACATTTCTGACGTTAAGCTCTGTTTCTGAGGTTTCTCTTGGTCCTGTTCAGACCCTCCTCGCCCCCTGTCCGGCAGTGCCCGGTCGGCCCATCATCTGTGTCCCATGCTATCTTATAGTCCTCTCTTTCTGATCTTGTCCAAATGCTTTTAAGTAATCACAGAGAATTTTCAACCTCTCTGTCTGCAGTAGCTCAAAGTTTCATCCTTAATTACTGGCCTTTTGAACTGTCTTTCCTTAGCCCTAGCAAAACTGTTCTGTAGCTGCTCCTGAACAGGATCATTTAAAGCCATAACGTATGAAGGTTTATTTTCTTGCCCTGTTCTCCGGGCAAAATGCATGCCACCATGGTCCACGCCCTCTCTCGCACAGCTTTGATGTCGCCTGCCCTCACTCACTTGTTTGGTTCTCTCTCTGCCTCTTTCTCCTCTTTTCAGGAGGAAACTAATTTCCGGGTTGAGACAAGCTTAGTCTTCTCCACTAAGCTGGAAGAAACGATATTCTGGGTCACACCACAGCTTCCTTACTGGTTGTAGCAAACTAGAGTTCTGGTGTCTAATTATTTCAGGCCCAAATATCTAAGCCCATTTTACGGAGTTATGCAAAATTTCCTAGTAGTTTCCTTTGTTTTTGTGTTGTTTCCTGCTATGGTTTTCCTTTCTTTTTTCTTTTCTGGGTCACACCTTCGGCATATGAAAGTTTCTGGGCCAGGGGTTGAAACAGAGCTTACAGCACAGCCACAGCCACACCAGATCCAAGCCACATCTCTGATCTACGCCTCAGCTTGTGACGATGCCAGATCTTTAGCCCACTGAGTGAGGCCAGGGATAGAACCCACATCTTCATGGATACTGGTCAGATTCTTAACCTGCCGAGCCACAAGGGGAACTCCTGCTATTGCTTTCTACTTAAATTCTAATCATGGAACAAAAGATTTTATAAGACAATCTCTGAGGAAAGAAAAATACTAAAGCTAAAATTAGAGAAAGTGTAAAAAAAGGAATTGTTAGACAACTTGATTTAATTCCTTTTGAAAACATATACACTCGGAATTCTCGTCATGGCTCAGTGGAAACGAATCTGACTAGTATCCATGAGGATGCAGGTTCGATCCCTGGCCTTGCTCTGTGGGTTAAGGATCCGGCGTTGCTGTGAGCTGTGGTGTAGGTCACAGATGTGGCTCAGATCTGGCGTGGCTGTGACTGTGGCGTAGGCTGGCAGCTATAGTTCCAATTTGACCTGGGTGTGGCCCTAAAAAGACAAAAGACAAAAAATAAAATAAAATAAAATAATACAAATAAAAACTTATACACTCATTTGAGCTTTGATTGCATCCATTCTGTGGTACTTTCTAAAGTCTTCGGTAATAAAGAAATGACATATGTTTTCTTTAGGTAGCAAGTCTTTTTAAAAGCATAAAGTCTGGAGGTTCCCTTGTGGAGAAGCGGGTTAAGGATCGGGTGTTGCTGCAGCTGTGGCACAGGTTTGATCGCTGGCCCCAGAACTGCCGTATTTCCACAGGTTTGGCCAAGAAAGAAAAAAAAAAAAAAAAAAAGAGTGTAAAATCAGGCTTTTAAACTGAAGATCCATAAGGTGATGAGGACTCTACCATCACCACCAGTCATTCCTCCGTTTTCCACAAAATTCATGGAAAAGTGAAAAAAAAGCACCAACCTTAGACCATGGCCAAGTCACTTAACCACTCTGAGCCTTAGTCTGTAAAATGGAGATAAGCTGCCTTATAGGGATGCTCTGATTAAATTATGAGACCATACACTGTAAAGCATCATGCAAATAAAATTTTAGTTATTTTTTGGCCATGCCTGAGGCATGCAGAAGTCCCCTGGCCAGGAACTGAACTAGTGCCACAGCAGTGACAACACTGGATCCTTAACCACTAAGCTACCCGGGAACTCCAATACAATTTATATTGATGGCATCAATTTCCACTCTTCTCTCTCTTGGGTTCACTCTCTTGTGGGTCCTGACCCTTTTCTCTCTCTCTCTCTCTTTTTTTTCTTTTGCTTTTTAGGGGCGCACTCTTGGCATGTGGAAGTTCCCAGGCTAGGGGTCAAATCGGAGGTGCAGCTGTTGACATACTCCACAGCCATAGCAACGCCACACCCAAGCCATGTCTGCTACCTACAACACAGCTCACGGCAATGCAGGATCCTTAACCAGGGGTCGAACCAGCATCCTCATGGATACTAGTCGGGTTTATTACCACTGAGCTGTGACAGGAACTCCCGTGACTCTTCTCTTGTTTCAGGGTAAAGAGCAGCTCTCTCACCCAATACTCATGGAGGGCGTGTCAAGCACTTTGCCTATATTACCTCATTTAATCTTCAGAACAACTCAGTGGGAGTTCCCGTAGTGGTGCAGTGGTTAACGAATCTGACTGGGAACCATGAGGTTGCAGGTTCGATTCCTGCCCTTCTCAGTGGGTTAACGATCCGGCGTTGCCGTGAGCTGTGGTGTAGGTCGCAGACGCGGCTCGGATCCTGCGTTGCTGTGGCTCTGGCGTAGGCCAGAGGCTATAGCTGCGATTCGACCCCTAGCCTGGGAACCTCCATATGCCACAGGAGCGGCCCAAGAAAAGGCAAAAAAAAAAAAAAAAGACAAAAAAAAATACATATATATATATGATTTAAAAAAAAAAAAACAAACACAACTCAGTGAGTTAGGTAACAGCGAGAATTAAATTCAGGCTGTGTGACAGAGTCTGCATGTTTAAAGCCGGGCTGATTTGAGGTACCTTTCAGGCAGGCATCAAGACGTGTCGCTCCTGGTGCCATGAAAAAAGAAAGCTTCTGATAGAGGGGTTTGTTTCGGGAGGATGCAAACTCAGCACTGTCCAGAGGATAATTCAGGGAGGGGCTTGGATGCTGCAGGAATAGTGGCCTTTTGCATCACAGGAAGGCGGGGGCCAGCTCTAGCACCAGAGCACGATGCAGTAGCCCTCAGGGCCACTTGGGAGATCTGAGGCCAGGAAGGCCTTGTAGACAGAGGTACAGGGTGGCACCAGAGAGCTTTGGAACCAGTGAGGCTTCCACGGGCTGGGCTCTGCAGCCAGGCCAGGCTTCACACCGAACACCTCCAAATGGGCCTTGCATCTGAGCCGCCTTTCTTAGCTGGGCCAGAGAGAGAGGCCTGGGAGATCTGCGAGGAGAACAAGGGGCCCCCAAAGTAAAGAAAGCCGGTCAGGAAGTTTCCTAGCACAGCAGAGGCCAGCAGCAGGAGGATAGCACTGCCCCCACCAGCACTCAACGTTCGACCAAGTGCAAAGATTGTGTCAGCGTTTCCATTTTAAACCCCTAATTTCATAGGCTTACAGCTCAAGTCATAAAAATTCACTCCGGGCTGAAGTTTGGCATCCAGTCTCTTAGCTGTTCTGTGTGCTCAAAAATAGAGACGTTTCTAGTTTCAGACATTTGGGGGACTTCTATAAACATCCCCCAAACTTCATTTGGTAAAAATGGGTTTCTAAGCTGGGCAGCACAAGCCTGCCTTTGTAAATATGCAGGAAATGTGTTTTGAAAAAGTCACATCGTTGCACCAGCAATATGGATTTCCTACACATTGAACTAGGGCAGTGGACGTGAGTGGAATCTAATGTTATTGCGTGAGAGTAAGACGTCCTGTGACCTGCACTGCCACTCACCACCAGGGGCTGGCGCTCTTCTCACCCTAAAAGACATTTGGATTTCCAACTGGAGGCAGCTTTGTAGCGAGGTGGGAGTCAGCAATTGATTCAGGTTTTTACAGGTTATTGAATCTTGGCTATAGTATTTCCACCTCAATTAGACTTTCCTGGCAGGTTTGGCACGCACAGATAATATATGTCAACACAGCCTGACAGATAACCAACTGAGCTTTACTGATGAGAACTTATTGGTAACTCAGAGATGCGAGGACAGGGTAGTCATTGGTGAAAGCCCTCTAACCGCCTCATCTGAAGATTTCCATTCTCCTCTTCCTCTAAGACTTCCCCTTGGCCACTGAAGCTATAAAGTCAGAAATATTTGGTACATTACAAAATAAATTTCCAAGAGAACGCTCCCAAGAGTGGCATCATAAACCCCACTGTTGAAAAATCAGACGAGTGACCAGGAATTAATCATTTTACAGGCATGGCAGGGGTTCCTCAGACTTGTGAGAGCTTGAATCAGATGACTTAGCTCTGTAACTAATGCCCAGCCTTCTTATAACAGTCGGCCTGATCTGAGGGAAGTTAGTAGAGGCTGGTCTTCTCAAGTGCCAGGACTAGGGCAGCTAAGGAAGAGGAGCAATGACAGGAAGGCTGGCAGAGGCCTCAGCTGCAGGAAGGGCAGAGCAGGAGCAGGGCAGCCACCCGAAGGTACCTCCCCGTCTCTGGCCGGGAGGTCGCCCTGATTCCCAAACACTCTGAGAGACTCGGGGAGTCCAGGCTTATCTCAGGAGAGAGATAGGGAATGACTGGCTGTGGGGCCTGGTTTGGGAGCCAGGAGAGGAATCCATGGCTCTGAGCCCCAAACCCAAGCTGCCAACAGGATTTTTATCTGTGGAAACACGTTTTCTATCAACAAAGGGATTTTTTTCAGAAACAACGTCTTCATTAATGGAGGCACGACTGAACTGTCCATGGAACATTGAGGGGTTAGTCACACCTGAAGTTTAACTTTTTAAATGTCAAAAGCAAACTGCAGATCTACCTACAGTTAACAATTTTACCTACTGCTGTCTAATCCTTTTATCCACTGCAAATTCCATTCCAAGGGGAGTCATTAAGGCAGAGTAAAAGTGTTTGGTGAATACTAACTGATTAGGGAGTGGAAGCTAGTGAGGTTCCTATTAAAACTCATATGTTTCTAATCCCTTAATACTATTTCTTTCTTTATATTTTTAAATCATGCATTCCAAAGAAAGCCTATAGAGTGTATGTGAGGCATACACATAATGAGATAATGAGATAAACCATTGATGTACACAAAACACAGGCTGCAAAAAGAGCACCATCCATACCCCCAAAGACTCCTGTGGACTCCCCCCGAATTCCAAATTCTACTCCCTCTTCCCTAGAGGTTACCCCATCCTGGTTGTCATATTTATTACCCTGACTTTTCTCTAGCATGTGGCTCATCTGTGCAAATATGTATCCCTAAACTATCCCGCTCAGTTTTTTCTTTGGAGCTTCATCAAAATGGTGTCATATTATATATATAAGTTCTTCCCCAACTTATTTTATTCAATCAACATGCTTTCAGTATTCACCCATCTTGATATACATGGCTAAAGTCATTTTCACGGCTGTATAGTATTCCATTGTTTGTCCATACTAAAATACCTAACTGTTGTCCTCTTAGAAGTTTGGTTTAGTCCCAATATTTTACAATTACAAACAATTCTACTTTGCAATTACTTACTGTACTTACTGTACTTACTGTACCTACCCCTTGGGGGAACATGAGGAGAGTTTCTCTAGAAATTTATTTTTGCCAGGTCAAAGAGTTTGCCTATCTTCAACAACAAAAAAGATGTCAAATCCTTTTCAAGTGTTTACACACAACCACCAGCAGTGTGTATTTGTTCTACCTTCTCCATATCATTTTATTTTTATTTATTTTTTTAATGGCCACTCCTAAGGCATATGGAAGTTCTGGGGCCAGGGATTGAATCTAAGCCACAGCTGTAACAATGCCGGATCCTTTAACCCACTGCGCCAGCCATAGATCAAACCCATGCCTCTGTAGCCACCTGAGCTGCTGCAGTCAGATTCTTAACCCACTGTGCCACCTTAGGAACTCCCTGTATCCTTTTAAATTCTTGTTTTTATTTGACTCTAAGTCTTGGCAATCTAATGAATGCGAAATGTCATCCCTTTGTAATTTTAATTTGCCTGAGGTTGAGCATTATTTCATATGTTTATCATTCAATTGTATTTGCTCTTTTGTGAGCCTGGTTTCCTATGGGATTGTCTTTTTCGTATTAATTTGTAGAAATTCTTTCTATATGCTTTATCTTTGTCACTTGCTCTGTTGCAAATATATGACCAACTTGTCTTTTCACTTATTTACACTGACCTTTGATAAGCAGAAGTTTTAGCACAGTTTGTTATTGCTATCTTTTTTTTTCTTACATGATTGCTTCTCATAGGAGGAAAAATAAGCTGGAATGTAGTTCACCTTCAGTAAGTGGCTCCGCTAGTCCCTCTTGGGTAGTATTGGTTGGGATGGATCTGGAGTTGATTCGGTTTATTTTACATGTATTTTTTTTTTCCAAAGCAGGAGTCTGTCTCTAGAGGCTCTCAAAAAGTACAGGCTTTTGTTGATAACTTTCACCTGTTCTGGGGGACTTCTGCTTCGTGTCAAACAACCCTCAGAGTCTGAAAAAGATTTTGTTTCTGTTCCTAAGAGTCCATAAGAAATTGTAAAAAGGAATCCTTACCCTTCCTTAGGGTTCGTGGTGGTTGTGGCGATACGGAGCCAACAAACTTGGTATGTAAACCCGGTTCCCGTCCTTATCCACTGCCTAAGCTCTCAGCCCCTCAGTCTTGTTGTCTATTAAATCAAGACATTGCCCAGCCTTACTCCCTTGTGAGACTCAGTGAGATGATACAGATCAAGTGCCTACATGACATGCAGCTTCTCAAAAAACGTGTGTTCCCTTCACCTTTGGAAGGATAGTCCTTAGGCGGCAGTCTGTTCAGTCTGTGATCTTTGGCCAAAATCCTTTCCTAACTTGCATCTGCACATTTGGCCTATGGGAAGACTATAGTAGACAGACAAATAATTGTTGGCCAGGGCGTCTGATTTTTTTCTTTTTCTTTTTTCTTTTTGCTTTGTAGGGCCTCATCCACGGCATATGGAGGGTCCCAGGCTAGGGGTCCAATCGGAGCTACAGCTGCCAGCCCATGCCACAGCCACTGCAATGACAGATCTGAGCTGCATCTGTGACGTACACCACAGCTCACGGCAACTTGGGATCCTTCACCCACTGAGCGAGGCCAGGGATGGAACCTGCAACCTCATGGTTCCTAGTCAGATTCATTTCCACTGCGCCACGATGGGAATTCCTGATTTTTTTTCTCTTATTTTTTTAAATACTCAGGAATGTTAGCACCATGTGCTAAACCATTCCATCTCAATTCACTCACCGTGTTCCATATATTTGTCAAATGAAAAGCCAGTATTATATTTTACAAACAGGAAATCTGAGGGAGGCTCATTTGCAACAAAGTACAGTTGGCCATTCTGATTTTCATCACAAAAGTCTCTTACAAATGCCGCATAGACTTTCATTCATGTTGAAATGAATATGAATTAATTTAATTTTCTCTCCCTCTCACACACACACTCCTGCACAGAGAGTGGAGTGGTGTTTTGGTTCAAAGCTTCCAATTCCATCTTTACTACCTTTTTTTTTTTTAGGGTTGCACCTGCAGCATGTGGAAGTTCCAGGTTAGGAATCAAACTGGAGCTGCAGCCACCAGCCTACGCCACAACTACAGTGATTCGGGATCTAAGCCACATCTTCAACCTACACCACAGCTCATGGTGATGCCGGATCCTTAACCCACTGAGGGAGGCCAGGGATCGAACCTGCATCCTCATGGATACTAGTTGAATTCCTTGCCACTGAGCCATGATGGGAACTCCCATCTTTACTACTTTTGATCACAGAATTGAAGAACCTTTCTAAGGACCTCTCTTTGGTCAATCTTATCAATTGACCCCCACTCCCCACCCCACTCTCAGCTGGCACTAGCACATGCGATCTTGGTAACAGGTGACCTCGCATCTATGCTGCTCTTTCTTTCTGTCGTCAAATTTAATTTTTAGTAAATACACCAGTTCAGGATCTCAGATACTTTTTGTCCTTTATTTTACAATCTTTTCTGCTTGATCTGTTGCACTGGTTCATTTGTCACTTTCCCATTCTGAGTTACTTTAACAAATTCTTCATTTGTTTCATTCGTTTAATCGGCTTGTGTTGAATTTTATGTTTTACTTTTTAAAATGTGCTCTTAAATTTACTCTTGCAGAAATCATTACTACATCACATCTGTCTGTGTGTTGGTGAGGTGCACATTGCTTTTATTATACATACATTTGAATAGTTCTATTTCATTCTACTTTCATGAATATCAAAGCCCTCCCTTGATATGATAATTTTCTTTTTTTTTTTTTTTTTTTTTTTTGTCTTTTTGCCATTTCTTGGGCCGCTCCTGCGGCATAAGGAGGCTCCCAGGCTAGGGGTCGAATCGGAGCTGCAGCTGCTGGCCTGTGCCACAGCTACAACGAATCTCAGGATCCGAGCCGTGTCTGCGACCTACACCACAGCTCACGGCAACGCTGGAACCTAGACCCACTGGGCAAGGGCAGGGATCGAACCTGCAACCTCATGGTTCCTAGTCGCATTCGTTAACCACTGTGCCACGACGGGAACTCCCCGTATATGCCACTCTTATGGCATGTATTTTACACTGCTTTGTATCATAGTTATGGCTTTTTGGTTTTTGTTTTTTTGTGTTTTTAGAGCCACACCCACGGCACATGGAGGTTCCCAGGCTCGGGGTCTAATCGGAGCTGTAGCCGCCGGCCTATGCCAGAGCCACAGCAACGTGGAATCTGAGCCCTATCTGTGACCTACACCAGAGCTCCTGGCAATGCCGGATCCTTAACCCACTGAGCAAAGCCAGGGATCGAACCCACGTCCTCATGGATACTAGTCGGGTTCATTAACCACTGAGCAATGATGGGAACTCCCCATAGTTAGGCTTTTACTTGTGTTACTTCCTCTTCTAGATTGTAAATGCAGCCTAAGTATCTGTCTGCCTACTTTCTTTTTTTTAACTTTCTTTTTTTATAGTGTATTTTTATTTTATGATTTTTATTTTCTCCATTATTGCTGATTTACAGAGTTCTGTCTGTTTCTATTGTACAGCAAAGTGACCCCGTCATACATATATACCTACATTCTTTTTCTCACATTATCCTCCATCGTGTTCCATCACAGTGACTGGATATAGCTTGCCTCCTTTCAAAGATTGCTTTCTTCTGATTATCCCGAAGAAAGGGGGATTTGCTTCAAGGGTACCATCGTGCATTATCCTCTCTCCATGCACTGCTGCTACCAGCCACATGGGCCTCAAGGAGGGTGATGTGCAAAAGGCTTCATCTCTTTTTATTGCCCTCACCCTTCGCTTTCCTTCAGCACCACGTATGCCCACCTGTAGAGACAGGCTGACAACATAACTCGGCGAACAGCTTAGAAATGAGCATCACAGTCCCGGGGTCCCTAGGCCATGGCCATGACAGAGACCTTCTCCCAGAGAGAAAGGAAATTTCTTTCCTTCAGTTCCAGCCATTGTCATCTCCTCCTCCTTCTTTCTTTTGTTTTTCTTTTTTGACCACACCTGTCGCATGCAGAAGTTCCCCGGGCCAGGGATCTAATCCACACCACAGCAGTGACCTAAGCCACTGCAGTGACAACGCCGAATCCTTAACTTGCTGTGCCCCAAGAGAACTCCTGTTGCCATCTTCCTAGACCCTCTTTGCTCCCTGGTCCCTCCTCCTATCCCCAGACCTCTCTGTCTTGTCATCCTGCCCCTTCTCTCTCCCAGTGATGCTCTACAGAAATGCAAGTCTTCTTTCTTCCGGAGAGAAATTCAGCTCTCTCTGCGTCTAGCACATCTAAGTGATCCTTTCTCAGCCAAAAACGTCCATCAAAGCGTTTTCCGAAACTGATGTTATGTACCCTGAAAATCAATCTGCAATTCCTCTATAGTAGAAATGGCTGCAATCAGGTGGGGTTTTTTTGCTTGTTTGTTTTTGGATGTCCCCGTGGCATGCAGAAGCTCCCAGGCCAGGAATCGAACCTACGCCACAGCAGTGAGCCAAGCCATGGCAATGACAATACAGGATACTTACCTGCTAGGCCGCCAGCGAACTACCAGGTGTTTTTTTTTGTTGTTGTTTTTTGGGTTTTTTTTTTTTTGTCTTTTTGCTATTTCTTGGGCCGCTCCCATGGCATATGGAGGTTCCCAGGCTAGGGGTTGAATCGGAGCTGTAGCCACCGGCCTACGCCAGAGCCACAGCAACGCGGGATCCGAGCCGCGTCTGCAACCTACACCACAGCTCACGGCAGCAACGCCGGATCGTTAACCCACTGAGCAAGGGCAGGGACCGAACCTGCAACCTCATGGTTCCTAGTCGGATTCGTTAACCACTGTGCCACAACAGGAACTCCTGGGTGTTTTTTTAATAGCATAATTTGGAATCACTGCTAATGTGAGGACCATATCTTATTTCACATCATCATAGCATCTTGAACCATGAGAGGCTCTAATTTTTGCCTTTCCACCCTTTTAGCTTCTGTAACAAAACCATCTGCATTTCAATTGTATGTGAAAAGGAGAGGGGAGGAAAAGGAAGAGGATGACTTTCACTCCAAGTTTTCCAGCTTAGGTGACCCAGCGATTGTTAGATCATCAGCCTTCAGCTTAGGACACATAGGAAGAGGAGATTTTTGTGTAGGAAAAAAAAAGAAGAGTTCAATTTTGAGCAGGTCAAGCTTGAGCTATCCACAGGACATCCGATGGCAATAGCCACAGAGCAGTAGGAACGCAGATGTTGGTTCTCGGGAGAGAAGTACTTTGTTTCTTGACTTGGGAATCATTAATGTACAGGGCACTAGTTAAACTATGAGGAAGGCATGCAGAATGCCAAGGAAAAGAGAAAAACAATGAGAGAGAACATGACAGACATAGAATCCAGTGGATAAATGATGCTCCTAGAAAGAAGAGAACAAGTGGGAACAGATGCAGTAATCAAATGTATAAGAAGAGAAAAACCTAAGTATAAAACACTAGGAGGATGTCACTAGCAGTCAGGGTCAAGACAGGAAGGTCCGCTTACTTAGCATCGTGGTTAAATTCTATCTGACAGAAAGGAAGAGTTCTCTTGTGGTGCAGCGGGTTAAGGACCCGGCATCGTTGCTGCAGCGGCTTATGTCACTGCTGTGGGCCTGGGGAACTTCCACGTGCTGTGGGTGTGGCCAAAAAAAAAAAAAAAAAAAGAAGAAGAAAGAAAGAAGGGGAAGGAGGGAGGGAAGGAAGAGGTAGCAGCAAGATGATGAATATTTGCAAGTGATGAGATTGTCTTAACTAGAAAATCCAAGAGAACCAAGAGAGTAATAGTACCTATTTACAAAGTAAAAACTGTTTTCCTATTACTTCTCAGAAACCACCGCTCAGAAAATATAAGGGAAAGGTATTAAAATAAATGTCGTGCCCAATAACACAAAAAGAACAAGTTACAATGGGAGATGCGGAAGAAGGCAGTTAAAGGATCTCCTTTCTTATGGTCCCTGCTGTGATGGTCATTACACCCCACATTTTTGCTGTTGCTGCACGTGTGCTAGTCCCCAGTTAAACAACCAGCTCCTTCTGTTTCTCAGCTGAAATCTACTCGAAAGCTAAGCACAGAGGAAAAGGGCTGAAACTACCTGATCCATCCTGCTTTTGTGCATTTTTCTCAATTTTGTGCAATTTTCTCAATTTGACTTAAACTTTAAATAGAAACTTAACAGAAGGAAATAACCACTTTGTGAACTAATACAAAAAAAAAAAAAAAAAGGGAGTTCCCATAGTGGCGCAGTGGAAATGAACCTGACTAGGAACCATGAGGTTGTGGGTTCGATCCCTGGTCTCGCTCAGTGGGTTAAGAATCTGGCGTTGCAGTGAGTTGTGGTGTAGCTCACAGACGCGGTTCAGACCTGGTGTTGCTGTGGCTCTGGTCTAGGCCAGGCAGCAACAGCTCGGATTAGACCCTTAGTCTGGGAACCTCCATATGCTACAGGTGTGGGCTTAACAAGACAAAAGGAAAAAAAAAAAAAAAAAAAGGCTGTATCAAAATTATTCCTCTATCTCCTTTCCCCCAACCTGAAAACAAACAGGTCCCTGCTTCAGTTAAAACAGTCATTTGAGAGGTAAAAATGCTTAAGGAAATTCAAAAAATGGGGTTATAATAGTGTTGTATTGTGGTTATAATCTGCATTTCCTTGATAACTGCTGAAGTTGAGCACCTCCTCATAGAAGACTCTTGATTTTGACAATATTGTGACTTAGGTAACCTGAAAATGCGCCTGCTTAAAAACCTCTTGAATGATGGGTAATATATAGCAAATTTCTGCTAAGAGAATGGATCTTAAAAGCTCTCATCACACACCAAAAAAAAAAAAAAAAAAAAATGTGTCGGAGTTCCTGTCATGGCGCAGTGGTTAACGAATCCAAAGAGGGACCATGAGGTTGTGGGTTCGATCCCTGGCTTTGCCTAGTGGGTTAAGGCTCTAGCGTTGCCATGAGCTGTGGTGTAGGTAACAGACGCGGCTCAGATCCCTAGTTGCTGTGGCTCTGGTGTAGGCCCCTAGCCTGGGAACCTCCATATGCCAAGGGTGTGGCCCTCAAAAGACCAAAAAAACCCCAAAAAACAAAAAACAAAGTGTCACTATGTGTAGTGATGGATATTAACTAAACTTTACTATGATCATTTTGAAATATATGCATAAATCTTTGTGTTGTATGCCTAAACCTGATGCAATGTTCTATGTCAATTATATCTCAATAGAAAAATACATAGGAATTTTCACTTGAATATATAGCTGAGCTTTTTAAAAAAAATTTATTGGGGTAGGTATAGCTGATTTACAATGTAATAAAGCTGAGCTTTTAAGAAAGTAAGAAAAATCCTCAAAAATGAAAAATGTAAAAGGAACTAAAAGGAGTTAGTTGTAAATTTAAGCTGATGCTGGGACTACCTAGAGGTAAAGAACCTATTTTACTATTCCAGGGCCTTGAATTTTGTTTTTCTCCTTTTAATTGGTTAAGGAGTGTCTTTTCTCTCTATTTTTTTCTTTCTTTCTTTTTTTTCTTTTTAGGGGTGCACCTGTGGCATATGAAAGTTCCTAGGAGTTGAATCAGAGCTGCAGCTGCCAGCCTACACCACAGCCACAACAACTAGGGATCTGAGCCGTTGCCCATGGCAACGCCAGATCCTTAGCCCACTGAGCGAGGCCAGGGATTGAACCAGCATCCTCATGCTGAGCCGTTGCCCATGGCAACGCCAGATCCTTAGCCCACTGAGCGAGGCCAGGGATTGAACCAGCATCCTCATGGATACTAGTTGAGTTTTTAATCTGCTGAGCCATTAAATGGCTCAGCAGATTAAAAATGGGAACTCCTCTTTCTTCTCTTTTTAATAAACGTTTTAGTAAAATATTTTTTGGCCACACCATGGCATTTGAAGTTTCCCAGGCCAGGGATGGAACCCAAGTCAAAGCTGCAACCTGGGCCATAGTAGTGACAATGCCAAGTCCTTAACCGGCTACACCACCAGGGAACTCCTTTAGTAAACTTTTGAAGCGTAACGTGTTAACAGAAATTTGCACAAATCATAATTGTACAGTTTGATGCATTTTAACAGAGTGAACACATCCATGTAACTAGCACCCACACCAAGAAATAAATTTTTTTTACTGGCACGCCAGAAGCCTCCCTTATACCCCATCCAGTCACTCCCTACCTCTCCAAGGGAACCTCTATCCTAACTTCTAACAGCATCAAATTAGTTTTGCCTGTTTGCACTTTGTATAATGAAGACACACAACATGCACTCATTTAAGTCTGGCTTTTTTGCTTAACATTATCTTTACAAGATATGTCTATGCTTTTGCATTAAGTTGTAATTCATTCATTTTCATTGCTATATAATAGTCCATTGTATAAATATACCACAGTAGTATTTCATTATGGTCATAATTTGCATTTTCCTGGTCACTATTGAAGTTGAGCACTTTCTCACATGTTTCTTGGAATTTTGAATAGCCTCTTCTGCAAAAAACCTGTACAAGTCTTTTGCCCATTTATCTATTGGGGTATCTTCCTTTTTCTCACTGATTTATAGGAGTTCTTTAACTGTTATGGATTGGAGTCCACAAATATATACAAAAAAATCTTTAATATCTTCTCTTCTGTACTTGAATTTTTATTTTCTTAGTAAAGTATTTTGACAAGCAAGAGTTTATTTTATTTTATTTTTGCTTTTTAGGGCCGCACCTGCAGCGTATGGAGCTTCCCAGGTCAGGAGTCTAATCAAAGCTACATCTGCCGGCCTACGCCACCACCACAGCAACCACCAGATCCGAGTGCATCTTTGACCTACACCATAGCTGACAGCAACATTGGATCTTTAACCCCTGAGCAAGGCCAGGGTTCGAACCCGCAACCTCATGGTTTCTAGTCAGATGCATTTCCACTGTGCCACAACGGGAACTCCGTAAGCTAGAGTTTATAATTCAATATTGACAATCTGTTTCTTCCATTACGGTTGTGCCTTTTGTGTCCTCTTTAAGAAATTTTTGCTTAGCCCCAAATCATGGAGGTATTCGTCTATATTTTCTTTTAAACATTGTATTGTTTCATATTTCATCTTTAGATCACAATCCATCTGGAATTTTTTTTTTCCGTGTGAGTCAGGGGTCAAATATCATTTTATTCCACATGGATATCCAATTGACGCACCACCATCCTTTTCCACCACAATGCCTTGGTTTTCATAATTCAGGTATCATATATACATGTGTGGGTTTGTTTCTGAACTCTGTTCTGTTCCATTGCTATAGTCATCTATCTTTGCATCAGTATCATACTGCTTTAATTGCTCTAGTTTTATGACAGTCCTTCTGACCTTATAGTAAGTCCTCCAGTTTCATTCTTCTTCAATACAAGGAATCTGAGCTTTAAACTGATATATAAGGACAGGGAAGTAGAGAAAGTGATACTGAGTCTCAGGAATAGCTAAAAAACTTCAACAAGCCAAATGTTCTCTCCTTTGAGTTTGGGGTCTAAATTTATTCTTCCTGCATAGTCTAAGAACCCAAGCTGAAAAATCAACATGAAAATTAATCTGCAAAAGCAAAATCCAAACTGTTCTAAAGGGATCTGACAGGAGACAAAGACTGGCTTAGGATGAGTTCTTACAAAATTATAAACCAGTAGAGGGAGAAAACTTGTGAAACATTAGCAGACCCAATAAATGGCAGAATTAGACACTCCTCCCCCAAAGCCTCAGATAACAAAATTATCATCTAAAGATTATTTTGAAACAGGGAGTTCCTTTCGTGGCTCAGCAGTTAAGGAACCCGACTAGCATCCAGGAGGTTCAATCCCTGGCCTCGCTCAGTGGGTTAAGGATCTGGTGTTGCCGTGGGCTGTGCTGTAGGTCACAGACATGGCTGGGATCCCATGTTGCTGTGGCTGTGGCGTAGGTTGGTGGCTACAGCTCCAGTTGGACCCCTAGTCTGGAACCTCCATATGATGTGGGTGCAACCCTAAAAAGACAAAAAAAAAAAAAGATTATTTTAAAACATGTTTAAGATAAATACATAAAAAAGAACACAACAGAAAAATATATATTTTTTTTAAAGATTAAACTGATTTGAAAAAAATCAAATAGAATTTCAAAGCAAAGAAACACATATCCCTGGAGTAACCATCGTGGCACACTGGTTAATGAATCCGACTAGGAACCATGAGGCTGTGGGTTCAATCCCTGGCCTTGCTCAGTGGGTTAAGGATCCGGCGTTGCCATGAGCTGTGGTGTAGGTTGCAGACGCGGCTCGGATCCTGCGCTGTGGTGGCTCTGGCTTAGGCTGGTGGCTACAGCTCCGATTAGACCCCTAGACTGGGAACCTCCATATGCCGCGGGAGCGGCCCAAGAAATGGCAAAAAAACAAAAAAACAAAACAAAACAAAAAAGACGAGGAAAAAAACCACATATTCCTTAGAATTGAGAGTATTTATTGATTCCATGAAAGTGGGAAGTTTGAGTTAAATAAATGACAAGATTTAATCCTAGAAGCATAAATATGACCCCCTGATTATTGTCCTTTCCAACTGCAAGCATCAAGCAACCTTTCATCTTTGGTTGTGACATGATTAATGTCAGCATACGTGGAATGAGCAGGAAACGTTCAGAATAGTCTGGGCGTCCCACTGATTCATCTTCAGGGTATTTGTCGTAAAGGTTAAAGGCAACATTTGTAATGAAACATCACCAAGAAGGTAGTGCTCAAAAATGACCCGGCAAAATAGAAATTCAGAGAGAGCTTTCCTGGTGACTAAGTAGTTAGCGTTGGAAGTAGTGGCGGGGTGGGGGGGGGGGGTGTTAATGCCACATAAGCAAAACAAGTACCATCTGGCTGATTCAGGCCTGGGTTGAGTTGCAGGCAGCTGACATAATTGTCCATATTTGATTTCCCCAAACTGGATAGTGGAACCAGGTTTCGGAGTCAGATCTGGATTTAAGTTCTGGTTTTTGGCGCAGAGTTGGGCATCCAGTTCCCGTATTTGGCCCCGAGCTGGACATCCAATCCCTGAGGCCTCCTTTCTTCTCCCACTTCCAGAACCCCTAGCAAAACCTGAGTACACATGAGGAATCGTGCTTTTGCCTGCGTCCAAAGGACCCTCACGAGCTGGTCGTGATGGCTAGTTTCAAACACTCGAGTCAGCCACCCACTCAATATTTAATACGCCTCCCTTCGTTCTCATCCTCATGGTAACCCTGGGATACATACAGAAAGACAGAGCTAGAGATAACAGCCCCGGTTTTATTTGCGCAAGATTGTATGCTAAATCATGCCGGAAATGAGGTTTGAACCCATGTCTGTTCTAGGTTCTTTGCATAACACTAAGTCGCCTGACTTGTGGTTTATGTCCATACTTTCTACATTCGACTTCCTTCTGTTTCTTTTTTTTTGTAATGAATGATTTTTATTTTTTCCATTATTGTTGGTTTACAGTGTTCTGTCAATTTCTACTGTACAGCAAAGTGAACCAGTCACACACACACATATAAATATACATCCTTTTTGTCACTTATCCTCCATCATGTTCCATCATAAGTGATGAGATACAGTTCCCAACTTTCTTCTTCCTTTTTTTCGTCTTTTTAGGGCCGCACCTGTGGCATATGGAGGTTCCCAGGCTAGGGGTCAAATCAGAGCTGTAGCCACAGGCCTACGCCAGAGCCACCGCAGTGCAGGATCCGAGCCACGTCTGCAACCTACACCACAGCTCATGGCAACGCCGGATCCTTAACCCACTGAGCGAGGCCAGAGATCGAACCTGCAACCTCATGGTTCCTAGTCAGATTCATTTCCACTGCACCACCACAAGAACGCCCCCAACTTTCTTCTGAACGACCCATTTTCATAAAATTTTCAACACTGGCAGGAAAACAAAAGGGCTCGGCTGATTCTCTCCCAGGCGCTCAGGGGTCTTCACGACAGACACGTTCCTTTGCAGGGCGGGCTATTCCCCTCAGCTGTGCAGTTGCTGCCCAGGCTTATGGAAACCCCTCATCCAGGACAGGCTTTATTGATGCCGCCTTCAAAGCCAAGGCAGCCATCTGAGAGGATGGAAGAATCCAGTAAAAGATGGGATTCTGGGGAGCCATCCCAGGTAGAGTTGGGTTTTTATGCACCAGCACATTTGTGGAGCAAATTTGGTGTGCTCATAACGGCAGTTAATGAGTACAGGCGAGTTCAGTTCTTTGTGTAAACAAGGCAGAGAGCATGTGTCTGAATGTAATTCCGACTGCATCAAGGTCATTTTAGAGCTGGTGGAGCTCTATTTGTCTTAGGAAATCTCGAAAACTTTTATAGGGAATTCGGAAAATATTTTCTGCCAGCAGGAAAGATAAAATCCCTGCACACAAAGTACAGGCACGGGCCCAGAGACTGAACAGACAGACTGCTGTAAAACCCCCGTTTAATAAGGCATTAAAATGCCATCGACCTGGACACATTTAAAAAAAGGGAGAGAGAGAGTGCGCGCGCTGTGAAAACAAATACCATTCAAATAATTAGGATCTTATGCCTGAGGCCAGCCTTGATGCCAAGCAGGGACTCCCCTGCAGGAATCAGAGCTGAGCCTGATCCCCAAAAGGAGGAACTGGCTAAGACAAAGGCAGCTCTGCGCCCCGGGATTTCGCCGCAGTCCCCCTCTACCGCCTGCCCCTCGATGCTGGATGCCAAAGGCAGTCCCTTTGAAATAGTTCCCTTCGTCGACATCTCGGTTGACTCTGCAGTCCAGTTACTCCGGGGGGGGGATCGGGGCCCCGGAGGATTTGCTGACCTGCCTTCGGGAAGGGCCGAGAGAGCGCTGCCCAAGGTGGCCGCGAAGCTGGGAGCGCTGTGCCTTCCTGCTCCGTAAAAGACAAGGAGGCATTTGAAGGGCTCCTCTATTGGGTAAATACGCCCCAGTTGGGGTGGGGGTTGGAGAGGGAACATTTGTTGATGAACGAAGCTGTGAGGGGGGAAAAAAAGATGTCTTTTCACCAGCTCCTGCAAATACGGAAGCTGCCACGGAGCTATTTCCTGCCGCCCAAGCTTCTGAATAGTTGAAGGCCAGGTGCACAGCCACACGTTTCATTACCCACCTCCCTGAGGTAGTTCCCAAGGGCTCAGCCCCAGAAATGTGAAAACTAAGGGACTCGTGTCATCATTTCTGGAGTGATTATGTCTTTGTTTGGGGGCCCCAGGACTGTGTGCAGATTTGCCTGTTCAGAAATGATGCTTTGCAGGTCTAATGGAAGGCGCTTTCATAAAGTTGAATTTTATTTTATTTTTTTATTTTTTTATTTTTTTTGTCTTTTGTCTTTTTGTCTGTTGTTGTTGTTGTTGCTGTTGTTGCTATTTCTTGGGCCGCTCCCGCAGCATATGGAGGTTCCCAGGCTAGGGGTTGAATCGGAGCTGTAGCCGCCGGCCTACGCCAGAGCCACAGCAACGCGGGATCCGAGCCGCATCTGTGACCTACACCACAGCTCACGGCAATGCCGGATCGTTAACCCACTGAGCAATGGCAGGGACCGAACCCGCAACCTCATGGTTCCTAGTCGGATTCGTTAACCACTGCGCCACGACGGGAACTCCTAAAGTTGAATTTTAAATCACCTATGTCTCTGGTAAAGTTAAGAGGACCTTGCATTTTTCGTCTTTTCCTTCTCTTTTTAAAAAATGCACATGTGAATTGTGTCACAGATAGGTGACTTTCCCTAAAGAATCCTGTAGAGAGACTTGTAACTATCTGAATAGATTTCTCATGTTTTATTTCTTCTTCCTCCTGTACCTTTTCCTTTTTTTCCAATAGACTGTAATCTCCAGCAAAATTTGAAAATGAGAGAGCAGAGAAAGGGTGAGGAGGAGAGAAAGAGGGAAAAAAAAAAAAAGAATGAAAGAAACACAATTAAAGTCTGTGCATTTGCTGGGGTTAATTTGAATTGGACCAGTTGGTTTCATTTTGCAATACAAAAGAAAAATGCAGGCCTTGGGGCCTAAGACTTTCATTAAATTCAGCCTTGGTGAGTTCTAATAATACAGCAGTTTATTAAAAGTGTGAAAAATGTCATTGCAGAGGCCTTCCCTGTGCAGCAGCGTCACCTCTCCGCTATGACTCATGCTTCCTCCATGGACGCCTGAGCTGTAAAGTTGTGGGCAGGATATTTAAGGTCCAGAGAACCAGCTTCTTGAATCTTTCTTGCTGTTTGGCTGGGATCACATCCCAATTAGCAATCTTGCCATCCAGAGCAGTAGCTGGACAGCAAAAGGGAGAGAGGGGCTGGGCGCTTAGGGCTGTTGTAAAAGATTAGTCCGAAAGGAGTAGCGTAAAGCTTAGAACTTAGTCCCCGGCAGGAGTCGGCTGGAGGAAATGAAAGGATCAACCATGCCCGAGGAGCACTGTGGCCGATTGTTTCTGACCAACAGCCACAGGCTTCTCTGCGTTTGCCGGAAATTGACCTCGTCCAAAGCTGAGGATGCCGGCAAGGCAAGGATAACGATAAGGCAGGTGATGATGCTAAATCATCCGCCCCGCGGAGCTGATGAGATTGCCCAATACCTCGCCAACCACCCCCACCCCCAGTCTATAAAAAGCAGTGGGTTTTTTTTTTTTTTTCATGAAAATGCAAAAACGAGCAAGGATTGGTACTTGTTAGGCCAACGAGAAACTTCCTGATTGCAATCCTTTTCATTTCTTACTAAGTATTTTTATGCAGAGCATCTCACATGGCCCATGGACCAAGCCTAGGAGGTTGGCAGGACAGCTATTACCCATTCCTTTTTGTAAATGAGGACCTTAAAGCCAAGAAAAGACCGGGGGACCCGTCCAAGTCCTCTGACGAGATAGGGGCAGAACTGGGGCATTTTTTCAGGAATAAATTAATTCCCAGTGTCACAGAGTTGGAATGAAGGGGCAGAAAACTCAAGCCGTCCCTTCCTGGAGGCACCGGCGAAGATGGATGGCCGGCTTCTCCTTTGCAGGAACAGCCTTTTCTAACGGACTCGGAGCGTTGTCCTGAATCCTGGATGAGCCCCAAACCCCTGGGAGTGTGAGGCTGCTCAGAAGGCTGGGGTGACCAAGCAGGATTCTTCCCAGCATCACCGCCCCCACCCTGGCATTGTTCACCTAACCCGGCATGTAGATCCAGGCTTTGGCGTCTGTTAAAGGAGACTTCACTCTGAGACAGGAGAAGCCATAAAGTCCTGAAAAGCAATAAAAGGAATTTCCTAGAGAAAAAGCGTCTCACATCTTTGAGGCATCAGAAATGCAGCCTGCCTAGACAGGCATTCCGTGGTGTGGGAGGGGAGAACATGTTTATCTTTATTATCTTATTTAATCTCTTCTCTAACCTTGGAAGATGGGTAGCCCTTCCTTGCTCCTAAGTAACACTTGGGGAGAGAGAGGCTCACAGAGAGAGGGGGACCATCTACTAAGGGGTGGTGCTCCAGGCTCCCACTCTCTTCACCCCCTTCACCCAAAGCTCTGATAACCCATCTCTGGAAGGTCATGGAGACCAGAGCTCAAAGTGACGCCTCTATCACCGCATAATCTCTGTACTTTTTTTTTTTTTTTTTTTGCTTTTTAGGCCCACACCCATGGCATATGAAAGTTCCCAGGCTAGGGGTCGAATTGGAGCTGCAGCTGCCAGCCTACAGCACAGCCACAGCAACTCCAGATCCGAGCCGCGTCTGCCACGTACACCACAGCTCACGGCAATGCCACCACGGGAACTCCTCCATGCTTTTTTAAGATCTCACCTCCCTTGAGCAAAAATCTTTTTTTTTTTTAATTTTTTTATTTTATTTTTTCCTAGGGCCACATCCATGGCATATGGAGGTTCCCAGGCTGGAGGTCTAATCGGAGCTGTTGCTGTTGGCCTACACCACAGCCACAGCAATGCAGGATCCTTAACCCACTGAGCAAGGCCAGGGATTGAACCCACAACCTCATGGTTCCTAGTCAGATTCATTTCCACTGCTCCAACGGGAACTCCGCTTGAGCAAAAATCTTAAAGCACACCCTCCCAAAATATTTTTTATACACTTAATTATTCATGATACATACATACAGTTGTCCTACTACAGACATTAGATATTTGGGAAAGGATGAGATTCAATAAATAAATAAGTTCTCTCCTACTTTGGAGAGAGTCCTGCGATGGATTCAGACAGAGTGCTGAATATAACTAGGAAATTCGCATTGCAGATGTCAATTGCAGGCATTATTCATCGAATCATAGACCTTTAGTGCTGCAAAGGATATAAGGCGCTGCATGGAAAAAGGAGGCTCAGAAAGAGGGCAGGTCACACAGCCTGCATGTGACAGCGCTGGCCCTAGGACCCACATCTGCTCACACGCAGTCCCAAGCCCTATTTTCTGCTCTACACAGATATGGAAAGAAGGCAGAAGCTCACATTCTTAGGTTAGAAAATTACACTGCGAGATTCACTGTGACAGGCCACAGCTTAAGGCCTGAATCTTTGGTGCTGTGTTTAGAGTAAATTCAGGTCCATCAACTGCCTGGAAGAGGCAGCCCCTGGCTTTTCAGTCCAGGCCACAGAGCACGTGCACCAGGCCTTCAGCACGTGGGCTCTAGGGAGCAGGGAGACTGTGCTGGGCTGTAGTTGATGCTCTGTGATGCTATTAAGAGCAGCTCGTTTTCCACTATTTCTAATGGAGCCACACAGTTTTTTACACCCAGCCTTTGCCTCAGGCACCCTAGCTAGGAATTCTTGGTGTAAAGAAAAGTGACTCAAGAACACACCTCTTCTATGGAGTTCCTGTCGTGGCTCAGCGGTTAACGAATCCAACTAGGAACGATGAGGTTGTGGGTTCGATCCCTGGCCTTGCTCAGGGGGGGAAGGATCCGGCGTTGCCGTGAGCTGTGGTATAGGTTGCAGACATGGCTTGGATCCCGCGTTGCTGTAGCTGTGGTGTAGGCCGGCTGCTACAGCTCCAATTAGACCCCTAGCCTGGGAACCTCCATATGCTGAGGGAGCTGCCCTAGAAAAGGCAAAAAAAAAAAAAAAAAGAATGTAAGAGTTTGCTCAAGAAATGGCAAAAAGACCAAAACAAACAAAAAAACAAAAAACATCTCTTCTGGGTCTTCCCAAGGGAGCACATTGGGACCAGGAGGTGGAAAGACAAGGAAGCCACCCTGGCTCTATCCACCCTAACACTTTAAACAGTTGTTTTAGAGATACCCGGATTATTTACCCACTCTGCTAGTTTGGACCAAGCTGACCCAGCCTCCTAATGCAAGGACAGCCCCTGTCTTTTGATCAGTTGGGAGGCAACAGATAACCCAAGTTCGTGGCCCAGTGTGGGTGGGTGGTTGTGGCTGGCGGAGGCGATTGTAAACCTAAGTAGCACAAATTATTCCCTAAACGATATCTAGTGGAGTCTCCCAATTCCTTAGACCCTAAGCCTGAATAAGCTTCAGATCCAAGCACACCGAGGAGCCCCTCCAGCTCCACAGCTTATGTGCAGAAGGCTGGCCAGTGCCTCCTCTGCCGATGCCCCCCAGCTCCTGCAGGCACCTGCTTGGATGAGAGGTTTGGCTGTGAGGGGACAACGACAAAGGACAAAGGACTAAGGAGCACCATCACCTCCAAGCAGGCACCCTCTCCCAGATGCTTAATGTAGGGAACCATGTTTGGGGGCTTCTTGCCTCTGGTTTGGTTTGGCGCTTCTCTTCTTTAGAGAGAGACAAGGCCAGTCCTCTCTTGGCAAAAGCTGAGCGGTTTCACAGAAGGGTTTGGGGGAGGGGACAGTTCGGAGTCCCCGAAGGAGAGAGACCTGTAGGGACATGGGGGCAGGTGCTGGAAACAGCCCTTATCTAGTACCCTCGGAGGCTTATCTGCCCCTAGGATGCAACTGGCTCAGAGGACAGAGAGCTGTCAGTGACAGCATAGCACTCTGGGTGCAGGCCTATCAGGGTAGGAGGTGCTCAGATGGCTTGTGACCTTGGGGGCTGAGCCACAGGAGTGCCCTGGATTGCTCACCGCACCCAGGATGGCGGCCAGAGCAGAGGACTCAGGCCACACCAAGCTGCAGGCAGAGCTCCGGTGAAGGCGGCATTCCTGTCCTTGAGCAGCCTCCTGTCTTCAGCTTGGGCAGGTCCCTGGCCCCAGATCAGAACAGCCTTCAGCACATGATGGACCCTTCGCAAGAGCCTAAATCTCTGCAGCCTCACCCAGCTGGCAGGAGAAGGGAGCGCAGCCCAGACCCAAGGAAGCTTGCTGCTGCGGAGGGCAGATGTGCCAGGCCTGATGGAAGAGAGTAAAAGTAGGCAGATGTAAGTGTAAGTGCCCTTCATCATGTAGACTGCATAATTTGGCAAGTGTTTGGAGTGGGCAGGTGGGGAGCCCAAGTTTCTTTTATTTTTTTTGTCTTTTTAGGGCGGCACCTGTGGCATGTGGAAGCTCCCAGGCTAGGTGTTGAATCAGAGCTGTAGCTGCCAGCCTATGCCACAGCCACAGCAACATGGGATCAGAGCTTCATCTGTGACCTACACCGCAGCTCACGACAATGCCAGATCCTTAACCCACTGAGAGGGACCGGGGATCCAACCCGAAACTTCATGGTTCCTAGTCAGATTCATTTCTGCTGTGCCAAGACGGGAACTCCTATTTAAGTATTTATTTTAATAGTGTGTTTTATTCTTTGTTTGTTTGGGGGGCTGCGCTTGTGGTATACGGAAGTTCCAAGGCCAGGGATCGGACCTGCACCACAGCAGTGACCCAAGCTGCTGCAGTGACAATGTGGGATCCTTAACCTGCTGGGCCACATGGGAACTCCTGACATTTCTTAAATAGAACCGTCCGGGAGACAGACTCAGGAGGAGGAAGTGAGATTAGACTTAAGATGCATCGGCATTTGTTGGTGAAAGAAGCAGAGGGAACAGACAGCACCAACAGGGGAGAGCTGCTCATGAGTAGAGAAGGCTGAAGCCCCAGACTTTGAACGAGAGTAGCATTAAAGGCTTGAGCAGGGAGTTCCCTCTTGGCTCAGTGGGTTAAGAACCTGGTGTTGTCACTGCTCTGATTCTGGTTATAGCAGTTTCGATCCCTGGCCCTGGAACTTCCGCATGCTGAGGGTGCTGCCAAAAAAAAAAAAAAAAAAAAAAGTAAAAGCCTGGGAAGAAGAAAGGGTACCTAGGAAGGAGACCCCAGAATCAGAAGGGAAATAAGTAGGGAGAGGGGGGCCCAGAAATCAATCTTAGAGTTGCCTCTGCAGCATGTGGACACAGTTCCTTTTACTCTTTCTTCTTTTATTCAGGCACTTCTATAATCCTAATTTTTTCTTAAATTAAATCTTTATTTACAGGAGTTCCCATTGTGGCTCAGGAGTAACCAACCCAACTAGGATCCATGAGGATGTGGGTTTGATCCCTGGCCTCGCTCAGTGGGTTAAGGATCTGGTGTCGCCGAGAGCTGTGGTGAGGTCGCAGATGTGGCTCAGATTGGACCCCTAGCCTGGGGACCTCCATATGCCGCAGGTGCCCTAAAAAAAAAATCTTTTAGTTGCAGAAGTAATATATGTTCATAGTAACAAGTCAGACAAAACAGAACAGTAGGAGGGAACCATCAGAAACAATCCTGGGAGTTCCCATCGTGGCACAGTGGTTAATGAATCTGACTGGGAACCATGAGGTTGCCAGGATTCAGTCCTGGCCTCGCTCAGTGGGTTAAGGATCTGGTGTTGCCCTGAGCTGTGGTGTAGGTCGCAGACGAGGCTCGGATCCCGCATTGCTGTGGCTCTGGTGTAGGCCGGTGGCCACAGCTCTGATTGGACCCCTAGACTGGGAACCTCCATATGCTGCGGGAGCAGCCCTAGAAAAGGCAAAAAGACACACACACACACACAAAAAAAAAACAATCCTCCTAAATCTTCTCTGTGTCTCTACCCCAAACTCAGGGCCACACACACACACACACACATTGCAGGCTCACACATCACTCACATTCATTCAGACTCATCACACACATATATGCACACACATAAGTGCACACACACAGAGGGTTTGGTATTTTTGTTTGTTTTATTTATTTATTTATTTGTTTGTTTTTTTCCACTTCTAAGGCTGTTTCTGTGGCATATGGAAGTTCCCAGGCTAGGGGTCGAATCGGAGCTGTAGCCCCTGGCCTATGCCAGGGCCACAGCAACACTGGATCCAAGCCACATCTGCCACCTACACCACAGTTCACAGCAACGCCAGATCCTTAACCCACTGAGGAAGGCCAGGGATCGAACCCGAAACCTCATGGTTCCTAGTCGGATTTGTTAACCACTGAGCCACAACGGGAACTCCTTTGTTTGTTTTATATTTCACACAAATGGGAAACTATACTTATTACTCAGAAAATTTTTTTTCATATAATATATCATAGAGAGATATATTTCATTCTCTCGTTGCTTGCTGTTTAATGATCTCTAGTTTAGCTATGCCAATGTTTTTTCATTTTCCAATATTCTTGAGATCATACTCTATATTATAAACCTCTTTTTTCACTTCATTTTAAATCAATTCCCCATGTCATTAAATACACTTTGTAAACATAGTGTCAATGACTACATCATATTCTAGAGTATGAGTATATCATAATTTACTTAACCATAATTTAGTTTCTGCCAATTTGGGGCTATTAAAAATAATACCACAATGAACATTATAGGGCATTAAGCTATGTCCGTATTTCTGGTTATTTTCTTTAGGATATGAGCACTTTTAGAGTCTTTGTCCACACTGCCAAATTGCTTTTTCCAGAAAGACAATAACAAGCTCTGCTCCCACCAGCAAAGACTAAGAGTCTGCCCACATCTTTTCTTAAATGTTGATTCATTTGTGAGACAATAGTGGCATTTTATCACTTTACTTTGCATTTTTTTTAAAGTGATGTGATTTTATTTTATTTAGTTATTTATTTTGTTTGTTTTCTTTTTAGGGCTGTACCCACGGATTATGGAAGTTCCCAGGCAATGGTCAAATCAGAGCAGCAGTTGCCGACCTACGCCACAGCCACAGCAATGCCAGATCCTTAGCCCACGGAGCGGGGCCAGGGATTGAACCTGCATCCTCAAGGATACTAGTCAGGTTCTTCACCTGCTAAGCCACAGCGGGAACTCCTACTTCGCATTTTCGATTATTAGTGAGGTTAGTCTTGTGCAGGTGAATTATCCACTTGTCATTCTTTTCTTAAGAATGATCCCGGGCACCTACTGACTTCATTTTCCAAGTCAGCCTCAGGCCCAGCCCTGCCCTGTCCCTGAGCCCTCCTGTCCCTGGCCCTGGGCTCCGAGATGCCCCTCCCTCTCCTGGTTCTATGTGGCTCGCTTTCCGCTCAGGAGCCTTTTCCTTTCTCTCCACCGCCTCATAGCTGGTCGCTCTCCCAGCATCTGTGCCTGCCGATGCTGCTTGCTCTGCCTCCCTGCAACCCCTGCCCCTGGAGCACCAAGCACAAGCCTCAAATTCTCATGCAGGCGGCCAGCGATCACCTTCGGCCTGGGGTCAAGGGCTGACCTCGGGCTGACACGGCAGGGCCCTTCCTGCCCAATGCGGAGCCCAGATACCTGGGGGGGCCACAGCGGGGCTGGGGGCAGGGAGGGCTAAGCTGCCAGGACTTGGCACAATCTTGCCTCGTCTTTCCCTTTACCCATTTCCCTCCTCTGCCCGTGATTTCAACTCAGGCTTTAATTTCCCCAAATGATACAAAATTTGGTGGTTTGGGGTTTCGGCAGGAGGCTTCCTGTGATCCTCAGAGCACGGGGGCCTGTTTGCTCTTGTTAGGGAAGGGGGGCTCTGGACGCTCCGCAGGCCCCATCGGGCGGAGGTAATAAGCGGGGGCTGTTTGAGCGGCAGCGTGTAAACCTGCTCCTTCTTAGTGAGACTTCGCAGAAATCCCACTGGAGATTTTTCGGCCCCTGCCCTGTCTCCTTTCCTTCATCATGATAAATGGCTGAAAAGAAAACTATCTCATCTCGGAGCTGCTCGCTTTTTTCGGACTCTTTCTTCCAGGCGAGAAGGAAGAGCACGGTCACATAAAACAGAGTCCTTCATCGCCTGCTTCTCAGGAGACGGTTCTTTCCCTTTTCATCCGGGCCTGTTTCTGATCTGTGATGGGCTCGCACTGAAAGCTCCAGCGGGCCCCCTCTAATCAGCTGCGACAGACGCGGCCGTTGCGCGGGTTGCCCGTCGAAATTGAATTGATTACCCGGCCCCTTTGCCATTTTGTTCTGCACGCAATTGCTTAATAGCTGTCACCTTGGCTTTCAGTCGCAGCCGGCTTCGGGCTGACTGGTTCCCATTACTCGGGATGGCCAGTGCAAGTTCATCACCTTTACAGGATGTCCCTGATTGATTCCGTATGCCTTGGAGACCTGTAATATATTTGCATAGGAGGGAGGAGGGTGGCGTTGGGGGACCACAGAGAACTCGCTGGGCCTGAGAGCTGCCAGGTTTGGCTGGGGGACTCGGCCGTGTTTGAATCATGACCAGGGCTTCTGGTCAGGAGCCTGGCCTCTGCTGACATAGCTGCTAATGAATTTGTAAATTTTTTAAAAATACAAAACAACCCAGCCGGTCCTCAACCTCGGGCTGTCGCCACCTGCCGCCCGCAGGGAGGGGGCGGCCCACGGAACCGGAGCTTTTCCGGCCTGCGTTTGTGCTGGGCTTTGAAATAAGGCTCCTTCCCCACGCCGCCCCCTCCCCTGCCCGCTAAGCAGGAGAACCGGGGCTTGGAGGGAACATCTTTCAAGTGAAATCCTTTGCGCTGGGAACTACTTCAATTAGACAGCAGGGGGAATGTTAACATGCCCTCCGGCCTTTTAAGTGGGTTTTAATTTTATGTTGTAAGATAAGACACTGCAAGGCTGGGGCTGCTACTCCTCCCGCAGGCTCCATTAGTGGGGAGAGGCCAGGCCTCTTGACCCCCTGAGGCCCAGCGGAGGCTGGAAGTTGGTTTGGTTTTTTAACAATTTGTCAGTCTGACCTAGCTCCCCGTTCCATCCTCGCTTTTGTTATCCAGGCTCTTCTGCTCTTGGAGGGCAGTTGGGTGGCTGAGCTGAGGCTGAGAGCCTCGTCCAGCTTCGCGCCCCCCTCCACCTCCCCCATGGCTGGGCCTTGGGCTGAGAGCAGAGCCCCGGGGACTGCCTGCCTATGGCTCACAGTTGCACGTTCAACGTTGTTTTTTTTTTTTATTTCCCTTCCCAGGCAGGGCACGGCAGCAGCAGACACTTTTCATGTGGCAGGTTTCTGGCTCGATGATGTATGACCTGTTGGCGCTACTGAATGGTGCCCTTTGTTCCAGGGTATCCCATGTGCCCCCTTTTTATTGACTTGTTGATTCAGAGGGGCAGGAAAGTTCCACAAATCCCACTGCAGGCCCTGTTGTAGCTGTGCCCAGGTGGGGAAGCTGGTAGGAAGCTGCGGCTGCCTGAAGACAAAATCCCTCTTACGAAGCAGCTTTCTTTACCTCGAACTCAGGCAGCTGTGTGTCTGGAGGGAGCCTGGGAACACATACCTAGCTCCCAAACCTCTGCCTGCGGTTCTAGAAGGTGTATGGAGCATCCCCAAATGCCGTCTTCACCCAGAAAGAAACGATCAGAGCAGGTGTGAGTTAGGAAGAGCCCCCACTGCCCTGTCCCCTGAGCCAAGCTTGGTTCAGTTTTTCTCCGACAAGCCCAAGGTGGGAGCCCACAGCAAAGGGGAGCAGGAGCTTGGCCTTCTGCAGGGTGGGGTCCAGCCGGAGAGAGCAACACTAAGGCCACAAGGGGAGGACTCGGGGCAAACAGGAGATTAGGTTGTCTCTTTCCCCAGCAGGAAGTCTCTTCTTAATCCTGGACAAGGATTTAAAGGGCAGGCCCTGGAGTTTCTGTCGCGGCTCAGCGGTGAACGAACCCAACGAACAGATCCATGAGCGTGCGGGTTCCATCCCTGGCCTCGCTCACTGGGTTGGGGATCCGGCGTTGCCATGAGCTGTGGTGTAGGTCAAAGATGTGGCTTGGATCCTGAGTTGCTGTGGCTGTGGTGTAGGCTGGCATCTGCAGTTCTGATTTGACCCCTAGCCTGGGAACCTCCACATGCCGCAGGTGTGGCCCTACAAAGACAAAAAATAAATTAATTAATTACAACGAAGGGCACACCTTACCCGTGCCTTCTCTTCTCCTGGCTCCCTCCTGGAGACAGTGGATGTCAGTGAGCAACTTTGGCAAAGGAGCCACGAGGGGCGAGGGTTAAGAGGCAAGAGGCTGTGAGGAGGGAGACCCCAAGCGCCTTCTGACACACCAGCTTCTCATCTGGTAGGGTGAACCTGGGCTGGATTTTGTCCCCATTTTTCCCACCCCATCTTGAGCTTGAACCTCAGGGATCTGGCAGAGGGGTGGCCTGTGCTAGCCCTTGAGTCCTCCTTGGGGGGGTGCAGGTGGCTGACGGAATCACGCGTCTGACTGCTCCAGGAAGCCCAGTGACCCTGAGCCGCTGCAGTGACAGTGCTGGAGCCTTACCCTGCTGGGCCACAAGGGAACTCTTGCAGGTCCTTCTCTGAAGCAGCTGCACAAATCCCGTCCAGAACTCCCCACTTGTGAGCCCCACCTCCCCCAAAGCGCCAGGTTGTGTGGTGACTACTAAAAGGTGACAGATTCTTGCCTACTGCCTGCCCTGCCCTTCCAGGGTCTTCATGGGCCCTGGAATCCAGACCTATCGTCTGAGGAGTGGCACGAAATCAAAGGGCTCCAGTGGCCTAAATTCCTTCACTCTAATCTCATCGGAGGCTCCATGTACAAATATTCAGAGGCACTAAGGGCTCCGCCTGGCCTCTGAGAGCATATACAAGCTGAGCCAAGAAATGACAAGTCAGGAGTAAAGAGGATCCACACACTTCACAGTTGTAAAATGGCTTTATGTTCCGATATGTAAAATAAAATGTCCATGCTATATAACAAAACACTTGACGTTCCGTATCCCATTAGGCTAATGTGTCTTCTAATATAGTGTATCTGTAGTGTGTGTGTGTGTGTGTGTGTGTTTATATATATATTTATTTATTTATATGTTTTATCTAAACCATTCTTCGTTTTTAACATCAAACATGTAATAAAAAATTTAAATAGATGTCTTTCCAGGTACCCTCTCCAACGTTCATTTCATTAAGTTTTTTCATTTGTAAAAAAGCAAAGCTGAATTTGACATGTGGCCTGCATTTGTGAGATATATATATTTATATATTTTATTTTATTTATTTATTTATATAATATATAAATAGCTATTCGGCATGCAAAGAGTTTAGTGATTTCCCAAATTTGATTACAGCGTTCATGCCAGCCACCCGGATGGCCTGGTGACATTCGCTGCTAAAGAGTTGGGCTGGGGACTACTGTGAGATCCACCTCCCTGGAGGAGAATTATCCTTGCTCCTCTGAGCTCACTGGCTGAATTTACTGGAAGGAATGAAGGTTTTCTCAATGCTCACTTTTATTTCTGTTGGGCTTCCTTGCTCCAGAGGCGAGGATTTTCTGGGAGCAGAACAGGCTCTTGGAGATGCAAGGCAGCAGCTCCAATGCGGTCTCCTGGAGGCCTTGCCAGGTAAACTGTGCTTCCGAATGGCCAGCTGTGGGCTGCAATGGTGCCTGAGAGGCCGAGTCTAGCACACCAGAGAGAGTGGGAGACTTTATATGGGGGTCGAGGGGGGAAGGGCTTTGTACTTTATAAGAAAACGGAATGATGCCAGAGATGCTATTGGTTGCATTTTTCCCTCCTCTTGAAGGAAAAAAAACATTGTTTTAATACCCATCGGGGTGGCACTGAGCCCATGACTTTCTCTAAAATTCCTCCCTGCGACCTAGAGCTCCAGGGATGGATGTCCAGGCCACGACTGAGCAGTCTGCGCTCCTCTCACAGCGCGCTTTGTGGCTGAGCTGAGCGCACCTCTCGGCTCATCTCACAGTATCTCCAGAAGCCAAAGGAGTGGGGCCTCCTGCTCCCAAAACAAGATACTCAGCTCCCTGTGCAGCGAGAAGGCCAGGACTCTACGATGTGCAGAGAGCCCTCCCACCCCAGTGACCAGAAACTTCCCCGGAATGTGCCTGCGAGAGAGACCTCACCACTTGGCCCCTGAGTAAATCAAAGATATTATTTAAAAAAAAAAAAAAAAGAACCCTCTAGATAACTCACTGGAACTCGCCACTCCCATCCCACCCCTGGGCATGTCAAGAGATGTCAGTTACAATGGATCCAGATCCTGCAGCCCAAAGCACTTCTTGTTAAGTGTGTTTTCTCCTTTGTCACAGCCTCCATCGCAGGTCGGTCGGAAGAGGGGTGCTCGCCAAATGCGCCTGCGCGCGCAGCCCACCACGTGTTTCTCGCTGCGCAGGCCACACGCAGAGGTGAAAACCGGGTTAACTCGGTCCTGGGGCTGGGGGAGGGGACCTGGGAGTCATCCGTCGGTCCAGTTCTCCACAGTCCCCATGCCTGAATGGTACTGTAGGGAGGCTTCCCGGGACAGGGAGAAGCTCTGCGAGTAGAGGAACTCGTTGGCAGCATTCAGGTGCGGCGAGGGCGGCTTCCTCTCGCACACGGCGGCGGGGAGGCCCCTCTCCCTCGGGAAGGAGGCGCTGGGCCCCCGCTCTCGGACCTGAGACTGGGAGAGCTGATTGTAGACGCTGAAGTGCGCGTTCCCCGGCGGCTGCGAGCTCTGCGCCGAGATGGTGGGCAGCCGGGGCATCATAGTGGTGGCGGTGAAGTGCGTGGGGAAGGACTGGTAAGGCACAGTCTCCATGGTCTGAACGCCGTAGCTCGTGTACGGCGACACGGACGTCCACATGTTACAGCTCAGCGGGGGCGGGGGCAAGTCGTCCACCCCGGACACCCCGGCGATCTCGGGCCCTGAACCCGAGTACATGCAGGCGTCGCGGGGGGTCACCTCGCTGCAGTAGGAGGGGCTCAGCATCTGTTGGTCGTAGGGAGGGGGCGAGCGGAAATAATGATCCTCCGCCACCGTGGAGGGGGCTTCCAGATAGGATCGCTTGCAGGGTAAGTCCAGGTGGCGGGCACTGTCTGCTGGGAGACAAAGAAACCTTCAGGAAGGGCCATTTCTGCCAGCCCCAGGACCCAGGACACCCCTGCTGGATGCCAGGACAGCCCTGTCCTTGTCATTCAGACCCCGCTTCCCCCCACCCCCCCATCCCTGCTGCCACGGCACTCCCAGGGCCATTTTAATCAGCTACAGTTTGTATAAAGTGGCAGCAGCCAAGAAGTGGTGGGACTATGGACTGTGCTCAAAGGCCACGGGGGCCACTGCATCACTGGACACTGAGGGATGTGTTTAGCCAGGCGGCACATGGCTTTGATCCTTTGCCACCCCGACTTTTGGGGATGGTCAGAGGTCTCAATGTGCACTGGCATCCTTAGGCTAGGGCCACCCTGGCCAAGGAGAGTGCAGGCGACTGCCAGGCCAAACCAGGCCCAGAGACCACATCTGTCTGCATTAGCCAAGAAATGAAAGCCACAATCCTCCCCTCCCAGGAAGGCCTTAGCAAGCCACAGCTACTCCAAGGCACGTCTCTGTCGCTGTTAGAAGAGGAAGTAAGCCCTACATAGGTTCAAAGACATCCCATCAGATTGTTATTAGACAGATTCCAACATAACAGGGTTTCTACAATTAAGACATGGAGCTGTTAAGAAGGAAAAGGTGCCTGGTACTTCGGAGGCTAATACTCTGTCTGGGGAAAAATGACATTAACCGCCCCAAACCATGTAAGTGTGTCTTTCAACATCCTCAAGCATGAGGGCCTGACTATCTGGACTAGCGCGTCCTCCCCTGGGATCCAGCGATGACCCAGGCCTGAGGATTTGGGCAGCAGCCCACTCAACAAATACAAGAATAGTTGTCTTGGCCTTGTCAGGGTCGCTTGTCTTGGCCTTCCTCCTGCTGTTTTCTCTAGGGATTCTCCTGAGCAAAGTGGCCACAGACAGTAACTAAATGTGCATGGCTGTGGTCCAGTAGGACGTTATGGATGACAGCGTTTGAAATTCACATACTGTTCACATGTCACAAAATAGTCTTCTTTTGATTTTTTCCAACTATTTAAAAATGTGTAAACCATTTTGTAGAGTTCACAGGCCAAACACAAAGGACAACGCGGAGTTCCCGTCATGGTGGAGCGGAATCAAATCTGTCTAGGAACCATGAGGTTGTGGTTTGAGCCCTGGCCTCGCTCAGTAGGTTGAGGATCTGATGTTGCTGTGGCTGTGGTGTAGGCAGGCAGCTGTAGCTCCGATTAGACCCTTAGCCTGGGAACTTCCATATGCCATGGGTGCAGCCCTAAAAAGCAAAAAAAAAAGGGGGGACAATGGGCCAGATTTGGTCCAAAGGCCACAGTTTGCCAGGCTCTGCTCTAAGCTTCTAGTTCTAATGGGACAGGTACAGTGGATACTTAGGGGCCTGCCGGCCTGGTGGCTAAAAGCTGAGCTGCGAGAACATTCTGGCTTGCAAACAAAAGGCCCCAAACCCATTCCCAAGAGAACTTCAGTGGCCTTAGGAAGAATTCTAGTGTAATAACACTAATCATTCGTATTTGCGTGTGTGTGTGTGTGTGTGTGTGTGTGTGTGTGTGTGTGTGTGTGTGTGTGTGTCTTTTTAGAGCTGCGCCTGTGACAGTGGAAGTTCCCAGGCTAGGTAGGGGTCAAATCAGAGCTGCAGCTGCCAGCCTACACCACTGCCACAGCAACTCAGGATCCAAGCTGTGTCAACGACCTACACCACAGCTCACAGCAATGCCGGATCCTTAACTCACTGAACAAAGCCAGGGACTGAACCCTCATCCCCATGGATACTAGTGGGATTCATTACCACTGGGCCACAGTGGGAACTCCCTCGTTCATATTTCATAGAGGGAAAAATCAAGACTGGGTACCAGATGTTCTGGTTCCCAGCTCAGGGCTCCTCTTCTTCACGGAGAAGCTGGCATGGACAGTTCTGTTGCCTGTCTTGCTGGCCCCTAATCTACATCCATAACAGCTCCCGTCTACTCTCAAGAAGCCTTTGCAGATCTGATGGGATGAGGCGGGGAGCCTGTGCTGGGACCCTAGGCCCCCTGTGTTAGGAGGGAGGTTGCTGCCATAAATGATGGCCCCAATCCCGAACCCTCTGGGCTGTGATGCTTCTGCCTCCTCCCTTGCCTAGAAGTGGGGCCTGGCTGACTTTGTATCCTCTGCTCACCCCGTGCAGGTGCTCAAAGCAACACCTGGGCCTGGGAAGGGCTACTGGTGGCCAGGGACACCAAGGCCACAAGCTGTGTGTGAGGGTTCTGAGGATTGGCCATGGTCCCTAATGCTTCGGGCTCCCTCTCTCAGGCCACACAAGAGCCAGGGGTGTGTGTGTGTCTGTGTGTGTGTGTGGGTGCACACGCGCATGCTCACATGTGCAGTGGGCAGTGTTTGTGGGCAGCGCATCACCCCTCCTCCGACCCTCGGGGCTTCTAGACCAGGAGAGCGCTACCTCGTCTTTTCAGGCAGTGATAGAAGAGGCTGGAGTCCCTCTGGGCGGGAAAGGTGTTGAGGGGAAGGTCCTGTGGCTCAGCCGCGGCGAACTGCATGTGAGCCCCGTTCTCGTACTGGTAGTGCTGGAGCGCCTGGTGAGCCCCATGCAGGGGGCTGACGTCAGGCTTGGACGAGAGCTGCGTGGAGACGAGCCTCTGCCGCATGATGCTTTTGGAGATCACAGGATATTCTTTGCTGGAGGCGAGCGGAGGACAGTCAGAGGGAGAAAGAAGAGAGAGCAGATACTTGGAGGGGTACGGAGTCCACGTGTCTGAACCCGGCCCACCCGCCCCACGCCCCCAGCCCGCGGCCGGGGCGGCCCCACCTCTGCAGCCGGGCCACACGCAGGTCGCTGTCATCACTGCCCCGGAATCCCTTGGCAAAAGGGTTGTTCTCAATTTTCAGCTGCGTGATCTGTCAGGAGTGGACACACGGCAGAGTCACCGGCGGGGGAGAGGACTGGGCTGGACTCCGGCCCCCTCCCCGACCCCAGGCGCGTTCCAAACTCCCGGCAGCCGTGCTTGGGGAAGGTGCGTTTTGCTGGGCTCCTTGGCCTCGCTCACATCCCTGGCTCTCGGCCCTTCCACTCGCTGCAGACCTTCCAGATTCCGTCTCCTGCCCCCACCCCCTGTGCTACCTGGCTTCAGCCTGTCATCATTCTCTCCCCAGCGCCTGTAACAGCTCCCCGTCCATGGCAGCCCTGTCTGGTGCAAGTGCCACATCGGGTTTGGCGTGACTGTTCTAAATACAAACCTGATTCTGTCACTCTTCTGCCTAAAATCCTCCACAGCCTAAGGCCCTTGCCCCCACTGGCCAGTCCCAGGGTGCAGACGTGAAAGCTTCAGAGAAGGGCGGTGTGGGCCAAGGCAGGGAGGTAGGGAGGGTGGCCCCTGTGGACCGGGAGGCAGTTTGGGACCATCAGCCTCTGGGGAGAGGTGGACCAGGACATGCGGGACCCCTTTGTCACAGCTGCCGGGGAAGGGCCTCCATAGGGCTGGGTCACCTGCTCCCCCGCAGCTGACAGCACCCAGGACTCCTCTCCTCATCTCTCTCTCCAGACCCAGAATCCCATCAGGAAAAAGAAAACTGCAGAACGAAAGGGCCCAACACTCAAGCCACAGGGCAAGCTTCACGCTCCTGGTTTTTACAGCTGCCAACTCTGTCCATCCCCAGCATAGAGGCCCCAGTCCCCTTGTGCAGGAGTCTGGTCTCTGTTCCAGCACGGAATTCCTCTTCTCACTGCCCTGCAGGACTTAGCAGGTGCCCGCACGGCCTGCCTCAGCCCCATTGCATGGAGGCATCACTTCCTGCCTGTGTTTGGCACAGAAATGCCAGGTGGTGTCAGTGGTGGGGGCGTTGTGGGGCGGAGGGGGGCTGCAGCCATACCTTGTGGTTCTGGTAGGAGGTCACGGAGATGAAAGAAGTCTCTGGGAACACGTGGGTGCAGAAGGCTGTGTTTTTGGAACCAAAAGCATTGTTCTCATCTGCCTTCACGATGTGGAGCCGCGGCTGGTACTTGTGCATGGAGTTGAGGATGATCTGGAAGAGAAGGGTTTCCTTCTGAATGCCAGATCCCCTCCCCACTTGTCCTCAGCCTCATTCAGCTGGCCCAGGGCGGCTTTCCTTCTCCTAAAAATCTAGACTACAGGGGCTGAGCCCAGAAAGGTCCAAACCTCCCAAGTGAAAAAATCTCCCAGGGCCCCCACCCAGCCTCTCTGCTCCAGCACCGACGCCACGCCGGGTCCCAGGAGCTCCCAGATGTTACAGACACGTCACTATGGTAACGGGGAAGGAAACAGCTTAAAAGCTCCCGATGGGAGTTCTCTCGTGGTCGCCATGGGTGAAGTATGCGGTGTTGTCACTGCAGTGGCCCCGGTCGCTGTTGTGGCATGGGTTTGATCCCTGGCCTGGGAACTTCCACATGCCAATGGCATGGCCAAAAAAGAGAGAGAGAGAGAAGAGAGACAGAGAGAGAAGAAAAAACAAGGGGGGGAGGGGAAGGCTCCCGATGACCTCAGCACAGTGTAGTAGGAGGAATTCTGATTTGTAGGCAAAATTCCAGGTGCCACTGTGGGACCTCAGGCATGTCCCTCGACTTCTCAACTTCTCAGAGCCTCAGCTTCCAGCCCTGCAGGCCGACCCTTCCCCTGGCTTCTGTCTCTCCTCCCCTCTCTCACCCCCTCCCCACTTATGTGGGACCTGCCTTTCCTAGAAATGCTGCCCGCCTCTCATGTTTATCAGTAACAAAAAAGCGGCTTGACAGCCCGGAGGTTTGCAGAATGGGGGAGGGGGGGACTCCAAGGTGATGTCCCCCGCTGACCTCCCCCATCCACTCAGTCCTTCCTCCACAGAGGCCTGCCGAAGGGATGCTGGGGACATCCAGATGCACCCTGCCTTCAGACCCGCCCTTGGTGCCTCACAGCTGGACAGGAGCTCCATTATGGGCTGGAGTTCAAGGTAGGAGGCAAGCCAAGCTCCTAAAGTTAAGCCCATAGAAGGCCAGAGGCCCCCCAGGACCCACAGCCCTTGAGGAGGCCTGGGGCCAGGGGAGGTGGGTGGCCCCAACGCCAAGTTTACATGAAGAGCCCAGGAGGCTCAGCCGGCCCAGAGCCCTGCAAGGAACGCACGGTAGTTGCGGCCCCAAACCTGCTTCATTCGGCTGTGCCCCCACGGTAGCGGCAGCATCATGTGCCATTAAAATGTATTTTTTATCGTTGACATTTGCCAGACGCCCTCCCCATTGGAGGTAGGACCAGGAATGTGGGGCATTTTATCAGCACCGCTGCTTTTGTTAACCCTTTGGCTCTGGTCCTGGCTGGAAGAGGTTGGCCCTCAGGCCCTGGTCCCCTCTGAGCTTCCTTCTCTCCACGGAGGTACCCCTCCCTTGGGCTGGCCCCTGCTGGCTCCCACCCTTCCAGGTTCCCAGCACCAGGCCTGGCGATGGAGCTTAGTGGAAGATTTAACCCCTGAGTGACCAGAGGGCTAAGCAAAGGGCCAGAGACAGGCTCCTCCATGGCGAGCCTGGGCTGAAGCCTTAGTCTGACAAGGCTCCGCTTTGCTCACACCCTGGGGACGGAGGCAGCTCCGGGAGAGGCTCAGCCGAGGGAGTGGGCAGGCGGGAGCCAGGCTGTGGGCTCAGGCCTCCCCAGCTCCTCGTTGGGCTGGGCAGCTCCATCCAGCAAGAACTAGCCCTTCTGCCTTCTGCACTGGCCGCTGTCCCCCCCTCAGGGACAATCCTCTGGACCCTCTGGGGGACAAGCAAAGAGCTCCCCAAACCTCAAACCAGGTCTTGTAGCCAGACAAAGGGCCTGCCAGACAAAGACGTCAGAGTAGGACCGAGGGGCACGAGGCCTGCCTGAAGAGGCCTCTGGGAGCCTGGGAAGGGACCCCTGGGGAGAGGAGCTGTGGGCTTGGGAAACAGCCCCCAGTCCCTTTTGGTTATTCCATCACCCTGCACTGTTGCCCATTCTGCAGAAGCCAACAAAGGACCCAAGTTCCCTAGAAGACCCAGCAACAGAACACCTGGGAGGCAGCCTAGATGCCAGATTCCTGCCTCTGCACTTCCACACATGCAGCTGCTCTGCTGTCTTTTTTTTTTTTTTTTTTTTTTTTTTTTTCTTTTTGGGGCTGCTCCCGAAGCATATGGAAGTTCCCAGGCTGGGGGTCCAATCGGAGCTGTAGCCGCTAGCCTACACCACAGCCACAGCAACTCAGGACCCGAGCCGAGTCTGCGACCTACACCACAGTTCACAGCAATGCCAGATCCTTAACCCAATGAGCAAGGCCAGAGATTGAACCCACGTCCTTACAGATGTTAGTCAGGTTCATTAACTGCTGAGCTATGACAGGAACTCCTCCTCTGCTGTCTTAATCGTCCTTTCCCCTTTTTCCTCGCCTTCTAGGCCCAGCTCTTCCAGGAAGCCTTCCCAGATGACCAAGTCCTGCTCTGAACTCCTAATTCTGAAACTTCCTTTCCATACATTATCTATTCTTATGCTGCCCCCAAATGGCTTCTCATTTTTTCTTGTTCCTGTCGTGGCGCAGCAGAAACAAATCCAACCAGGAACCATGAGGTTGTGGGTTCGATCCCTGGTTTTGCTCAGTGGGTTAAGGATCCGGCGTTGCCGTGAGCTGTGGTATAGGTCGCAGACGTGGCTAGGATCTGGCATTGCTGTGGCTCTGGTGTAGGCCGGCAGCTACAGCTCTGGTTAGACCCCTAGCCTGGGAACCTCTATGTGCCGTGGGTGCAGCCCTAAAAGGTCAAAAGACAAAAAAAAAAAATATTTTTTTTTAATTAAAAACTGCTCTAAAGAAAAGGACATTATCTTTTATTCCTTTTGTATGTCTGAGCTCCTTTACTCCAAAACAGAAACGAGTGAGTGCAAGGCCGGGTTATAGGAGGAGGAAGACCTGGGCCGTGACCTCAATCTCTGGCCCCTCTTCTCTCATCTTTCTTTGCTCACTAGAGACAAGATAACCTCTAAGGCATTTTTCAGGTCAAGAATAGTGATTAAACATGTGCCCAGACAACCCTCCCGGGATCACTCACACGCTCCCAGCATGTGGACCAGCCCTGGTCACTCCAGCTCTCCTGGGCTGGGGGTGGGGACACAAGGGGAGAACACAGACAGCCGGCTGACAGACCCAAAGCAGATGCCTCCGTCGTCTGTGCAGCGAGGCTGGGCTGTCCCTTAAGGACCCCTTGGGACAAATAGCACCAAGGCAGTCACAGGCTGTAACCACCCAGTCAGAGCCCCGGGCATCATCCAACCCCCTTCTCCCTGTCACCCACCTCCAGGGTCCCGTCAGTGACCAAGGCCTGTGACTCCACCTGTAAAGCAAAGCCTCCTCCGTTTCCGCTGCGCTGCCCTGGCTCAGGCCCCTCCTCCTCTCCTCTCGCTGGGTTTGGGGGCCGCCTCCTCCCCCTTCCATCCATGTCCTCTGCATTTTCACCTGCTACACATCAGATCAGGTCCCTCCCCTGCTTAGAACCTCTGGCTCCGGCTTCGGCCAGGAAGACAACAGGTGAGAGCAGGAGCCTTGGTAGTTCCTCCTCTTGCCTCCCGTGTCCCCCGCCACTCCTGCCAGAATTTCAGGCTCAATAAATGTCTTCTCTTCAAACAGCGGCCTGTGATGCTTCCCTCTCGTCCCTTGGGATAAAGGCCGAACTCTTTAGCCCATGATGAGGATGGGGAGGTAGCCAAACACACCTTCTAGGGGAGGGAACCAGACAGGCTGGCAGGGAAATCTGGGAAGAGAGACACTGCCAGACGTGCAAGGGCAAGTGGGGGCCACGCGGGGAGTGGCCCAGAGAAGCCCAAAGGGGCCCAGAAGCGTCTGTGGATCTCTGCCCGCCCGCTGCAAGTCCTGAGCAAGCTCTTCCCCTCCAGTCACTGGGGTCTCCCTCTGCAAAGCGGGGCCTTTGACTACATGATCCCAGACACCCCTCCTGACCCTGACAGACTGGAACCTGGACAGGTGTGTCTGGAAGACAGTCCTACCCATGGAACCAAAGCAGATAGAAACTGGAGCACGCGTCGCAGCAGCCTGGGAGAACGAGAAACCGGCTCAGTGACTCATACCTGGCTTTACTCGGAAGTTCCTCTTTGCAGGGCTGGAGAGGGTAAGGCGCCACATTAAACGCCTCTGCCAGGATCTCACATTTATACTCCTTGCAGAGAATGCTGGGCCAAGTGGACCCGCCACGTCAACAGACCCCACTACACGACTGGTCCCGTCATCATCATTGTTTTACAGAAATGGGATTCATTATGTTCTGGCTGCAGTTCAGAAGCCTGTTCTATTTTAATAATTGTGATAGCGCCAAACATCCATCTCCTCAAGAGCTCGCCATAGCGTGCCTGCTTAACGAGGCCCAGATTTATCTGTGTTGGAATCACAGAACATCAGGGCATGGAGAGGCGGGCTTTAGAGAGCATTCTAGTCCTACCTCCTCATTTTACAGATGAGGGCCAGGAGGTGAGCCGGGGGAACGGGACTTGCCCAAGGACACACAGCTGGTTGGAGATCGGATCCTGAGAAGATTCCAGATGGCCTCAGAGGAAGCACACACGGCTCTCTACAGCAAGCTCGGTAATGAACCATAAGGTTTCCACGTAACACTTGAGGGCCAAGGAGTCACCAGGCCATCGTCCATCACCGGGCACAGCATAGCCAGACACTAGCCCCACAACAAGTGGGGCTAGTGTCTGTTTGTTGGGTATTAAAACTGGATTTTCTCCTGCACCCTTTTTTTTTTTTTTCTTTCTTTTTGCCTGTTCTAAGGCCGCTCCTATAGCACATGGAGGTTCCCAGGCCAGGGGTCTAATCCGAGCTATAGCTGCCGGTCTACACCACAGCCACAGCAACACGGGATCCGAGCCGCGTCTGCGACCTACACCACAGCTCATGGCAACGCCGGATCCTTAACCCACTGAGCAAGGCCAGGGATCGAACCCGCAACCTCATGGTTCCTAGTCGGATTCGTTAACCACTGCGCCATGATGGGAACTCCTCCTGCACCATATTTTGAAGAAAACCTTCTCCATCCCCCTTCTTACCCTCTCCAGCCCTGCAAAGAGGTTAGGAAAGGGACAAGATCTGCAGCTTCGTAAAAAAAGAAAGAAAAAAGAAAGACATACCTGAGACCAGAGACGCCCAAAGATTGGCCTAAAGAATATCCAGACTAGGACTGAGTCAGTCAGCCCATCAGCCGACTCAAGAGGCCTGGGCCAGTTAGGGCAGCAACGTTCCCGCCTTCTCGCCAGTCACAGCCAGGAAGGCCAGTGTTCACTGAGCACAGCCTATGCGCCAGGCCCTGTGCTGAGGACTCTATGCACCTCCTGCAATTAATCTTTACAACATCCCTGGAAAGTAGATGTTATTATTATTAGCTCCATTTTAACAGACAAGGGACTGAGGCTCCAGGGGCTAAACGTATCTGCCCAACTTCAGACAGAGACGGGAAGCAGAGCCAGAGGTGGTACCAATCTCCAAAGCTGCAAAGCTGGCACCTGCTGGGGAGGGCGGGGCCGGGCCTGGAGTCACGTGGGGCGTCTGTCTCCCAAAGCGCCCTCCGAGGCTTGGCACGTGGTCAGGGCTCAGCCCCCGTGCAGGAAAAGAGGAAAAGAGAGACAGAGCGTGATAGTTCTGGGGCCACACTGGCATATGCTTTGGATGGACATCAGATCTTGGTGGGAAAGGGCCTTCTCTGTCTCAAGAAACCCCTTTCACTGGATTCACACACTGCCTGCTCACCCCCACCCATATGACCCGGGAGTAGGACACAACGGTGAGGAAAATCCTCATGGTTTCCCAGCTCGTGGGGAAGTCGCACAGTCCTCCAAAGTCAAGCAAAAAATCAGTGCTGGGAAAGAGCAGGGGAAGAAAGACTGCATTTATAACAGCAACCGACAAGATGACATGGCTAAGAGGAAACGCGTGGGATCTTGGGAAGAAAATCTGAAGACCTTTGTGAAGGACAAAAAGCAGGCTTCATCCAAGAGAAGGGCATTCCTAACGACCCTCCCTCAGTAAAAGTTCTAATTTAAAGAGATTCTAATAAAAATAAGTCTCTTTCTCAACACTGCAAGCTGAGTCTACAGCTCATGAAAAAATAGACAAGACCAGCCAAGAAAACTTTGAAAAAGAAGACCAATGGGGGGGGGAACCAAGCCCACCAGACCCTAAAACCTATTATGAAGTCTCAACAGTTAAGGCCCTGGCACGTGAACAGACACAGATTCAGAAGGGGATTTCGTGTACAGAAGACGGCCTCCGAAGGAGGGAAGATGACTAGTCAGTTACTGGTGTTGGGACCAGTGGATGGCCCTCTAGAAAAAAATAAGTTGGATTCACACCTCATATTGAAGCCAGAATACATTCCAAAAGGATCAATGGTTTAAATGTAATAACAAATCCATAAAATACTAGAAGAAAACACAAGAAAATTCCATTATAAGTCAGGAGTGCATAGAGGCTTTCGATGACTCAAAATCCAGACCCCATGGAGAAAAGACCCACACACTGCATTAAAAACTTCTGTGTAGGACTATCCCATAGGCAACAGCGAAAGACATGTGACAGACTGGGTGATCAAGAGCCCAGAGAGCAGAGAGCAGCTAAATCTTCCTAATTGATCAAACCTCCCAGATAATGGGTAAGTGATTTTTAAAAATCTTAGAGGAAAATGAGCAAAGGCTAAGGACAGCTGTTCACAGAAGAGGAGACACGTATAAAAAAGATGCTTAACTTCACTCATAGTAAAGGGCATATAAATCGAAACTAAAACTAATATTTACATTTCACCCATCAGACTGGCCAGAATCCAAAACTTTTCTCTCCCGCCACGCTGGTGAGGCTACAGCGACGGTAGGATTACACAGCAGCGCAACACCAAAAGGAGTCAAGGGAGGCAAAATTACAAATCACAAATCCAAATATGCCTCAAATAGGCATTTATCACAAGGAATACTTGGCGCTGGTATCAAATGACATATGTACGAGCTTAATTGAAAGAGCAAAATATAGGAAAACATGTAATTCCTTAGTTAAGGATGGGCTACATAATTAATGGACAAACGTAATGAAATTCTATGCGGCTGTTAAAAAAAAAAAAGGAGGCATTCTATATGAATGGCATGATCTCTGATATACTCAGTTTATGAGGCAAGATGCAAAGTGTTTACATTACATCTTGAATGGAAAAGAAAGGGTTTGAGACTCTGTATTCTGCCTGCATGAGCAAAATGAAACGCTAAAAAGAAATTAGTTACAGTGGTTACCTGTGGCCAGAGTTGGAAAAAACTAGGTAGGTGGGGAACCAGTGGAGGGAGATGTCTTACTGCAGACTTTTTCTCTTTTTTTTTGCCTTTTTTTTTTTTTTTTTTTTTTTTTTGCTTATTTTTTTAGGGCCACATCTGTGGCATTTAGCAGTTCCCAGGCCGGGGGTAGAATCAGAGCTATAGCTGCCGGCCTACACCACAGTCACAGCAATGAAGGATCTGAGCCGAGTCTGTGACCTACACCACAGCTCATGGCAACGCCGGATCCTTAACCCACTGAGCGAGGCCAGGGATCAAACCCGCAAGCTCATGGATCCTAGCTGGGTTTGTTAACCCCTGAGCCATGAAGGGAACTCCCACATTCCAGACATTTTTAATTTATTCATTGATTGATTTTTAAACCATGTGAATGTATTTCCTATTCAAAAACAAATTTGACAAATAAATACGTATGAAATTATCACTGCAGTACATTCCAGGATGGTGCCTGGTGCTTGGAGTGGGGACCCTGAACTGTCTCCCTGAAGAAGGGGCATTTGCGTCCCAGGCTCAGGAGTAACTAACTAGCCCAAGAGGCCTGTGGCCAGAGGAGGAGGTAGCACCTGGAGGGGACGATGCATGGCATGTGCCACTTTGTGGCCTGGGAGCTGCAGCCCACACCCCTAGTCTGGGGCTAACACGGCCTCTGGAAGAGTTAGACATGCTCTATTAGAAATCATAAGCGAACCTTTTACCTCGGCAATCTGGGGGTCCTGAGACACAAGAGGTGGTGCAGATGGTCATTCTGCCTTCACACACACACACACACACACGGCCCACTGAAGCCATCTCCTCCTCCCTGCTTCCCGATCAGGCAAGAAGACCCACATGCCAGGCATCTCTATGTCCGGCAGTAGGACTCGGGCCCCAGCCCAGGGACGCCCTCCTCAGCTGTTTCCCTCCGAAACAGCTTCTCTTCCCATCATGTGGTCACCTGGCACAGGACCCTGCCAGGGGCAGGATGGGGTGGCAAGAAGGAGCGAGGGTGGACAGCATGGGAACTAGAGAAGTGGAGCCGAACTGGGGCGGCCCCGTCCTGCTGTAGCCCCTGATCCTTTCTGCCCCTCGTGCCTGCCCATCCTCCACCCCTGGGCTTGTGCCCGGAACCCAGGGGTCATACCCTGAGCCTACCCTCAAGAACAGAGGGCCCTCCTGGCCTCATAGCAAAAACCCACAGGAGTTTTCTAGCCAGAGCCCCGTCCTGTCTTTTTGGAACGTGTGGCCATACGGTCTGAGGGGTGCCTGTCCCCCGCTGGGGGAAGGCTGTGAATGGGAGGTAGCTACTAAAGTCTCCGAGATACTGTGAGACCCGAGGGGAAAGTCCACAGTCCGTCTGGCTGGAGAAAGTTCCTTGAGGTCTGGGAGCTTTTAGGGAAAATGGAAACTGTGGACGTGAGCTGTGCAGAAGGACTGGTTTGGGGCAAGTTCACAGCACGTGGTAGCCCTTCCCCAGGCTCCAGCACCAAGAAGCCAAAGGGTGCCAGGCCTGCAGGGAGCAAGGCAAAGGGTGACTTGGAGGGCTCAGCACTCCAGCTGGCACAGACTGAGGAGCAGAATGCCAGGGTCCAGATGTCTGCTTTACCCCGATGAAGTGGGTTCACCCTCCCAGCCTGCTGCATGGTCAAAGGCTGCTCCTCTCCAGCGAGGCCCTAAATGGCTCAAGCTACGACAGCTCAAGCCCTGGGTCCAGGAGGACAAGTGGAGAAGCCAAGAGAGCGCGGGATGAGGCTCCAGAAGGCAGGAGTCCACGCTCGGCCCCTTTACTTCCAGCTCCTGAGACATCACCTCGTCACCCTGAGCCCTGCCACCCTGCAGGGGGTGTTGTAACCCACAGACAGCACGTGCTGGGCAAATGGGGGTTGGAGAGAAGGAAGCTGCTTTGCATCCCAACCCTCTGGGGAGGAAGCTGAGTTAGGGTGGGGAATATCCCTCCCCCTGGGAGAGGCGAGCCCCCCTACGCCGGTGCGGCAGGTGTAGCCAGGGGCAACCTCCCTGCCGCCCCCTCCCCCAACATGACAACATCATGAGTCCAAAGGAGCAGCCCCACTGGCCCAGACTCGAGAGGATATGCAGGCTTCCTGCAAACCCCCATGGACCCTAGTAGGGCCACCAAAGAGGCAAGCCAGGCTGGGAAAACGCTCTGCTGGGCTGTGAGGGCCAGGTGTCTTTGCTGCTACCTAAAACCCCCACCTGCCCCCCGCCCCTGCTGCTTCCACAGGGGTCGGGAGGTGGAGAGCCCTCAGAGGCGTCCTTGCAGGTGGGACCATGAGAGCAGGCTGTGCATCCAAAATTCTCATCAGCCCTCTGATCCCTGGGTTTTTCTGGTCACTCATCGGAAGATCCAGCTCTTGCCAAGCTCTGCACCCACCTGGGGGTCTGTCCCACGGGCTCTCAGGCGTGGGCAGAGGTGCAGTTCCCTGCCTCCCACCACAGAGGCCTTCACTAACCTTCTGGGGTTGGTGCCACAGCCTGGCCGAGCAGAAGAGGCCAAACAGGGGCTCAGTGGGAGCAAAGTCTCAGCCAAAATGGTGCCCAGTAAGACCTGCGAGGCCCTTCTGGCCTTGTTAAAAAGTCCTGTGCTCCAAGAGGTGGGGACTTGGCTGACCCTTCCCATCGATGGTGGCTGGTCTCTGTCCCTGTGAGAGGCCGGGGCTCCACGAGCACATGTCAGGTGCACACCTGCGTGTCTCTGCCACACACCCAACAGCATCTGCCCGCCCTGCATGGGAAAGCCCATGCTGCTTGCAAGACAGGTAAGGCAGGAGTTTGTTATGTCAATGAAGCATCTCCTACTTACTGGCTGATAGATCGCCACCTCCCAAGAGAATGAGACAGACTCAGAAAATTAGAACTAAAGGCTGCTTGCCAGTTACACACCAATCAGTCAGAAATGCAGCATCGCTGGCATTTTCCTCAAAGAACCACAATTCAGAGATTTCTGATTTGCACACAGTCGCCCAGAAAGAAAACTGTGGCCTAACAGAGGCGCAAGCCTGCACATCTGCCTCCACCATCCACATGCTGAGTGTTGTGGGTGCAGCCTGAACAACTGCATCTAGGAGCCTCAACAGCACCGGCTCCACCACATCCGACCCTGCGTTTCCAGGGCAACCAGGGGTAGCCTACAGGGGGGAGGCCTGCTCCCTGGCAGATGATACCACGTCCCCAGGCTTCTGTTTGCCACACACTTGAGCTAAAAATTTCCACATAAAAAGCCTTCTGTGGGCCTGCCAGGGCCAGATGGGGAAAGAATGAGCTTCAGCAGCCTGGACAGGACGTCAGCAACAGCATCCCTGGGGCTTCAGAATCTCTCTTGCGAGAGCCAGGTCCCAGGCAAGGCCAGGAAGGGGCTGACATGGGAGCCAGAACCAGGCCTTCCTTTTCAGGGCAGGCGGCTGCCAGGCCAGGCAGACGGTACACGCCAGACAGAGGCTTCAGAACACATCAGAGACTTTCTTAAGAAGGGTGATTTGTCTTAGGCTCCAGCAAGGCCGCGTTTGGGGGAACTGAAGCTGAGATTTGGTCCATCTTCATCGCTGTCAGAGCTGCCATTTATTTAGAGCCTCCTGGGTGCAGAGTGCCTCGGGCAGAATCTCTCATTTAATTCTCACACGGGCATCTCCATTTTCTAGATGAGGAAACGAAGGCTCCAAAAGGCTAAGAAACCTGCCCAAAGGTACCCAGCCAGTAAGTGCTGGGGAAAAGCCGTCCTGCTTCGGTTTTGTGAGAGTCAGACCCTGTGCTCCTCTGGCAAACTGGCCCAGAAAGTGCCAAGGCCTGAGTGGATCCTCCAGAGCCCTACCCTGGACCGTGACCGTCCCACCCCCGGCACCGCCCCCAGGACTTGCCCTCAAGGCCAGGCAGACCCTTTTTTTTTTTTTTTTTTTTTTTTTTGGCTTTTTAGGACCACGCCTGTGGCATATGGAGGTTCCCAGGCTAGGGGTCTAATCAGAGCTGTAGCCACCAACCTACGCCACAGCCACAGCCACGCCAGATCCAAGCCGCATCTGCGACCTACACCACAGCTCACAGCAACGCAGAATCCTTAACCCACTGAGCAAGGCCAAGGCTCGAACTCGTGACTTCATGGATACTAGTCAGGTTTATGACCGCTGAGCCATAATGGAACTCCCAGGCAGACCCACTCTTACATGGCCGAAGGGGTCCAGGTGGTTGTTCGTCAGCTTCAGCTTCTGGAAGGAGACCAGCTGCCGCATCCAGTGGGCCCCAGTGGCAGGAGAATCTGGGTGGACGTAGAGCCTTCCTGGCATGGCTGGCTCGGCCTTCCCTGCCACCATCCTGCCAACAGAGCATGGAGGGCCAGAGCGGTTGATTGCCCTGGCGCCTGGGGGAGCCCGGATCCCCTGTCCCCTCTGAGAGCAAATCCCCAGACACTGGAGGGGAAAAAAAACCACTGCTGGTCCTACCACATTTTCAATTTAGGACTCGGGGGGAGGAGGGGACGGAGGAGAGCATGCTGAAGAGGAAGAGTGCTTCCCACCCTCTTTAATCTGGCTGCGGTAGGAAGAGAAAGGGAAATTACAGAGAAAGGCGATGATTTCCTAGAAGGAACGGGGCTAATCGCAAGAATACCGTGGGGAGATTTAGGCACTTCTGTCTCTATGTTATATTTACAATTTTTAATTTTTATTTATTTATTCATTTATTTTTTGTCTTTGTAGGGCTGCACCCATGGCATATGGAGGTCCCCAGGCTAGGGGTCGAATCAGAGCTGTAGCCATGGGCCTATGCCACAGCCACAGCAACATGGGATCTGAGCCGCGTCTGTGACCTATACCACAGCTCACAGCAACACCGGATTCTTAACCCACTGAGCAAGGCCAGGGATTGAACCCTCAACCTCATGGTTCCTGGTCGGATTCGTTAACCACTGAGCCACGATGGGAACTCCTATAATTTTTAAATGTTACCAAGCCTATTCTTTAGAGGTTGCTTCTCCGAAAATGTAGGCAATGTTTAAATGGCTTGCCTGCAAAATAATGGTAAGAAACTAACTGGTGCCTTCAGCCAGAAGCTGCTCTGAGTGCTAATCCAGCCCAGAGAGAGAAGAGAAATAGGGCCCTTGGCAGGACCTGGCCATCGAATCCAGCTTTAGCCCAGGCTCTGAGGCCCTCTTCCCCACCCACCACTGAGCCCATGGGCTGGGCTGCTGACTCATCAGCCCTCTCCTTGAGCACTGTCCTGGGCTCTGGGGGCAGACAGGGTGCTAATGGGACAGACTCAGAAAAAGCAGCCCCAGCTTTTATTTCCTGGGTCCCAGCTTGGTTTTGCCCTTCAGACAAACACTGCCTACAGACTCCAGAAATCCGCCAGACACCCAAGCACTGTGGCTTGTTTTCAGGCCCGGCCCCCGCCCCACCTGCAGCAGGTGTGCAGATATTGGCTGACCCTGCAGCCTCGGCAGGCTGTTTCCGGAGGCTGCGGATCTAGCCAATCACTGGGACCAACTGGTGAGTCCCTGACCAACCATCAGATGGGAGTGGGGATGGGAAGGGCTCTGGAGGGAAAGCAGGAAGGGTCCCAGGTTCTTACCATTTGTTGTCACAGAACTTGTAGCGGTGGTCATCCGCGGGGACAATGTCGATCAGCAGGATGTACTTGGTCTTGGGATTCATGCCTGTGACTTTGACCTTGTAGCTGGGGAACATCCTCCTGGAGGAAGCCAAGTGGTGAGGCAGAGGCACAGACGGAGCACCAGGAGAGATGGCACAGAGTGGGCGAGGGGACAGAAGCCCTTAAGGGGCACTGCCCCTCAGCAAGAGATCTCAGTACTGGTCAGAGCTTTGCAACCTTATCTAAGTCATTTCCCTCTCTGGTCTGCCTCCCCCATACAGGGGAAGGGCTGCACGAGCTGAGCTGCAATTGTCAGTCTGCGACTGTGAGCAGCTCAAGTCCAGAGCCCGTAGTCAGGATGTGAGAGAGGATTTCAACACCGACTGGGCTGCCTTAATTTTCCTCTTGTCTGTCATCCATACGCAGTGAAAGTTCAGGGTGGGAGCGGGGAGGCATTACAGAGGGGCCAGAGCAGAAGCCCTAGCAGTCCCTGCCAGCTGCTTCTATGATCAATGCGATGTCATCTCTGGGTCCTGTCGCTATGGAAACCCTCAGGCTTCAAACCAACTTGCAGGAAAGCAGGCGCACGCCTTGTGCGTGTTCAGCAGAGGCGTTGACCCCAGTGACTGCCTTGCCTGGGCCTGTGCACACTATCCGCACATCAGGGGAAGTCAGTCCAGGCAGAGAACAGCCTGGATTCTGGAGCCACCCTGCCTGGGGCCCACCACTGACAAAGGGCGATGCCTTGAGCAACTTGCTTGGATCTCTCCATGGCTTGGTTTTCTTCTCTCTAAAATCTCACAGGTTGCTGTGTGCATTAAATGAGTCTGCTTATGCCTATGACCACAGACCCCCCCACCCCCCGCCGCATTCGTTCCTCCACAGGCCAGTGGTATGACCTACCTCGATGAAAATAGAGTCACCAAAAAGCAGAAAGTTTTCCAATTCCTGCAGCCCATGCTGAAACTGTCCAGGACTCTGAGGCTCAGGGAACATTCTAGAGAAGGGCTTCCTCAGGCCCCTCAGTGCCCCCACCCATACAACAGCATGTACACATACCTGCAGGGGCACCCTCCACTGGTCACCAGGTCCCTGACTCTGGATTTAGCCTGAGGGACCTTCCTCCTGCTCCTCCTCAGACACCCCCGCCCCTGCCCAGCTGATCTCCCACAAAGATGTCCCCAGGAGAGGGGTGGGATCCAAATCTTTTTCTTTTTTTTAATCTTTTAGGACTGCACCTGCGGCATATGGAGGTTCCCAGGCTAGGGGTCCAATCGGAATCCCAAAGCCACAGCAACGCAGGATCCCAGCTGTGTTTGTGACCTCCACCACAGCTCATGGCAACGCCGGATCCTTAACCCACTGAGCGAGGCCAGGGATCGAACCCCATCCTCATGGATCCTAGTTAGTTCATTAACCCCTGAGACAGGAACTCCTCCAAATCTATCTAAAGGCATTGGGAACCAAATCCCCGGAGCTGGTAGAGTGCCCAGGCAGTCCACCATGTGGAAGCCAAGGGAAAGCCTGGGGACTCTCAAGAGAAGCTCAAACAGACGCCCGGAGTCCCCTATTTTGTCGCCGGGGGTACCAGCTTACCTTGACAGGGCAAGGCTTCCAGAAGGGATGAAGGCCTCCCCAAGCTGGCAGACCCTGCAGCCAGCCCGGGCCAGGACCCTGAGGTGCAGGGCTCCATTCTACCCCCCTGCCCAGCCCCAGCCTGTGCTCCCTCCCTCTCGCTGGAGGACAGGCCCACAGAGAGCCCTGCGGTGACCAGGTGTGCGCAGGGGCACACGCGTCCGGGGCGGAGTGCGCATGCGTGTCTGCCTGGAGGGGCGGGGAGGAGGGAAGTTGGAGCTGTAAGTCCGGGGACTTATAAACCGTGTGGAAGAATTTGTCTCAGATGTCAATTGAAAGCATTTTCAAATGTCCACCCCACCCCCATCTCCAGGAATGGGGGAACCCAATCCTGCCTCCTGCTTACCAGCCCCCTGCCCGGCCCGGGGGCACAGCTGGAGCCTGCACCACCGTCTTTCCTGGCCCAGCCTCTCCCCTGGTGGGCCTGCAGCTACAAAAGAGGGGCAGCCCTTGCCTCAGCGTGTTCACCCTGCCCCCCTGCCAAGAATCCTGTCCCCTCCAGGCTACCATTTTGTAACTGCTACAGAAACAGCCACAAAATGGGGCAGCCCTGGCTGGGCTTGGGGCAGCCCAGGCTTTAGGCTGTTTCTCCTGTAATCACTCCAGGTGGCAACAGCAGAGGGCACACACGGCTTTCCCCCAGGCCAAGAGTAAAGGGCTGGTGGCCGCGTCACTGGTCTTCATCACCAAGGCTGAGAGGGAGGGAAGGGTCCTGTCCTTTGACTCCTACTGCACTTCGTCCCAGCAGCTCAGGACACCAGGCCGACATGACCAGTGCTGTTTAGAAGGCCGGTAACGGGCCTCGATCCGAAGCTTGGCGCTAGTGTGCTGTGATTTGCCCTCTCCTGGAAGCTGGCGGGAGACCAGATTCCTGGCCGATAACAGTCTCAGGGAGGTTTTGGGGGAATCAGTCAGGAAGGGAACATGTCTCCTCGCCTGTCTCTGCCTCCCCTGCCCACCGGTGCCCCTCTTCCTAGAGCAGCAGCCCTCGGAAGTCAGCAGCGAGCATGGGCTATGGGTCTGAATGGGGGTGTTCCAAAGTCCTCTCTCTGCTCCAGGCTGAGCCGGCCCCAGCTCAGGGAGCACCACTGCCTTCATGGAAACAGGTTATCCTCTGTAAGGGTCCAGTTTGGTGGCTGCTTCTGGCAACACAGGCAGTGGATCCCTAGGCACTGTCATCTCCCCATCTCACGGGTTCCAGAAGGATGAAGGGCCTGCCTAAGGGGAGAGCCTAAGCGTGAGGCAAAGCACATGCTCCAGCAGCCCTAGAGGCCTCCTGCCCAAGCCGAGGGGCTCGGGCTGGAGCCCAGGGGCCTGTCATGGGGTTGTCCACCAGAAGGGCTGGACCCAGGCCACAGAGGCCAGGCTGGACTGAGCGCTGTGACCTTCTCTGGGCTCATCCTGGGCTGCAAAGGTCCTCTCTATTGAAGCAGATGAAAGCATTTGTGAATTAGGATGGAGGATGTACCTGAAAACCAGCATCCAGGAGAGGTAATGAACACCTCGATGGGATGCGGAGGGCGGTCCAAGAAGGGAAGTGATGCTTCTGCCTGGCCTATCCCCCTCAGCCCCGCCAACCAGCGCCACCAGCCACCAGCGCTGGCCCTGAAGCCCTGGCGGTCTTCAACACCCTGCAGCCACGCAGACCCCTGCTGGCTCCCCTCGCCCATCCTCCTCTCCCTCCGCCCCTCCTCAGCACCCCCTTCTGCGCGCCTTCTCTCTGCGGCCCTGGCGCCCTCTCCGCGCCCCCGCCCCTCTCCGGCTCCGGGAACCCAGGCCTGGGGGGCGCCCGGCCCTCGCGGAAACTGCTCCGCCAGGGAATAAACAAGCCGCCCGCCCCGCCGGCCGGCCGGGGAGGAGATGAAAGCCGGGGGTTTCTTCTCTGATCATGAAACAGGCTCTGAAAGGGTGCGGGCCTGGAGCCTTATCTACTTCATACTCGGAAATGGGTTTAGAATGAACTGCTAAGATAAGCGTCCTTGGACGTTTCTCGGCGTTGGAGGCTTGCAGGGTGCGGGGCGCGGGGCGTTTTCATTTTGGCCACAAAACCGTAAATACGAACTCGATGCTGAGCGAGGGGACGAGCAAGTTTCCGCTGGGCTCAGAGGGCTGCGGGGCGCCCGCGGGGCCAGGGCAGTTGCCAAATTCAAGGCTGCGGATCGACTCGATCCCCACCCATCCCGAAAGGAGAGGCGCAGGGAGGCGCGGACCTGGGGAACCCGTCAGATTCTCTCTCATCAGCGAGGGCCCCCAAACCTTAAATCCACCGCAGCCCCGCCTTGGGGGGGTGGGCTCAGGAACCCCAGGAGCAGCTGTATGCGCCTGCCCTGAAATGTAGGTGCAAAACCAAACCCAGCGGAGGAGAGGTGTGAAGAGGGGGTTCGAGGTGGGGAGTGGCAGAGACTAGGAGGGTACAGGAGATGGATTATGGGGGCCAGTAATGTTCTCTTTCTTCATCTGGGTGGTAATAATGGATATGTTCATTTTGTGAAAGTCTATACAGCAGGACAATTAAGACCTGTGCAGCGAACGATTGCCTTTGGAATGGATAAGCAATGAGATCCTGCTGCATAGCACTCGGAACTCTATCTAGTCACTTATGATGGGGCAGGATAATGTGAGAAAAAAGAAAGTATATATGTATGTGTGACTGGGTTGCCTTGCTGTACAGCAGAAAATTGACAGAACACTGTAAACCAGCTATAACGGAAAAAAATAAAAATTATTAAAAAAAACCGTTTTAGACCAAAAAAAAAAAAAAAAAAGATTTGTTCACTTTTCTGCAGGAATGTTCTACTGTAATACATTGACATTAAAAATCATATATGTGTGTAAATACCATTAATGCAGACATGCACACAGGCCTGTGGAGGCCAGGGTTTGAAAGGAAAGGGCTGCAGGAAAAAGGTAGAAATCCACAGAAACCCCTACCCATTTTCTACCCCTAGTGTCTGGGGGTCTCAAGAAAGAATTCTGGGTGTGTTGGGAAGAGGCCAGTGCCCACAGTCAAGGCTGAATTTGGGGGCAGGCGATAGGGGTGCTGGGTACACTGAGACCAAAGCTTTTGTAGCCAAATGATTTTTGAGAATGATGATAAAGCTATGTAATTTATTTCCACTACACACACACACACACACACACACACACACACACACACACAGAGTCTTCTACTTCACTCCAAAATTTTTTTAGAAATATTTTCCCTGCAGTGGGGGGAGGGGGCAGGAGAGAGGGCATGTGGAATGGACGCTGTTTTGAAGGCCAGTTGCTTCTCCCAAGATTTTTTTTTTTTTGAAGACACTTCCTTCTGATAGACTTTTGCTTTCAGAAAATACTTTAGCAAGAGATCAAAGCACTCTCTCCCCAACCCACTTTCCCAGTGTCTTCAACCCTTACTTCTCTTATCACCCACGCCACTGGGCTCTGACGCTCTGTATACAGAGCGAGGGCAATTGGCTTTGAAGCCCAGGATTAAGCCGGGCCAAATCCTTGCTTCAGAATAACAAACAATACAGGTTCAACAGGAGTTCTCATCAGTAGTTCATTTTTCAAACGCAAATTCACTGTCACTAACACAAGCAACATTGAACTCAACAGGCTATGAAGGCTGATAGCGGAGATTTATCTGGTGGCAAAACCACGACCTAGGAGCAGAGCAGTCAGATGGTTAGGAAATTTTCATATTGGGGAGGTTTATATTTAAATTTGGTGGAGCTCACTTTTATCTGTGTTTGGGAGAAAATGCAGTTTCTCACATGTATCAAACTTGGCAGGGATGCGAGGAGGCAAAGTGGGGTCTGCTCTCTGCAGTTAAGGGCATAAACTCTGGGTTCTGAGAGGGACCCCAGAGGGGCCTGAGAGGGACCGAGACTGGCTCGGGAGGGCTCTGGCCCCATTTGACACCTGACGTAATGAGATCTTGAGCATTCACAAACTGATGTCTTAAACGGTGGTTGGCATGTAATTCTCCAGCTCAAGGTGTTTGCGAATTCAAAGTCACTCTCCAATGACGGGGACCCTCTTTTCCATCAGCCTTCAGATCTTCCAGGGCTTAAGGCAAGAGGCTTGTTGCCTAAAGACTCACAGGGGCCTGAGAACATTCAGGCTTCTTTCCTCCAGTCCGCTCCCACCCTCTTCAATCAAAGGGCAATCATGCCCCAAACCAGCCCATGTTTCTAGGGCAGAGCAATAACTCCACATTGAACAGGCCCCCATAAACAAGCCATCAAGGGAGTTTCTCAAAGTTGGGGTTTTGTGCCGGGGGTGGAGCATCATCTGCTTGGCTTGTGTAGACCTGGCAACCGCCTGACTCTGCTTCTATGTGTAAGAGCCAAATGCCTTCCCTTCTCAGGGGTCGGGTTTATGTTCTCCTGGTTCTCCTCCAGCGCAAGCAGTCTAGGAATCTATGATTCAAGGTTCAGAAGAAGGGTCCAGGCTGTCTGCTGTGAAACAGAAGTGTCCCCAGAAGGGTGATAGCAGAGACACAGAGAACAGAGAGAAGTACTGGACAGGACATTGCCGTGTCACAAGCTGGAGAAAGCAGGCTGCCTTCCAAGGCTGCCATGGGAAGGGAGGCAGCGGGGAGGAGGGGAAACTGGGGTCAGGGTGGTGAAAGGGGTCCCTGAAGTCAGTGGGCCCGCTATGTAGGAGGAAAGGGGGGGGTCTGAGAGGCTGTGGGGGGAGGGGGATGAGGCTAGAGACTTGCCTAAAGACTAGAGCTGCTGCAAGGACCACGTTCTGCCAGAGAAGGGAAAGACTGTGGTGAATGCATAATTGGCCAGCATCACCAGGACCATTTCAAAATTATACTCGTCATTCCCTGAGGCCCATCTCTAAAGCCTCCACTAGGATCAGGCACAAATATCTGCCTGAAGGCAGTGTGTGTGTGTGTGTGTGTGTTGGGGGAGGGAGGGACGAGGACCCACACAGGTGCAGGAAACCCCACTGCGGAGAATCACAAATGCCTTTTGTTTCAAATGGCAGAGGCCAGACAAGCCCGAGGAACAAGCGGCCCATGTACTTTTCAAGAGACAAGGTCATTTCTGCTGCCTAAAAATGGAAGTTCTGGAGCCTCTTCTTTCTTTCCCTGCATCCCAGAAAGCACAAGAAGTAAATCCCCCCTCCTCACACCTATAATCCACTCAACAATTTTCCAAGTGCTGAGCACAAGCTCCCTGGTTTGAATCTCACCATAAAGGAACAAGGAAGGATGGCAGGCAGCTCTACAGTCACCATCTGTTTTACCTGACATCTCTGGGGCACAGAAAGTGTAGGGACTTGCCCAGGGGCACTCAACTGGGAAGAGGCAGGGCTTAGGTCACCTGGCCCCCAATCTCCGCAACCACCGCTCCATGTGGCATAATCGGACAGGTCCCCCTAATGCACCCTCCTTCTCCATCTCCCAGGTGCAGCAAATTTGGTCCCTGACATCTCTCTGCTCCTTCCCCTCCCTGAAAGAGGCCCTAGGTGGTCACAACACCTCCCAGACTCAGACAAGAGCACAGCCCAGACCCCCTCCCTCAACAAAACAAAGGAAACTTTGCAAAGCCTGCCAGTCAGCAGACCGGAAGGAGCCAGCACCCCTACTCTGCATACAGCAAACCACCAGCTTTTAGCGTCCTTTGACCCACCATGCCCTAAGCAGTTCAGCAGAATTCTCTAAAAAGTAGAAGAAAAAAGGCTGCGTTAATGCCAGATATGTCTCTCATTATTATGATGAGCAGTATTTGCATGTATGGGGTGCTTACATGTGCCAGGAGCTATGTGAAGGGCTTTACATGCAATGATAGGAAGACAGACCTATTATTTTACAGACAGAGGTGGGGAAAGAATGGCAAACCTCGAGTCCCTGGCCTGAGAGGTGCACAGATGGAAGGAGGTGAGTGGACTAGAAGCCCCTGAGGTCTGGCTCCCCATCCCTGGCCCTTGATACTTCACCATCTTATACCTTGGAAAACCTAATCACCGGCCCACAGCCAGACAAAGGGACCTTTTCACACCTAAACTTTTCTCCCAGGACCAAAAGCGAGTACAAGATGGTGGAGGAGGAAGAGTAGGGGGGAGGGTACTCCCGAGTCTGACCTCTTCAGCTTCTCCCTTCACCTGATAACCTAACGCTCTTCTTGCCATTCCAGCCCCACCCCGGACCTGCCGCTCTGCGAATCTCTCTCCGTCCTGCCCAGGTCTGCATCGTCCTCGTCTTTCCCTCTCCGCCCCGTTCTCTCCCACAGACACCGGCGCATTTTAAAAATGTTTCCACTTTATAAATCATCCCTCTCTGGCAGCCACCCGAGGGCTGCTCCCCAAACAACACACACACAGGGCCCGGGGTGCCCGTGCCTTGGCCGAGGAGGGGACTGGCAAAGCATAGAAGCCCCTTTGGGGTGAGAGACCTGGGGTTCACGCTGCCCCCCAAAAAGTGACGGAAATAGGGAAACATGGTCCCGGTCCCCTTTCTCCATCTGTTGAGGGGCATCTCAGTCAACGCAGTCATGAGAAACCAAACAGGCCCCCAAAAGGAGGAGGACAAAGCAGACCCTTCCCCCGCCCAAAAGTTCTGGAGCTGGGACCTCCAGAGGCGCGACCCTATTTTGCATTTAATTTGCATAATGCTGCCCTCCCCATCCTCCCCCTCCCTCCAGGTGTAGCCCCCTTCCGGGGCGGTGGTCACACGTGGAGCTAAGGCCAGAATGGCGGAGGGGACATCCATCGCTCCCTGGGCTGAGGACCCAGAGGACTTCTAAGGGTGTCCCTGGGGATCCCCACTGCCCCCGTCGGTCATTCCCCCCTCCCCCAAGTGAAACCCTCGCTGACCTGCCCGCCTTGGTGATGATCATCTCGGTGCCCGCCTCGTGGAACTTCTTCCAGAGCTCCTTCTCATGCAGGCCCACCTTGATGTTCTCGATGGTCTGGGGATGGGAGGGAGGGAGGGGGACTTGGGTCGGCCTGGCCCACGGCTGGATGCGGAGCCCTCAGAAAGGGGAACACAGACCCAAGGAACGATGCACGACACTGCCAGCCCAGGAGCCCACGCCTCAAGATTTCGTTTCACAAAATTATTCCGTACATGTAACCAGGGGCTGAAACCTCCTCCTGCGGAGCCGCACCTATAGATGGGCCCGCAGAAGACACAAAAACTGGCCGTGCAGGGCTAGATGACACACAGCTACACAAACATAAACACTCCACGTGGCCCGAGCGAGCCACAGGCTTGCGGGCAGACACACCGACCCTGGAGGGGCACACACCCCCTCGGCCAGACGCGCGCCCCAGCAGACCCAGCCTGCAGACCCGCACAGGCAGAGGCACGCACAGCCGGAGTCCCTGCGATCCCCAGGTCGTCACGGCAACCCTTTCCCAGACTTCCCCGAGCCCTCGGAGCTCGGAGGCGACGGCTCCCGCACGCACCCGGCCCGCGACCCCTCGCCCCACCTCGTCTCAAGCTTTCGCCCCCGCCCTTTCAGGGCGGTCAGAGCCGGACCCTCGCCGGGGCTCACTCCGCCGCCGGGGTCCCCTCCCCCGCCTGTCCAGAGCAGCCTCGAGGGCTCAAAGGGGAGGAAGGACGAAGGGCAGAGAGCAAGCCCTGCCCGCAGTGGGACGGGCTGACAGACACAGGTCGCCCCGCAGACAGACCGACGCCCGACCTCTACCCGACGGCCGGCGCGGCCCTACCTGCTCAGCGGCGGCAGCGGTGGCGACGTCGGCGCCAGTGCCCGGGGGGCTGCCGAGCGGGGCTCCGCCGAGGCCTGGCGCGGCCAGCGCGGGCTCGGGGACGCTGGCGGCGTTGGCTGCGCTGGTCTCGCCGAGCGCGGAGCCCGAGGCCCGGAAGGCCTCCTCGCTCTCCGATAGGCCCTTATCCTGCAGCATCTCCTGCGGGGACAGCACACGAGAGTCACATGCCCAGGTCCACACTCGCCTGAGACCCCGCAGCCCTCTGGAGCCGAGCGGGGGACTTTGGGCCCGGGCAGGAAGGCCGCCTTGGTGCACGTGGACCCCGCCCCCTCTTGAGCTGGAGGCAGGGCCCTCGCTTCCTCCCTCTGGGTTCTGGACCTGGGAGGGTTTGTGTGCCTTTCAAGGTCTGCCGGACCCTGGGTGTGGGATTGTATGATGATTAGGTCTGGGGGAAGGACCGCCCTCTCGGCATCTCGGCTTTGCCCCAGTTGCACCCCCAGTCCCTCCCTCCTGCTGGGCTCCAGGGGAGCCTGAAATCTGGGTCCTTTTGGCTATTCCCTATTAACTGGGGGTCCAGGCTCACTCCTGGCTCAGGGCAGCCAGGACACTTTCTGGGAGGACAGGAGAGGAAGGCGAGGCCTGCGCTCCCTGGGCTCCACACCTACAGATAGAGCCTGCTGCTGAGCGGGCTCTCAGGCCCCTGCTCATTCATCTGCCCAAACCCACTCCCAGACACGGTCAGGTAGAGGCTTCCTTAACCAAAGGATTTCCCTCCTGCATGTTCCTACTGCCACCAACTCCTGTGTGGCACCTATGCAGGGACACACATCCTCACACCCAGACACAGCACCCTCTCACAGCCTGCTAGTCACCCAAGTAGCCACACTTTCCTAGGGCCTCTCTGATTCAGGCCCAAACTCAGAAACTCAGCCTGGGACCTCCCCAGCCTGGTCCTCACATTTTAGCTCCAAAGGGCTCTGCTTTGGGGCAAAGGACCCAGACCATTCCCAGCTAGGGACCAGACCAGTTGGGTGGGTCCAGTTCATAGGCACAGCCCTGGGGCACAGCTACCCTTCCCCAAGCATCTAGGACTGTTCACCCGCCTTCTCATGTGCCTGCTGCTCTCTTCAGGAGGCTGGTCCTGAGATATCAGGATGGGAGCCCAGCCTGCAAGGACTGCCCGTCTTGCCTCCATTGTGGATGCAACTCTGCATTATCCCTGCTTCTCCTTCCCACCTCCTTGCTCTTCTCCCTTCATCTAGATCTGGGCAAGTTTGGGTGAAGCTTTCTAAATGTGTCTCCTTCTCTTGTAGCTAAATGTTCCGCCTTTCTCCTCGTACCTTCTTTCTTTCCTCTACTGGATCTCCCTGGGCATTCCAAGCCCCAGGCCCCCTCATCCACTGGCCTCTCCATCCCAGGCCTAGATGTCGGCTCCCAGGGCCTCACAAAGTAAACAAGCCAAGTGCAACCGAAGAGATAAAAAGGGGCCCGGGATAGTTGGGGCTGGGAAAAAGCCCATAAAGATAAGCCTGACAGCCTAGCCGCCCCTCCAACTACAGGAGTAAGGCTCCGCGGGCATGGCCAATGCCAGCCCTGGCCTTGGGTCACACGCGGGTTCCTGGGCTGAGCCTCAGAAACCTAGGAGCCCCAGGCAATGGGGCATTGCAACAAGGAGGGTATTTGGGAGCTCTGGCTCAAGGCGCTGGTTCGGACCGTATCTGGGGTCAGCCGAGATGGGCATCAGCGATCAACTGGTCCAGGTGTGGTGGCCCGCGGGCTCCAGGAGAGTCTGCCTGGTGTGATACTCCTTTGGCTACTAGTCCTCTGCGGGGCACTTGTCACACTCGGAACGGTACAGGGGCGCCGAGCAACTTGCGCCGCGTGCTCTCAGTCCTGCCGGTGCTGAGCACGCCCGCAGCCCCGGTCCACAGACGCCGCGGGACGAGGGCTGCGCGGTCCTGTCCTTCCCCTAGTTGAGGTTCGCCTCCTCTGTTTCTCTCAGCCACACAGCCACGTCCCGACATCGCGACAATTCGCCTTCGCTGGAGCTCCTGGCGCATTTCCTTTTCTTCCTGCCCTGCACGGCCATGCCCACGGTCCAGTCCCCTCTGACCCCGAGCCCCGGCGCGCTGGACGCGGGGGGCACAACGCGTCCGGCACCAGCCGATGTCCGCAGCCCGCGCTCGCTCTTCTCCTGGAGCCCTCTGAGGGCGCGGCCCGCCGGCTCTGCGCCCTGTGCGCTGGGGTCCGTCGCTTTCAGCTGCCCGGTTTTCTAAGAAGGATAGCATTTTTCTTTTCATTTCTAAATTACCGGTGATACTTCTCTTGCACTAGGGGAACTGTTCATAGTGAATTCTATTTTAAATCTTTTAATTAGCTCTATTAGCAGAGTAGTGTTCTGGTCATTTCAATAACATTAAGAATATTTACCCTATCACATGAGTTATTAGTACTTTTTATTTTTAATATATTGTGGTTAAAGTACTGGTTTGCTTTGTTGATTCTTCATTACCAAATATATTGCTGTTGCTTTCCTGTCACTGCTCCATCATTCTAGGACCTCCTGGTGCATTAGCAATACTATAAATATCTAGGCAATTATTAAATATTGTCTTTCAATAGATCATGTTAATCTATCGTTATTTTTATTTTTACTCTGTACTCCTAAAATGTTTCCGTGGCTGGCTCCTCAGCCTGTGTGTACTTTGTCACAGTTTCAATAATTTGCTTACCATAACTTGTAATATTCTCGTTCTCCATATTCACATTAATTTTCTTCACATCCTTACAATACATCTTGTTGTTTGACTAGTATTTGTTTTGTTAGGATTGTTCATAATACTCCAGGTATTCATCACATGGTTACAATATCTTGTTACTTTGTCATTATTTGTAATGTTATGGATCTTAATTCCCTAGCTATTTTTCATCACATCATTACATCTTGTTACTTTGTCATAATTTGTAATATTGCTGTAGTTCTTAATACTCTGATTATTTTTCATCACATTGGTACAATACTTCTTATTACTCTACCATTATTTATAATGTTGTTGGGACTATTAAAACCTTGGTCATAAATTGTCATATTACTCCAGCAATTCCTGTTGCTGTCTTTATTTATATTACTATTGCTCTTAAGATTTTGGCCAATAATTATTTTAATAATTCACTATAGCATCAATAATAAATTATGTAACAGTACTCTGTCTATACTACTAATGTTAGTATTTTCCTTAATAGTATTTTTCACTGTTCACCTTTTTCCTAGAGTTTTATCATCTTTTACACTATTACTATGTCTTTTTCTCTTGCTATTGATTTTAATACGGTGGTTCTTATCACACTTTCATCCCTATCTATGATCCTTTCGAATTTGTGATTACAATTTTCACATGGTTCTGAGATTGACTATTATTTTATTGTTGTTTTAAAGTCGGAGTACTGTAATAGCGATGACGCTTAATCCTACTTTTTGGGTAATTGCTCGCATTTTGATAATTCTTGATCATGGATCATTATTTATATATACTGCTCCTTGCTTTAATTTTGACGAACCTGTTGCATCAAAGGCTCTGAAGTCCAGTCTTCTGATCAGACACATTTCCACATCGATATTCGCCAAGTACCCGGCCCTCTTCCTTGGCCTTTCTTATTCTGCAAACACCAGTTTCAAGGCCACCGCTCCGTTTGCCTCGGCCTAACCTTGTTCCTCTGGCGCTGGCGCTGTCGTTTCTATGCTCTTGGGTCTGTGGACCCAATTCGTCCGGTTACTCCGAGGAAAGGACGCTCGAGCCCCGACCGCTGGGAGACGGGCCGAGGCGGCAGCCGGATCAGAAACACTTCGGGCCGCCCTCTTGCCGCCTTGACCGTCCCCGAGGTTCTTACCCCAGTCCCGTTACTCGCCCTCTTTGCATCTCATCCTCCTCGGCCTTGCAGCCTAAGCCTGGTTTCAGGGCGACCCCTGTCCCGCATGCCCGGCTCACCCACACCCCGCCGGGACCCACACTCACCCTAACTGCGCTGCCGCATGCGTTGGCGCGTGCCACCCGGGGTCCGCTGCAGGCTCGGGTCCGAGGAGCCCGAGACAGCCAGGACTGGACCACTGATCAGGGTCTCGCTGCCTGCCGCGCCCTCGGGGCCGGACACATCCCGGTTCTGGAGCGGGCCCTTGATCTCCGAGGCTGCACTTTGGGGCCTCTGCTCCCTCCTCCTTCCCTCCCTCCCTCCGGGGCCGCCCCCGCCCCCCTCCCGCGCTGACGTCGCCGCTGTCAATCAGTCCGCGCCCGCCGCCCCCCGGGGAGGGGGCTCGAGGGTCCCCTGGCTCCACGGCCCCGGGACCCCGAGCTCCGAGCAGCGTGCCCGCTCCCCCAGCGCACGACCGGGTACCCTCCCCGCGGCCCTCGGGCCCCGCCGGCCAGCCCGGGGTGGAAGCCCCGCATGGTTTAGATTAGAGGGGCGGGAAGAGAGAGAGAGCGGCCCAGGCGCGCCGCGCGGCTCCCACCCGAGGCTCGACAACCCGGACGGCCGGACCGGAGCCGCCGCGCGGGCCGCACCCTGGGGCGCCGCACGCCGGGCCGGCGGGGCCGGGCCCACTTCCGAGCCGCAGGCCGCGGGGGCCGCCCGCTCGCACACGCCCAGGTCCGAGCCCGCTCCCTGCCCTGCCCGCGGTTTCTTCGTGAGCCGGCTCGGCGGCCGCAGCGCACACGCGCCCCACCGCCCCGCACGGCGGCTGCCGACCATGCCCGCCTCACATTCTCACACCTCCGCGCGCCGCCCGCGCTCGCTCCTGCTCTCGGGCTCCGGGCCCTGTCGCGACGGCCGGGCCTTGTCTGGGACCGGCCCCGCTGCTCACCAGCCCGCGCTCGTCCGGGCCCAGCGGGCAGCGGGCGCTGGAGTCCGCCGCGGGGGTCACGGGTGAAGGCCGGCTCTGCGCTCGGGCGGGGAGGAGGCCCGGCGGTCCGGCCCGGAGCGGCAGCGGCGGGGAGGTGCGGCGCCGGCCTGAATCCGAGCCCAGGCCCAGGCTCCAAGGTGCCAGGGCTTGGCAGAGCCTCTGGGGGAAACTGCGGCCGAGGGCCAGGACTCTGCCAGCAGCTCCCCGAGATCCCGGAGGGCTGAAGAGGAAGCCCAGTGCCTGCTCCAGTCTAGGAAGCCCAGCCGGCCTCGCGCCGAGCCAGCCGGCCTCTGTGCCTCAGAAAGTGAGTCTCCCTCAGCCGCCCAGACCTCCCTGCCCGGCCTGATCCCCTCTCTCTCACTTACCTGTATTTCTCTATGTCTGTCTGTACCTCCCCACAGGCCCTGCCGCGGCACAGGCAGACAGATCCGTATGGACCTCAGCCCATGCCCAAACCCCACAGCCTGTAACACACCCAGAACACGGGGCAAGGTAGGCCTGCCCACCCATCCCCCAGGGCCCCCAGAGCCTTCTGTCAATAGGATTCCCCCATCAGACCCTCAGTCTTCAGCTTCCTTCCCTCCACGGGTGTCCCAACCTCTCCAATCAGCCTCTGTTCCTTTCCAAATTCTAACTTCAAAATCAGATTAATGGGAACCGGACAGGGAAAAGTCTTCCTCGATGGCTCTGTCCCTTTCATAATGCTAGGAAATAGGAAGCCAGCATCAATGTCTTTCCCACCTCCTTTCACACAAAGGGGGAAGCAGAACACCAACTCAGAAAAGCCTGCTGCTGCTGCAGTCAGGAGCCTGTAACCCAGCTCCACAAGGGGCCCACTGCTCAAGAATCCCCATCTCCCCTGGCAGTACCAGATCCCACCACCCCAACTTCCCTTCATGTCTTGTCTCCTAGGGTCCCAAACCAGGAAGGGGAAGTAAGGTCTAAAGGGGATGGAGAAGCTTAATCCTCCCCCAATCCTGCCTCCTCCTGGACTGGAGAAAGGGAAGGCCCTGGTGTTTCAGGAGATGCCTGGGGAGTCATGTTTCCTGTGTTTAGGGAGAACTGGATGACATGCCTCAGCTTCTGTGCCCAAGCCCCCTCCCATGCCCTCTCCGACGGCCTGTAGGGAAAATCCTTTGCACGTAAATAGTGTACGGAGCTCACCAACCAACTCCTGTGGGGAATGGTGAACAGGGAGGGCAGTGAATCACCGGGTACCATGGGGAGACTACAGTTAGGCCAGACTCTGGAAAGAGTCTGCTGACAGTTATTGGAGGAAGTGCATAATGAGACCATCTAATGCAGCTCTTTAAAGAAACGAGAGTGGAAACTTCCGCAAAGTGCAAGGCTTTCTGGAGGCTCATGGGAGAGAGTCCGAATCAGAACTGACTAGTTCATGATGACATGGAGAAATGAGATATTGAAAGGACTGGCAAGGTTTGGGTGATAAAAAGGAAGGGACAAACCAGCCAGCAACTGAGCAAGAAAAAAGGGAGGTTATGTACACAAATTCTCCATGACTAGAATAGAATACGTTATTTCACTGATTCAAGGACACACATTTTTCACATTCTGACATCTGTGAAATTAGGATGCCTCTTAAAACCAATGGTGTGTCATAGGTTAATTAGCAGTTTTTTCCCTTAGTGGTACATAAAAGAATAGAATAGCTTGCAATCGATGAAGTATACTATATTATTTGCTAATAAATGGCCTGTGGAGAAAAGGAGACCATTTATCCCCCCAAGACTGATTTGAGGAGTTCAAAATACAAAAACTCTCTTCAACTTGCTAAGCAAATAGTTGACCATAACGGAGCATCTATCACACAAACTCCAGTTGCTTCGGGAAAGGGCTCAGGTTTGGTGTTGAACTGACCTTGGTTTTGAACCCTGGCTCTGATTCCTGGCTCACCATTTAGCAGCTGTGTGACCTTGAGCAAGTCCCTTAACACCTACACAAAATGGGGGTAATCACACCAACCTACTAGCTATTGGTGAGATTTGGCTGAGTTATGCCTGTAAATGCCTGGCATGCAGTAGGCAGATAAGGAAGGTTAGTTCCCGAGTATTTTTCAAATTTATTTTACCCCATCTCATGCCCAAAAAGTTTTGAAGTGGTTTATAACCAAAATAAACTAATAAAAATACAAGTAGAAAGGCAATGTAGGGTCAAGGAAAAAGGAGAAAGAATATAGTCACTATGTGACTATATTCACATATTCACTGTGTGTTGACAAAGTTGCTGTAATAGAGAAAAAAATCTGGCTTACCAGCAAGAGGGCAAAATGGCAGTTCTCCATTTTATAAATGTAGAGCCATTATTTCCTTGGTGAAGGATAGGGAAAAAAAACTATAACCTGGACTTAAATTTAAAATAGTTCCCAAAAAGTAAGGAGTTCCCGTTGTGCGGCAAAGGAAACGAATCTGACTAGGAATCATGAGGTTGTGGGTTCGATCCCTGGCCTCGCTCAGTGGGTTAAGGATCCAGCATTGCCATGAGCTGTGGTATAGGCTGGTGGCAACAGCTCCGATTAGACCCCTAGCCTGGGAACCTCCATATGCCGCAGGTGTGGCCCTAAAAAGACAAAAGACAAATTAAATAGTTCCCAACATAAATGTTTATTCTTGTATCTGTACAGTGTCTTATCATTTACCACATGGATTCATAGCTACTGTCTCATTTGGTGCTGTATTACTGCCATTTAATCTCTATTTTGTGGATTCATTCATCCAAAGAAATAAATGTCAAATACTTACTCTGTGCCAGACACATAAACAACAGGACAGGCCAACTAACCATTCTATTAGTTAGCCAACCGGTTATTAACTACAAATTGGATAGCAAATAACCTACAGACTTACTCATTAATCAGCTGTATAATCAATCCCAACAAGAGCAGGGGCTATAGAATAAGCTGAAGAATCCCAGTAGGTACAGTAAGGTGGCTTATCCAGAGCCTAGCATGGATTTGGTGGAATGTGACTACCCCAGTTGGCACCATGCTATAGTGAAAAGCAATTACAATTTTTAAAAAAATCCTAGGGTTTTGGAGTGTTTAATAAATACCAATGTCAACCCAACCCAGACCAACTGAGTCAGAATCTCTGAGAATAGAGCCAAGGCTGAGAACTGCTGCTCTGTGCCCTTCAGGAAAATCCTGTTGCCTGCTCGCCTAGTCTCCCTTGTAGCCAGGAGCGGTCATGTGATCCAGTGCTGGCCAATGAGGCCTAAGTGAAAAACTGGAGGAGAGAAAAAGGTGTAGGGAATTTTTTGCTGTCTTGATTAAGGGGAAGACATAGTCTTCTTCCCCCCTCTGGATAAGATCTTTGGAATGCCCAGCCTCTAGAGACTTTGAGACAAGAAGAATGAAGGGCAATATGCTAATATCTGAGGGGGAAAAAAAAAGCCTGGGTTCCAGATGGCACCACTGAGCAGGTAAACCTACTCTTGTAATGTGAGAAAAACAAATAAACCCGGAGTTCCCATCGCGGCTCAGTGGTTAATGAACCCGACTAGCACCCATGAGGGTTCGATCCCTGGCCTCGCTCAGTGGGTTAAGGATCTGGCATTGCCGTGAACTATGGTGTAGGTCTCAGGCTCGGCTCAGATCCTTAGTTGCTGTGGCTGTGGCACAGGCCAGCGGCTACAGCTCCTATTCAACCCCTAGCCTAGGAACCTCCATAAATCCTATTTGTTTATATCATTGTTAGTTTGAGATTCTGTTACTTATAGCCAAATTACACTCCTGAGACTTATGTGAGGGATCCAGCTCAATACTGAGCCAGTTCTTGGGTATTCATGATGAAAGATACATGTCTTCCTGTCTGTATGTGTTCTTGTACATGTGCACATAGCTTCTCACTCAAATTCAGGAAATAGGAGTTTCCCGGTGGCCAAACCAGCATTGTCACTGCTGTGACTCTGGTTGCTGCTGTGGCCTGGGTTCAGTCCCTGGCCTGGGAACTTCTACATGTCACTAGCATGGCAAAAAACAAACAAACAAACAAACCAAAAATCCAGGAAACAAAATCCCTCCACTCTCCCTTCTCCACCATGTTATTTTGTGTGTGCTATGATCTAAGGCCTGAGGTCCTTGCTAAGTCCCCGGAAGAGAAAGGGTGGGTGCGGCAACAGGGAATTTACCTGTCCCCTCCTCTGGCTTTACGGTTACCCAGTAACCCCAAATCTGGGTTCCAGATTCCCCAGCCCACGTCCCATTAGGATTATCATACTCTGCACAGCTAGGATGGGGGCAGGAGCTTGAGCTCATTCTGGAAATTGGACAACTGAACAAGGAGAATGGATAGAGGGTGGTAGCCACTGCTGCAGGTGATTCCTCTCTTACCACAGGTGAGAGTCAGCTCTCCTGACCTCTCACCCTGGGCTCCCAGGCCTTCTTCCACAGAAAAAAGAATTGGGAAACTTCCAGTTAGAAGGAACTGAGGACTAGACTGACCTGATCCTGGACCTGGGTGATGTAGGCTGGTCTGAGCCCCCTCAGAACCAGGGGCAGGGGCAGGGATTCACCAATAATACAGGTGGCTCCCTCCTGTAACTCACTGAGGAGCTAGAGATAAGGAATGAATAATAGACCTGGATTTTTCCTAGTCAGGGGTAGCAAACTAAACTTTCAGGGTCCTTCTCAGTAGGCAGATTCTCTGCAGATCAGACTTTCTTTCTCATCACACTACCTGCTCCTGAACTACCACTTCCTTCCATTTTCTCCAGTAAGACTTCTCTGAAATACATTTTTATTTTACAATCTGTTTGAGGAAGGTATATTTGCTGCGGTTGTGCAAGGTTAAGAAAAACTCTTAAGTCAGAGAAATTATTTAACTTTTCAACAATCCCCCTTTCTTTCCTCCTCTCTCTCCCTTCCATTCTTCCTAAGCATGGATTCTCCAATACTGATGTTTTTTGTTTGTTTGTCTTTTTAGGGCCTCACCCTCGGCATATGGAGGTTCCCAGGCTAGGGGTCTAATCAGAGCTATGGCTGCTGGCCTACACCAGAGCCACAGCAACGCAGGATCCAAGCTGCGTCTGTGACCTACACCACAGCTCACGGCAATGCCAGATCCTTAACCCACGGAGTGAGGCCAGGGATCAAACCTGCAGCCTCATGGTTCCTAGTCAGATTCATTTCTGCTGCGCCACAACAGGAACTCCAATACTGGCTTTTAATTTGGGTCCTCAAGGATTCTTCTGAACAAGAGGCTGAAACAAATTAGAATTCAAGAATGAGAGAGGATGTGGGCTATCAGAAAGCCCTTGGAATATGAGGTTTAAAAATCTGAATTCAGCTCCTCAATGGGCTATTTACAGAGGGACCTAGAGCACAATCGGCTTCAAGCCTCTGTTTCCTCATCTGTAAAATGAATTTAATAACAGCCACCTCCTAAGGCAGCAGAAAGGATGACGTGATAAAAGACCTTCCTAGTTTCCACCCCTCTTACCACAGTAGGTCCAGTCTCTGCTTCTAAGGAATCAGAGGTGTGCTGGGGCTGGTAAGTGGGCAGACCTCCAAAGTAAGAGTTTCCCTTCTCTCATTCAGCCCCAGGAGCTGGATGGGTGAAGCTGTCCAAGAAGCCCTGAGCCCAGGAGCTGTACCAACACTGGCACTGAATAGGGCACAGACCCCAACCTGTGCATGCCTGGGAGGTAGTGCCCCAGACTGTGGCTCCTCTAAAATTCAACAGGCCCTAGAAAGGGAGGGCAGGAAGGAGGCCAGAGGCCCGACCCCCACGTCCCTGCGTTTTCTGAAGTCTCTCCTTTGAACACGTTCCTTTATTTATTGGGCCTCATTTAACCTCAGCCATGTCCTCCTGGGATCATTTATTTGGTAACTGTCACTCAGCCTGCTCTGGCATTAACCTCATAATCCTATTGATTTCCTCCAAGCTAGTTGGGGGTTTTCTCGACTTCTTCCCAGCCAGCAGGGGCTGGTTCCCAGTTTTGGTCATTACCCAGGAAGAGGCCCCAGACTGGCAAGGGACTGCCTGGTGGACCATCTGGGGGTTCCTTGTTCCCACCTTGGCCCTTCCCAGGCTGCGAGAGACAGATTGGCGAGGCCTTGGTTGGTTAAGTGTGAGGTAAGACGCCTGAGCGCCCACCAACACTGCCAGGAGCTCCCTGAGTGGCTACTGAGGCCGTCTTTCAGCTCAAAAGCCCTGTGTTCCACCAATCGCAGCTTCACTTTGCCCAGAACCCCGCCCTCCTCCGCCATCTTGGATTCCGGAGAGGTTAGGGGCCCAATCCCCGCGGGGGTAGCGGGGGAGGGAGGGGCCAGTTCTTCTGCTCTCGCCCACGTGGCCTCGGGCCTGCGCCTTCCCGCCACCTGCGGCCGTGCCTGGCCCCTGTCGAGCTGCAGCTGCAGCTCCCAGACACCACCCCTGCCCGTCGCCAGGGGATTAGCGTCCGTCTGTCGTTTGGGACAGCCTTGGTGGGGGTTGCCCCAGCCCAGACCAGGGCCGCCCCTTGGCCCAGGACCACTCTCTCAGAGTCCAGCTTGGGTGGGGGCGATAGTGTTGGGGGGTCCAGCAGCCTGGGGTGCTGATCTCTCCCAGAGCTGAGGTGTGGGGTGATGGGAGTCCCCCCTCCCCAGCAAGCCTGAGCCACATGTGCTGGGAAGTTCATTTCCCCTTGTTTTGCAGAACGGGCTCAGGGATTGACCCCAGGAGTGACCCCAGTGTCAGGAGGCATTAATGATCTCCATACGGGCAATAAACAGGCAGACCGGCTGGCTTGGGGTGGAGGTGCCCGGGAATAGGGCCGCCTTATTAGCCTCACATTCGCTCAAGGGTAGAGGCTTAATTAGCGAGGGCTCCCTCATCCATCTCCCCTCCCCCAAGCATCCTTGAGCTTCATGGGAACATGGTTGGAGACACTGGAGACCTCTGGCTGGTTCCTCTGCTCCTTGTAGGCCTCCTCAAGAGGCAACCTCTTCAGGTGTCAGCTCAGCCACTTGTCAGCCTCTAACAGGACTTCTAGCTTGGTCCTGATGAAGTCTCTCTTATTTTTAAAAGCCTCCAGAAACCAAATCCATATATTCTGAATCACCTCATTTTATTTGTCTACAAGAACTCGGAAACGGAGTTCCCTTTGTGGTTCAGTGGGTTAAGAACCCAACACGATATCGGTGAGGATGCAGGTTCAATCCCTGGCCTCGCTCGGTGGGTTAAGGATCCAGCGTTGCCTCAAGCCTTGTTGTAGTTCACATATACAGCTTAGATCCCGCATTGCTGTGGTTCTGGCATAGGCTGACAGCTGCAGCTCTGATTCCCCTGGCCCAGGAACTTCCTTATGCCCAGGGTGTGGCCATAAAAAGAACAACAATAACAAAAACCAGCTGATTTAAAGAAAAAAAAAAAAAGGACCTAAGAACAAGAAGAACTTCCTCCTCCTCTTCTCCTTCTTCTTCATTTTTAAATGTTTTGTATTGTTTTGGCTATACCCATGGCATACATAAATTCCCAGGCCAGGGATCAAATCCTCACCACAGCAGTGACCTGAGCCACCGCAGTGACAACGCCAGATCCTTAACTGCTAGGCCACCAGGGAACTCCTCTTCTTTAACCTAAATCTTCCCAAGCCCTGTTTTCCCAAAGAGCAAAGGGAATAAGTAGGGGGTTACCAGCCTTTATTGGGGAAGGAAGGGCAGTCTTTACCAACTGCCTAGACTATTGAAAACACAATCTGATTGATCACACTTCTCCCCAAATTCATTTCCATTAGCTTGGTTCCTTGTTCTAGGTGTGGCTTAATCTCCCTGCTTAATGGGAGAGACAGACTTGTAAACAAATGTAGTAATGAAATGGGCTTAGGGCTGTAATCTATGTCCTTATGAGTGTGAGGAGAGTGCAAAAGAGGGAATAACCAGCTCATCCTTCCTTGTTCCGTGAGGAGATGACATTTGAGTCCATCTTTGAAAGGTGACTATGTACGGGGTCCTGAGAGAGAGACTGTGAAAAGGGAACCCCAGGAGAGAGGAAGCAGAAATACAAAGACATAGGAGTTCCCGCCGTGGCTCAGTGGTTAACGAATCTGACTAGGAACCATGAGGTCGTGGGTTCAATCCCTGGCCTCGCTCAGTGGGTTAAGGATCTGGAGATGCTGTGAGCTGTGGTGTAGGTTGCAGACGCAGCTTGGATCCCGCGTTGCTGTGGCTTTGGCGTAGGCCGATGGCTACAACTCTGATTGGACCTGTAGCCTGGGAACCTCCATATGCCACGGGAGAGCCCCTAGAAAAGGCAAAAAGACAAAAAAAAAAAGAAAAAGAAAAAGAAAAAAGAAAAAGAAAAGAAAAAAGGAAAGAAAGAAGGAAATACAAAGGCACAAAGGGCATGTCTGAAGAGCAGCTAGGGAGTTCCCCTGTGGCTCAGTGGGTTAAGGATCTGGCATTGTCACTGCAGCAGCTCGGGTCACTGCTGTGGCTCAGGTTCAATCTCTGGCCTGGGAGTTTCCACTTCCACATGCTATGGGAGCAGCCAAAAAAAAAAAAAAAAAAAAAAGAAGAAGAAGAAGAAGAAGAGGGGCAGCAGGGCTGCAGTGGGGGAAAATTAAGCTTCGTGGAAAGATAAAGTTTGGGAAGGGCCTTGTAAACCCTATTAATAACTTTATCTAGATAGACAGCCATTGCAGGACATTGAGCTCAATAGAGACAGTGCCAGGGTGAAAGCCAGACAGGCAATGGGCGACTCTGAGCCTAGCGGAAGACAAATAATTACACATGGACAAAGGAGATCCTAAGAAGCTGAGAGGCAAAATGTCATCACATATGCATTCTTTGCACAGCCTTGACAGAGGAGCACAAGAAGAAGCACCCTGGAGTCAGCTTCTTGGAGTTGCCTAAGAAGGGCTCAGAGAGCAGGGAAGACCATGTCTGATAAGGGAAAAGGGAAATTTGAGGAGCTGGCAAAGGCAGACAATGCCCATTGTGAAAAAGACATGAAAACTCTCCTAAAGGGGAGACAAAAAAGAAGTTCAAGGATCCCAATGTACTCAAGAGGCTTCCTTTGGCCTTATTCTTATTTTGTCCTGAGTATCACCCTGAAATAAAAGGAGAGCATCTGGGCCTATCCATGGGCGGTGCTGCAAAGAAACTGGGAGAGATGTGGAAAAAACCCGCAGCCTTATGACGAGAGAGAACCTGTGTGGAAAGGACATTGCTGTGTGCTCTGACTCCGGGGCTAAAGGAAAGCTGATGTAGAAAGAAGAGAGTCATCAAGGCTGAAAGAGGCAAGAAAAAGAAGAAAAATGAGGAAGATGGAAAAAGAGGAGGAGAAAGATGAAGATGACGATGGGAGTTCCCGTCGTGGCTCAGTGGTTAACGAATCCGACTAGGAACCATGAGGTTTCGGGTTCCATCCCTGGCCTCGATCAGTGGGTTAAGGATCTGGCGTTGCTGTGGCTCTGGTGTAGACCGGCAGCTACAGCTCTGATTAGACCCCCTAGCCTGGGAACCTCCATATGCCACGGGAGCAGCCCTCGAAAAGGCAAAAAGGCCAAAAAAAAAAAAAAAGATGATGACGAAGTTGGTTCTTCGAAAGTTTTTTTTCTCGCCTATAAAGCCTTTAAACCCACTGTACACAACTCACTCCTTTTTAAGAAAAAGTTGAAATGTAAAGCTGTGTGAGATTTGTTTTTAAACTGTGCCGTATCTTTCTTTGTACAGTTACACTGCTGAATGTGTCTTTAGCTAGCCCTGTCCGGGTGCTGTTTTCGATGGCTGCTAGCCTTGCCTGATACAGTGTGGGGGCTACAAATTGGCATGGAAATTTAACATAGGTTCTTGTTGGTGCACAACATAAATTAGTAATATACGGAGATGGTAATGGTCTCATCCTCAGTTGTCTCTGATGCAGCTTCTCCGAAGTAATTGTTGTTTTGTTAACTGAATACCACACTGTGATTGCAAAAACCACAACAAAACAACCCCCCCCCAAATAGTTGCAATGATTTTATTAAAGATCTGAATGCTTCTAAGTAACTACAATTGCTAAAAATTAGTATTTTCCAGAGTTCCCATCGTGGCTCAGCAGAAATGAATCTGACTAGGAACCATGAGGTTGCAGGTTCGATCCCTGGCCTCGCTCCGTGGGTTAAGGATCTGGCGTTGCCGTGAGCTGGGTGTAGGTCACAGACACGGCTCGGATCTGGCGTTGCTGTGGCTCTGGCGTAGGCTGGCAGCTGTAGCTCTGATGAGACCCCTAGCCTGGGAACCTCCATATGCCGCGGGTGTGGCCCTAAAAAGAAAAAAAAAAAAAGGCATAAAAGGTTTTCAGCAGAAAATGGGCTGAACTGATCAGATTTGTGTTTTAGAAGATGGTCACCAGAAGGGCAGTGAGGCATGGTAGCAAGGAGACCAGTTATGAAGGCAGGGAAATTATTCGAAGGACAGTTAGGAGAAGTGGATCGGTAAAGAGGCTAGAGTTTAGGACGTCGCTGGGCAGGAATATGATAGACATTTTGATTTCACACCCTCAGGGGCCACTTCCCCTTTTCAGGTTCAGAGCCCCAGTTTAGCTTCAGAGGAAAGATCTACTCCCACCGGGGAGAGCTTGGCGGAAATGTCCATGAGCGATCTCTGCCCATCCCCAACCAGGACCACGTTAGATGCCGTCGTCCTCGAATTCTGATCCGAGCATCATGGCAGAAAGGAAGGAGGCATAGGAGTTGAATCATGCTCTTTGGGTCTCCGCTTCCACACAGGTCATTTAAAATTCAACAAACTCTGCATAGTCGGTAACATTCTTACTCTACATCCTCCGGTCCTTGTGCCCTGAAGGACCCAGCCATTCACCTGCACGCACCGCTCAGCTCCCCAGGGCTGCTCCAGCCTCAGTCATTTCTGACGCTCGATTTTGAGCCTTCCCTTCAAGTTGGTGAGTTGCTTCATCCTCCCAATAAATCCTGTCTCTGCTTAAGCCAGCCAGGTGCATTTCAACGGCTTTGACAACCAAACCCTATCTGACTGTGATGCCATTAAGTGAAAGAAGAAAGCAGTAGGTATGGGCCGAGATCACTTTGGTTTTCTGTTTTTTTTTTTCTTTTCTTTTTTTTGCTTTGTTTGTCTTTTTAGAGCCACACCCTCGGCACATGGAGGTTCCCAGGCTAGGGGTCAAATCAGAGCTGCAACCACCAGCCTATGCCACAGCCACAGCAACGTAGGATCCGAGCCACATCTGCAAACTACACTACAGCTCATGGAAACGCTGGATCCTTAACCCACTGAGCAAGGCCGGGGATCAAACCCCCTCATGGATACTAGTCAGGTTCTTAACCGCTGAGCCACAATGGGAACTCCCCAGTTTAGTTTTCGTTATGACGAGGCTGAAGTTGGAAATACAGGGACTAAAGGTTTGGAACATTAGTGTGTTGTGGGGGTTCACGCTATAGCGGATGAGGCCAGTGAGAGTGAATTCGTGAAAAGCAAGGAAAAGAAGAGAGGAGAAGGAGAGACCAAGAAGAGAATCTGGAGGATGTAGAAAAGAAGAAAATAAACCAGCAAAGTGACCTAAGAAGAATCAGTTAAAGGGTTGGCCAAGAGAAAGTGCAGAGTCCTGGCAGAAAGAGAACTTTTTCAGAGCAAGGGCGTGGTCAGTATAGAGTAAAATACTGGCAAGAGCATCAAGGAGGAGAATATAAATGATTAGAGGAGGGACGACTGGAGGTCACCAGGGATGTTAGAAAGAGCAGATCGAGGAGTTCCCATTGTGGCGCCGTGGAAGATGAATCCAGCTAGTAAGCATGAAGTTGTGAGTTTGATCCCTGGCCTCGCTCAGTGGGTTAAGGATCTGGCGTTATTGTGACTATGGATGAGGCTCGGATCGGGCATTGCTGTGGCTCTGGCGTAGGCTGGTGGCTACAGCTCCGATTTGACCCCTAGCTTGGGAACCTCCGTATGCCTTGGGTGTGGCCCTAAAAAGCTAAAAAAAAAAAAACCAGATTGAGTGCAGGGGACGGTCTGCCTCCCAGACTGTTGAGGATCGCTGGCTGCGGTGAACTGGGACACTGCTGGAAACGGATCTTTTTCTAACTTCTGGGCAGCAAGTATGAATACTAGACATCATCTCCTCTGCACACACACACACACACACACACATTTAAGAATATAAGAGTTTTGGAGTTCCTGTCATGGCGCAGTGGTTAATGAATCTGACTAGGAATCATGAGGTTGCAGGTTCGATCCCTGGCTTTGCTCAGTGGGTTAAGGATCTGGCATGGCCGTGAGCTATGGTGTAGGTTGCAGACACGGCTCAGATCCCCCATTGCTGTGGCTCTGGTGTAGGCAGGTGGCTACAGCTCCAATTAGACCCCTAGCCTGGGAACCTCCATATGCTGAGGGAGCTGCCCTAGAAAAGGCAAAAAAAAAAAAAAAGAATATAAGAGTTGGGATAAATTTTGCCCTGCTTACAAAATTTATTTTTAGGGCTGCACTTGCAGCCTATGGAAATTCCCTGGCTAGGGGTCCTATCAGAACTGCATCTGCCAGCCTACACCACAGCCACAGCAACTCAGGATCCGAGCTGTCTGCCACTTACACCACAACTCACGGCAACGCCACGCCAAATCCTTAAGCTGAGTGAGGCCAGGGATTGGACCTTCATCCTCATAGATACTAGTAGGGTTCTTAACCCTCTGAGCCACAGCAGGAAGTCCCAGATCTTTCTAATTCCTCTTAATCCATAGTCTTTGGTGGCTCTGGCTTCCCTTCATGCCTATGTATGTGTATGAACATCTAGTTTGTCCCCATAAATTCTTGTTGTTACATATTCTTATTTCAGTAAACACATAGTTTATTTTTGGACATCACAGTTGTTTCAATTTTTTGTTAATATACACAACATCAAGAAGAAATAATTAGCTACAAAAGAATTAGAAATTTATTTTATTTTAATTTTTTTGCTTTCTTAGAGCCGCTCCCACAGCATATGGTGGATCCCAGGCTAGGGGTTGAATCAGAGCTACAGCTGCCAGCCTGCACCGCAGCCATAGCAACTCAGGATCTGAGCCACGTCTGGGACCTACACCACAGCTCACGGCAACACCAGATCCTTAACCCACTGAGCGAGGCCAGGGATCTGCCAACATCCTCATTGATACTAGTCAGATTCCTTTTCCCTGCACCATGATGGGGAGCTCCAGAATTAGAAATTTAAAAATAGATTTTAAACGCTTTGAAAAGATGGATAGACATGATTAAAGACATCTGAAAGCTACAAAACCACTTCACAAGCAACTAAAAATATGAAGACTTTTAAAAACGCAGCTGTGGATGTGGGTCCATCCTTTCTAAGGCCATGCCTTCCATGGGCCTGCTTTGGGGTAACTACAAGGAGCCCACAGAGCAGCCCCTCTCTCCCACTAACCTCCTCCAGCACACATGGCCTGGGGGCACTTCCAGACTCCCGTACAGCTCCCGTGCCTCGGCCTGAGAGCTGCAGGATAGCAGGGTCCTCGGCCAAGGCCCCACTGGCTGCCCAGCATCCGGTGGCCGCCACTCCCATCCTTCCTCCCGGCCGCCGCACCTCATCACCTTCCCACCTGCCGCCCTCCATCCTCTCCGCCCAGAGTTACCCTCCCGCACCTGCCACCCCCTGGGTCACCCCTACATCTGCACACACCTCCAACAACACCCTGTGAGGGAGACAAGGACAGGAACCCATGCCCAGAGGAGGAACCGAGGAAGCTGAGCCACAGAGGTTATAGCGGGCAAGTCAGGAGCAGAGGCCGGCGGAGCATCTCCTCTAAACGCGGGGTTCCTCGAACCCCCTTGCGGCAGCGGCCCCAGCTCCGGACTCTCTTCTGTGGGAGATACTGACCCGAGACTCTGCGCGTCTCTTGCTGTGCGTGCGTTGGTGCCTGGGCACCTCTTTAGAGGCAGGATCTCCTTGCTTCTGCCAACCACAGAGGGAGCAGTGGAGGGCTGAGGGGTCCCAGGCTGATGACAGCCGCAAGGCCAGAACCAAGGTAGGTAGGAGGAGAAACCAGTGCCAGGGCTGACACCCTGGGGCCCGTGGGTGCCACACCAGCCAGCCTAGCACAGGGTTCGTTCTCAACCTCAGTCTATTGACATTTGGGATAAATAATTCTTTGCTGTGGGGGCTGCCCTGTGACTGTGGGACTTTCACCAGCCTCCCTGGCCTGCATCTACTAGGTGCCTGTCACATCTCCACTCCAGGCTGTTTTTGCTTTTCTGTTCTTAAGTATTGTTTATTCATTATTTAATTTTAACATAGAACATAGAGGTATAAATAGATAAGTTCTACTGAGAGTTTTAATACCTTCTTCCACAAATAGGATGCATGCTTAATCAAAACATAGATTAACTGTCATTTTAAAACTAATAGCAATTATGGAGTTCCCGTGGTTGCTCAGTGGTTAACGAATCCGACTAGGAACCATGAGGTTGTGCGTTCGATTTCTGGCCTCACTCAGTGGGTTAAGGATCCGGCGTTGCCTGTGAGTTTGGTGTAGGTTGCAGACGTGGCTTGGATCTCACGCTGCCGTGGCTGTGGTGTAGGTTGGCAACTGTAGCTCCGATTTGACCCCTAGCCTGGGAACCTCTGTATGCCTTGGGTGCGGCCCTAGAAAAGACAAGAAAAAAAAAAAGTTATAGTAATTAGTGAGATATTATATTATTCTCCATAAAATATGAATGGAAGGGAATGTATTGACCATGAGGTGGCACACATCACCCTCAGAATAAATGTTACGTTCAGAGCACTTTTAAAGGTACAATTTCTTTCGAGAATAGAAGTCTAATTAGTCTGAAATAACTATGTATTGAGCGTCGGCTATGCTGTGCTTTTTCACCTTGAATGATACAAGTACGAACACTGCCCAGAAATCCATCGGGTGACCTTGAAATACCTTTGTTTAAAATACATTTGCCACAAAATGTCTGCTCTAATTTATTATTTTATTTTATTCTATTTTGGCCACTCCCATAGCATTGGGTGTTTTTGTTTTTGTTATTTTGGCTTCGGCTGCATGGCATGTAGAAGTCCCCGGGCCAGGGGTCAAACCAGTTCACCACAGCAGAGACCCAAGGCGCTGCAGTGACAGCACTGGATCCTTAACCCACTGTGCCACAAGAGAACTCTGTTGTTATTTTTTATTTATTTTTCTTTAAAAAAAAATTTTGGAGTTCCTGTCATGGCACAGCGGAAATGAATCTGACCAGGAACCATGAGGTTGCGGGTTCGATCCCTGGTCTAAATCAGTGGCTTGAGGATCCAGTGTTGCTGTGAGCTGTGGCATAGGTCACAGACACAGCTCGGATCTGGTGTTTTTGTGGCTCTGGCGTAGGCCGGCAGCAACAGTTCTGATTAGACTCCTAGCCTGGGAACCTCCATATGCTACGGATGCTGCCCTAAAAAGACCAAACAAAAACAAAAAAAAATTTTTAAATCTTGTTTTTATAGCCGCACCTGCAGCATATGGAAGTTTCCCTGCCAGGGGTCAAATTGGAGCTGCTGCTGCCAGCCTATACCACAGCCACAGCTCTGGCACCTCATGGCCACTATGTTGGGTTCTTAACCCACTGAGCCACCATGGGAACTCTCCTCATGCCAAACCAAAATGAGAACCAAAGATGTCTCCAAACATTGTCAAATGTCCTTTGGGGGTCAGAAATCATCCCCATTTAGAAACACTGGCCTGAACAGACAACCCCTGTTTTTTCAGGACAGTGTCTGCTGTGATTGTATCCATTTCCAGAAATATTATTTATTCAATACGCAACCAACTGTGACTTGATTTGTATACCCTTAAAGAATTTTTTGAATCTGCCAACATATAAAATGTTTACTAGTACGATTTGGGGTTTTAAAATACAGTCTCAGAATTCCTGTCATGGCTCTGCAGTAATGAACCCGACTAGTATCCATGAGGACGCAGGTTCAATCCCTGGCTTCACTCTGTGGGTTAAGGATCTGGAATTGCCATGAGCTGTGGTGTAGATTGCAGTCACGGCTCGGATCCCGAGTTGCTGTGACTATGGTGTAGGCTGGCAGCTCTAGCCCTGATTCAACCCCTAGCCTGGGAACTTCCATATGCCGCAGGTGCAGCCCTAAAAAGCAGAGGAAAGAAAGAATGAAATAAGGACAGAAAGAAAGGAAAGAAAGAAAGAAGGAAGGAAGGAAGGAAAGAAGGAAGGAAGGAAGGGAGGAAGGAAGGAAGGAGGGAGGGAGGAAGGAAGGAAGAAAAGGAAGGAAGAAAAGATATGGGCTCCATGGTGCGTTCTCAAAGAAAGGGCAGTAGTCTTCCAGCTAAGACCTGAATTCCCATCCTCAGCCCAGAGCACCGGCATCCTGGGGAAGAACCTGGCCGGCTTTGGGAAGGGGTCAAGCTGCTGACCCTAGGTGCTGGGTGATCTCTGGCTGTGAGCCAGACCTTTCCTGAATATTGTGTCCGCACTGCCACCACCCAGCCTCTTAGTGAGCCGGGGCTTTGCCCAGGAAAGCCGGATGGCTGCCCGCAGAGCAGCAAGTGTACACAGCCAAGGTGACCACGTCTCCGCGTGGCCTGAGTGAGCACAGGGTGGAATTCCCACCCACTCACCCTCACACCAGCCCCTTCGGACCAGGCAGCGTGGGCAGCGTGTTTCCTAGATTAGCACTGAGTTTTCAGGCAAAGGAGCAGAAATACTGTCTAATCAAAGGACGGGGATGTTTGGTCCATGTTTCAGAACCTCTTGAGAAAACCCTGCTCTTTTGAAAGATGGTGGGGGGAGTTCCCATTGTGGCTCAGTGGTTAATGAATCCGATTGGAACCATGAGGTTGCAGGTTCGATCCCTGGCCTTGCTCAGTGGGTTAAGGATCCGGCATTGCTGTGAGCTGTAGTGTAGATTGCAGACGTGGCTTGGATCCCGAGTTGCTGTGGCTGTGGTGTAGGCCGGTGGCTACAGCTCCGATTCGACCCCTAGCTTGGGAACCTCCATATGCTGTGGTAGCGGCCCAAGAAATGGCAAAAAGACCAAAAAAAAAAAAAAAAAAAAAAAAAAAAAGAAAGATGGTGGGATGGGAGGGGTGTTTTTTGTTTTTCCTAGGATAGACAGAGAAGTCAGCAGCTTCTCTAGAGGGGTCACCTAGACAGGAGTGCTTCTGGCCGATGGGCGAGGCTCTAGGAATGGAGGGAGCGGAGGAGATGGTGGGCTCTCCTTGGCCAAGGGCAAGGTGGGAGGTGACCCTCCACGATCCCTTCTAGTTCACCGTCCTCTCATTTGGCTTTGTACGGCCTTCCCACCTAGGCCTGAAATGGAGATCCAGGCAAGCACTTTCTCTAAACTGACCTGGTCTGAAGATTTACCTGGGGCGTTTGTTGAAGATTCCCGCGCCCTTTCAGTGATTCTGACTCAGTAGGTCAGGGACTGAGCCCAGAAGCTTTTATACCCGTAACAAGCACCGTGGGCAAGTTGGACAACACTGGGGATGCAAATTCATATTCTTTCATCAAATCCCGCACTGATTGATGTTTGATACATTTTTCTGGACTAAATAAGTTCTCAAATAGACCTCTCCACATGCAAGTCACATATCCTTTTTTTTTTTTTTTTCCCATGGCATTCAGAAGTTCCCAGACCACTGATCAAACCCATGCCAATGACAGGTCCTTAACCCACTTGGCCACCAAGGAACTCCTACTCGAATTTTCACTAGAGTAGAAGATGCAGTGTTTAGGAACCAAAGCTTTATAGACTTTTCTTTTTAATCAACTTTATTGAGACATAGTTTATGTATAATAATCTGTGCTCATTGAAAATATCAATTGTACATCAGAAATTGGCACAACATTTGTAAATCAACTGTACTTTAACAAAAAAAAAATTTAAGTATCGATTGGATGAGTTCTGACAAGTGTATACCACCTCAATAAAACCACAACCAGAAGATACTGAATATTTCCATCATCCCCAAGTGTCCCCTCTGTCCCTTTGAAGTCGACCCCTACCCGGTGCACCAGCTCTTCCATCTGTCACAATAGATTGTTTTGCATTGTCTAGAATGACATGTAAACAGAATCGTACCATGTATGTTCTTTTGTGTCTGGCTTATTTCCATTCATCCTAATGATTTGAGATTTTTTCCCAATTGGTGGGTACCTCGGTCCTTTTTATTGTTGAGTCGTATTCCACTATATGGATTTTACCATAATTCGTTTACTCAGTCACCTGTTGGTGGGCACGTAGATTGTTTCCAGATTTGGCTATTGTAAATAAAACCTCTCTAAACATTCGGGTACCAGTCTTTGTGTGGACACATGTTTTCATTTCTCATGGAATTTTCTAGGACTGGAGTCAAGGTAGCCAGGGGTAGGGACATCAGAAAAAGTCCTCCCTCATCTATTAAGTCAATAAACATTTATTAGGACGACGATGTGCCAAGCCTGGACTACAGGCTCAGAAAGCCAGGACAAAGAGGGCTCTCATGACCTTTCACTGTGGGCAGCATCGTGGCAGAAGTGCCCTCCGTGGAAAGGGCCAGCCCAGCCAAGGAGGCCAAGAGGGCCTCAAAAACCTTCAGACCACATTCCACCAAGAAGGCTTCGTTTGGAATGCAGGTGTGTGAGGGAAAGTTTTTAGTGGCTCAGAGGGAAAGACTTTCTAACGAAATTTTCATTTTTCCCCCCACTTAACACCAGGTAAATTTCCCTAAGAGATGGGGAGTTTCCACTGGGAGGAGAGAGAAATGCGAATGCACCCTTCCAGGGACAGAGAGCCTGGACTGGGTTTCAGGACCATCGGGAAGAAAAGAACACGAGTGTATCGCAAATGTGGCGGCTTAAAAGAAAGCCATGGATTCTCTCTCGTGGTTCTGCAGACTGGAGTTTGGAAGCTCCGTGGCTGTGGAGTCAGGTTCCCACTAGAGGTTCTAAGGCAGAGTCCTTCCTGGCTCCTTCCAGCTTCTGGTGGCCCCAGGACTTCGTTGGCTTGTGAAAGTGCCGCTCTGACCTCTGCCTCAGTCTTCACGGGCCTTCCTCCTCCTGTCCTATTTCTTGTAAGGACAACAGTCCATTCTCTCAGGGCCCATCCTACATCCAAGAAGGCGTCACCTCAAACTCCTGAACTTGATTACATCTGCAAAGACCCGATCCACGTAAGGCCTCATTCGCCGGTACTGGGGGGTAAGATGTGGATAGATCTTTCTTGGGGTGGGGTGGGGGTGGGGTACATAATTCAACCCACTGGAGAAGGTGAACTGCCAAGAGTTTAAAAGACTCTAGCCCAGCGAGTTTCCATCATGGCACAGTGGAAATGAACCCGACTAGGAACCAAGAGGTTGTGGGTTCAATCCCTGGCTTCGCTCAGTGGATTAAAGATCTGGCGTTGCCATGAGCTGTGGTGTAGGTCAAAGATGGGGCTTGGATCTGACGTCACTGTGGCTATGGTGTAGGCTAGCAGGTGTAGCTCCAGTTCGACCCCTAGCCTGGGAACCTCCATATACCATGAGTGTGGCCCTAAAAAGCAAAAAAAAAAAGAAGGCCCAACAAAACTCTAGCCCAGAAGCTATATAAAATAATAGTAATAAAGGAATCAATACTGGGAGTTCCCACTGTGGCTCAGTGGTTGGCAAACCCCACTAGCCTCCATGAGGACTCGGGTTTGATCCCTGGCCTCACTCAGTGCATTAAGGATCCGGCATTGCCGTGAGCTGTGGTGTAGGTCACAGATGCAGCTCAGATCTCTCACTGCTGTGGCTGTGGTGTAGGCTGGCGGCTGCAGCTCAGATTTGACCCCTTGCCTGGGAATTTCCATATGCTGCGAGTGGACCCTAAAAGGACAAAAGACAAAAAAAAAAAAAAAAAAAAAAAAGAATCAGTATTATTAAGAGCTTCCTAGGTGCTAAGGTCTGTCCTAAATACTAGACGTAAATTATCCCATTTACTCTCCTTGGCAGTTCTTTTGTTTATTGTTATTAAAGTGTAGTTGATTTACAGTGTCGTGCCAATTTCTGTACAGCAAAGTCACCCAGTTATTTATACACATATAAATAATATATATATATATGTATTATACACATACGTTCTTTTTCTCATACTATTTCTATCATGTTCTGTCCCGTGAGATTGGATATAGTTCTCTGTGTTATACAGCAGGATCTCATTGCTTATCTCTTCTAAATGTAGCAGTTTGTATCTACCAACCCCAAACTCCCAGTCCATCCCACTCTCTCCGACTGGCAGTTCTAAAACAGGCAGATCATTGGCTGAAGTTTGACAAAGGAGGAAACCACGTGGTACCAGGGGCTTCATTTCCAAGTTCACAGTTGCCCAGCCTGCAGATAAGCAGCCTCAGAGCCCCTGCATCATTGTACCTGCAGCAGGTGTTGAGGAGAAGTGCGTTCAGGTGCAGGCTCTGCCCCTAAAGTTCTTGAGGGTCTTAGACATCCTTCTCCTTTCAGGACTTGGGGGAGTTGGGATGGGGGGTGTAAGGAGTGGGAGGGACCTCTCAGAGCCTAGATTTTGGGAAGGGGACAACTTGAAAAGAGGGCAGAGATAGTGGGTGAATCTGCTGCCAGCTGGCTTTGTCCAGAGTCCTTTGAACACTTGAGCCTGGGGGCCACCACTAAGGCAGAAGGGCCAGGCAGAAACCAACAGAGTCTTGGGAATAGAAATTGAGGCAACATGTTGGTCTTGAAACATGCATCTCAAGAGCAAGGCAGGAGGTCCTGCCTCCAAGAAAGAATGAGGGTGCTCAGGGTGAGGCCAGCCAGCAGCTGGGGGCTGCCTAGGGAGTCCTACCCATTCGGGGAAGAGGTTTGACCTGCATGGGAGCCAGGATGGCCCAGGCACCCACCTTCTTGGCTTTATATCTAGGATTGGGCTGTGAGAAGCAAAGTTCTGACAGTACCATATGTGGCCAGCTGCGAGGCAAAGGAGACAGAGGGGTCCTCTTCCAGTTCAGCCAGTCCTTCTTCCTCCCACTGGAAGGATTGATTCCCTTCTCTTCTTAATCAATCTACTTTCTTTGGGTAATCGATTTTGAAAACTACCCATTACCCAGATCAACCCAAGAAAACCCGAGGCCAGTAACTTATCAACCCTAGCTCCAGTGTGGGGTTGAGCAGTTTAGAAACATAGTCAGTACAGATTCATTACTAGGTATATTCAGGAGTTCCCCCTTGTGGCTCAGTGGTTAAAGAATCTGACTGGTATCCATGAGGACACGGGTTCGATCCCTGGCCTCACTCTGTGGGTTAAGGATGCAGCATTGACATGTGCTGTGGTGTAGGCAGCTACAGCACATGTCAATGCTGGGAAATCCCTTATGCTGTGAGTGTGGCCCTAAAAAGACAAAAGACAAAAAAGACAAAAAAACTAGGCATATTCATATAAAAGTCCATGTTTCTTGATCACTTAGGCAGCTAAGTGCCAGCCAGCCAAGAGTTTTCCTGCATTGCCTTTGTAATTCACAGTTACCTTGTGAGGTAGAATTATTAGTTCTATTTCAAAAAAATTGAGGCTCAACAAGTTAAGGTCTACCTGACTCTAAGGCTTTTGTTTTTATCCCTCATATATCAGTGGTTCTCAAAATGTGGTCCCTGGATCAGGGGACTCAGCACCACCTAGGAATTTACTAGAAATGCAAATGCTGGGGCCCCACCCAGAATCTGAAACTCTTTGGGCAGAGCCCAGCTGTCACCCTGCAGGTGATTCTGATGGACCCTCAAGTTTGAAACGACTGCCCTGCATTATTCTACCCCCTCAAAGATCTAGGCCACCCAAAGTCATCTCATTATCTTTTATAATAGGATGTCCAGACTGGAGATGAAGGAAATAGCATCTCTCTGGATTCTAGCAAGTCTCTGATGTAGTTCTCATGAAATCATTGTGGACAGTGCGGGAAAACATGGAGAAGACCAGTGAGGAAGAAGGCTGGATACAGCATGACAGCATGTTGTCACTCCAGAGAGGTAGGTAGGACCAATGGCAGTTGAATAGCCATACCTTAAGAGAGTTAGTTGACAGATCAATAGAAATCTGGCAGGAGTCTCTAATAAGCAGCCACAGCATTCTGCCCACTTTCACTTTTTTTTTTTTTTGCTTTTTAGGGCTGCACCCACAGCATATGGATGTTCCCAGGCTAGGGGGTCCCATCAGAGCTACAGCTGCTGGCCTACACCACAGCCACAGCAATGCCAGATCCAAGCTGTGTCTGCGACCGACACCAAAGTTCACAGCAATACTGGATCCTTAACCCGCTGAGCAAGGTCAGGGATTGAACCCACCACCTCATAGTTCCTAGTCAGATTCGTTTCCACTGAGCCACGACGGGAACTCCCAGTTTGACTTTTTAATCAATGGTGTGGAAGATGGCATAGCATCAGCTCAGTAGGTATCACAAATCGAGAGGAGATGGTAAATACACTGGATAACAGGATGAGGACCAAACGTGAGTCTGACCAATCAGAAAGAGACATAAACATAAAATCCAGTTCATGGTTGCCACATAGGGTTATGTAGGCTGTTGACTACCCAAGTGCATCTTTCAAGTTGAGGAACTAAACGGGGGCTGAAATTTGGCCAATACTCCTCTCGGTTCCACCCAAAAGAAGAAGAGCCTTTTTAAAATTCACATTGAGGGAGTTCCTATTGTGGCTCAGCAGGTTAAGAACCCAACTAGTATCCAGGAGGATTCAGGTTCAATCCCTGGCTCTGTGGGTTAAGGATTGGGTGTTGCTTTGAGCTGTGCTGTAGGCCACAAGTGTGGCCCTAAAAAGAAAAAAAAAATCCACATGGAAGGCATTTTATAAATTTGCAGCAGTGCTGGCTCATTTTTCCCTAATGAGGTGAAAAAATATATATAACATACAATTTGCCATTTTAGTCTTTTAAAAAATGTTAAATTGTGATACAACGTATGTAAGATTTACCATTTTAATTTTTTTTTTTTTTTTTTTTTTTAGGGCTGCATATGGAGGTTCCCAGGCCAGGGATCAAATTGGAGCTATATCTGCCGGCCTACACCACAGCCGCAACAACACTGGATCCAAGCCAAGTCTATGACCTACATCGCAGCTCAAGGCAATGCCAGATCCTTAACCCACTGAGCTGGGCCGGGGATCAAACCCGAGTCCTCGTGGATACTAGCTGGGTTCGTTACCACTGAGCCACATGGGAACTCCCATTTTAATAATTTTAAAGTGCACAGTTCAGTGGCATTAAGTGTATTCTCACTGTTGTGCAACCATGAACCACATCTATTTCCAAAACATTTTAATCACCTTAAACTGTAACTCTGCACCCACTGAGCCGTAATTCCTTGTTCTCCCTGCCCCCAGGCCCTAGTAACAACTAATCTACTTTGTCTCTCTGAATGTGCCTATTTTAGATATTCCATATAAGTGAAATCATACACTATTTGTCTTTTTGAGTCTAACTTATTTCATTTAGTGTAATGCCTTCAAGTTTTAGCCACATAGTAGCATGTATCAGAATTTCATTCCTTTTATGACGGTTCTATTCTCTTGTACATATATACTGATGGACCTTTGGAGATATTTCTGGTTTGGTTTCAGACCATCACAATAAAGCAAATATCTCAATAAAGAAAGTCACAGGTTTTTGGAGTTCCTGTAGTTGCTCAGCAGTTAACAAACCAGACTAGAATCCTTGAGGACGCAGGTCTGATCCCTGACCCTGCTCAGTAGGTTAAGGATTCAGCATTGCTGTGAGCTGTGGTGTAGGTCACAGACACCGCTCAGATCTGGCATTGGTGTGGCTGTAGTATAGGCTGGCAGCTACCACTACGATTCAACCCATGGCCTGGGCATCTCCATATGCCATGGGTGCAGCCCTAAAAAGAAGAAAGAAAGAAAAAAAAGTCATAAATTTTTGGGTTTCCCAGAAAAGCTATGTTTACTTTCTGTTGTAGTCAATTAAGTGTGCAATAGCATTATATCTAAAAAAAAAAAAACCTGAAAAAAATTAAATCATTATAACTGAATTTATTGCCAAAAATGCTAATGTGAGCCTTCAGCAAATCATCTTTTTGTGATAGTAACATCAAAATCACTTATCACTATAATATATATAATGAAAATGAAGTTTGAAATATTGTAAGAATTACCAAACTGTGACACAGACACAAAGTGAGCAAATGCTACTGGAGAAATTGTACCTATAGACTTCCTTGATGCGGGGTTGCCACAAACCTTCAATTGGTAAAAAACTGAAATATCTGCACCCAAAGTGCAATGAAGTGAAGCACAATAAAACGAAATACAGGAGTTCCCGTCGTGGCGCAGTGGTTAACGAATCCGACTAGGAACCGTGAGGTTGCGGGTTCAGTCCCTGCCCTTGCTCAGTGGGTTAACGATCCGGCGTTGCCGTGAGCTGTGTTGCTGTGGCTCTGGCGTAGGCTGGTGGCTACAGCTCTGATTCGACCCCTAGCCTGGGAACCTCCATATGCCACAGGAGCGGCCCAAGAAATAGCTAAAAAAAAAAAAAAAAAAAAAAGACCAAAAAAAAAAAAAAAACACAAAACGAAATACAGCTACTGCAATCGATCCACGCATCTGCTGACGGACACATGGGTTGTGTCTACATTTCAGCTTTGATGCATAATGCTGCGATAAACACTGGTGGACAAGGATCTGCCGAGTCTCTGTTTGCAGTTCTCTAGAATATATCCACAGGAGTGGCATTGCTCGATCATATGGTAACTCTGTGTTTAGCTTTTTGAGGAACTGCCGAACTGTGTTCCACAGGGGCTGCACCATGTTAGAATTGCAACAGGATTCCAACTTCACCACATCCTTGCCAACACTTGTTTTTTATTTTAATTTAAAACCATTCTAGGAGTTCCTGTCGTGGCGCAGCGGAAATGAATCTGACTAGGAATCATGAAGTTTCAGGTTCGATCCCTGGCCTCGCTCCGTGGGTTAAGGATCTGGCATTGCTGTGGCTGTGATGTAGGCCGGCAGCTGTAGCTCCGACTGGACCCCTAGACTAGGAGCCTCCATATGCTGCATGCGTGGCCCTCAAAATAAATAAATAAATAAATAAATAAAACAAATCTAGGAGTTCCCATCGTGGTTCAGCAGTTTATGAACCCGGCTAGTATCCATGAGGACGTGGATTCGATCCTCGGCCTTGCTCCGTGGGTTAAGGATCTAGCATTGCCGTGAGCTGTGGTGTAGGTTGCAGATGCAGCTTGGATCCCGAGTTGCTGTGGCTGTGGTCATGGCCAGCGGCTACAGTTCCCATTGGATTGCTGGCCTGGGAACCTGTATATGCCATGGGTGTAGCCCTAAAAAGACAAAAAATAAAAAAATAACACAATTCGAGGATTTCCCTGGTGGCCTCGTGGTTAACGGATCTGGCGTTGTACTACTACAGCTCAGGTCACTGCTGTGGCCTGGGTTCAATTCCTGGCCTAGGAACCTCCACCTGCCATGGATGGGGAGAAAAAAAGTTCTAACCGTCCTAGTGGAGGTGAAGCTGTATCTAATTGTGATTTTGATTTGCCTTTCCTTGATGACTAGCAACGTTGAGCATCTTTTTAATGTATTTGTTGATTTCTTATATATGTTTTTTGGAGAGGGGTCTGTTCAAGGTCTTTTGACCACTTTTTAATTGGGATGTTTGTCTTTTGGTCGTTGAGTTGTAGGAGTTCTTTATACATTCGGGATATTAGGTCCTTATCAGATAAAGGATTTGCAAATATTTTTTTCCACTTCTGTTTGTTGTTTTTTAACTCTCTCAATAGTGTCTTTTGATTTACAAAGGTATTTAATTTTGTGAAGTCCAACTTACCTATTTTGTTTCTTTTGTCACTTGTGCTTTTGGTATCATATTTAGGAAACACTGCCAGCCCTAAGGTCATGAAGATCTTCCCATGGAATTTCTTCTTTGGGTTTTATAGTTTTAGCTCTTAAATTTACATCTTTGACCCATTTTTTGAGTTTGTATATATGGATATCCACTTTTCCCAGCACCATTTTTTGAAAAGACTGTCTTTTCCCTATTGAATGGTCTTGGCACCTTTGTGGAAAGTCAATTGACTGTAAATGGGAGGGTTTACTTCTCAGCTCAATTCTCTTCCTTTAGTCTACATGTCTCTCCTAATGTCAATGCCACACTGTTTTGATTCCTGTAGATTTGTATTATGTTTTGAAATTGGGAAATGTGAGTCCTCCAACTTTGTTCCTTTTAAGACTGTTTTTGGCTATTTATGATTCTTTTATATACTATACTAATTTAGGATGGGTTTTTCCATGTCTGCAAAAAAACTGTTGACCCATCAGTTTTGGGTTTTTTTTTTTTTTTTTTTTTTTTTTTTTTTTAGGGCTTCTCCTGTGGCATATAGAAGTTCCCAGGCTGGGGGTTGAATTGGAGCTGCAGCTGCTGGCTTACACCATAGCCACATCACCACCAAATCCTTAACCCACTGAGCAGGGCCAGGGATTGAACCTGCCTCCTCATGGATGCTAGTCAAGCTTGTTACTGCTGAGCCACTACAGGAACTCTAACCCACCACTTTTTTTTTTTTTGGCTTTTTTTAGGGCTGCACCCAAGGCATATGGAAGTTCCTAGGCTAGGGATGCAATTGGAGCCACAGCTGCCAGCCTCAGCCACATCCACAGCAACGCAGGTGATGGATTACTGATGCAGGATGGCAACAGGACCCCAGAGACTCTTTCCATCATGGGGGGAGCTTGTAAAAGGTCTTGTCTGAGAATGTGGTCCCACCTTTCCTCCCAGGGCAGCCTCTCCCTGAGCTGCTACAAAGAGGGCTGGGAATAACATGCTGCCAACAGGAATCTACTTCTTCCAGTCACATTTCTTTCTTCCCTCCTTCCTGCTCTCCTTCCTCCCTCCCTTTCTCTCTCTCTCTCTCTCTCTCTCTCTCTCTCTCTCTCTCTCTTTCTTTCATTCTTTATTACTTGTCTTTTTAAAATTAAAGTATAGCGGAGGAGTTTCCATTGTGGCTCAGCAGTAACGAACCAGACTAGTATCCATGAGGAGGTGGGTTCAATCCCTGGCCCCTCTCACTAGTTAAGGATCTGGCATTGTCGTGAGCTCTGGCATAGGTTGCAGATGTGCCTTGGATCCCCTGTGGCTGTGGCTGTGGTGTAGGCCGGCAGCTGTAGCTCTGATTCGACCCCTAGCCAGGGAAGTTCCATATGCCATAGGTTTGGCCCTAAAAAAATAAATAAATAAATAAATAAAAGACAAAAAATAAAAAACAGAACAAAAAGGTAGAGCTGATTTACAATGTCATGCCAATTTCTGCTCTACAGCAAAGTGACCCAGCCATATATATTTTTTTTTTCTCATATCATCCCCCATCATGTTCCATCCCAAGAGACTAGACACAGTTCCCTGTGCTGTAGGGTAGGACCTCATTGCTTATCCATTCTAAATGTAATAGTTTGCATCTACTAACCCCAAACTCCCAGTCCCTCCCATTCCCCCACTTCCCCCCTTGGAAACCCCAAGTCTGTTATCCATGTCTGATGTTTCAATACTACTTTGAAAGGAGGAAGGATGGGCAATCTAATATATGGCACAAATGAAAGAAAAGAAAATCATGGACTTGGAGAACAGATGTGTGGTTGCCTAGGGGGAGGAGGAGGGAGTGGGAGAGATTGGGAATTTGGGCTTAATAGATGCAAATTATTGCCTTGGGGTGGATGGACAGTGAGATCCTGCTATATAGCACTGGGAACTATAACTAGTCACTTATGCTGGAGCACGATCATGTGAGAAAAAGAATGTATATATGTGTGTGTGACTGGGTCTCCTTGCTGTACAGTAGAAAATTGACAGAACACTGTAAACCAGCTATGATGGAAAAAATAAAAATCATTAAAAAAAAAAAAGAAAGAAAGGAGGCAGGATAATGTTCTGGGAAGAGCAGAGTAGGTGTGAGTCCCAACTGTGTCTCTAGCTCTATGGCCCTGCCAAGTTATCTGATCTCTCCAAGCCTCAGTTTCCTAATCTGTAAAATGGGGAAATTATACCAACCACGGCTGACTATATTCAATCTGTCTGCCCTCAGCGAGTTCTGGGGGCACCAACCCCCACAGTTCGGTCCCATCCTTTGGCTGCAGGGGAGGTACGTGACCTGGCCTAGACAGTTAATGGTTGTCTTCCCCCTGTTCACTGAGTGGATATATAACCCTCATAGAAGCCAACCAGAATCTCCCCAAGTGGTTTATTTGCTCTACTCACAAAGAGCAGGCCCCTCTCTTCCTCTGGGATTGGGTGCTGTAGAGGCCTTGGGCATCTTTCCTGCAGGGTGGGGAGAAAGTACCTGAGAGCAGAACCAATACAGAGGGGAGCTAGTGAGAGACAGCCCGGACTAACCTGACTCCCTGGATCCAGCTATGCCTAAAGTCCACTCCTGCTTTTATCAATTATGTGAGCAATAAATTCCCTTTTTAGCTTAAGCTAATTTGAATTGGGCTTCTCTGTCAGTAGGAACCTGAAGAGCCCTGACCAGTGTATCTGTCTGCAGGGCAGTTCTGTGGGTTAAAAGAAATATTGCCAAGCACCTGGCACTTAGGCTGGCATTTTGTGAGCGCCCAGCAAGCCTAGGTTTCTGGTGTAACCACAATGGACACCAGTGGCGGATGGGAACGGGCTGTTTGTTTGGGCGTTTGAGACCAGTGAGTAGACAGTCCCAGCCCCTCCAATCAGCATTTCCCTGAGTTAGTGTGAAGGGAGCAGTGGGGCAATTTCCTCTCCCCCTTGGGCCACAAAGCTGGATTTCTATAACCACAGCTGCCCACAGCCAGGATCCCTGTCTCATGAATAAGCCCATCTGCGGTGAGAGAAAAATGTCCCCAACCCACAAAGAGGAGAAAGGAGAAAGGTCGAGAGCGAGAGAGCTGGCTGCACACACTCCTCCCCACGCCCTTCCAGGTGCCACTTGAGCCAATGCACTTTCTCTTCAACCGCAGCTGGTTTTCCGTCCCTCGCCAAGGAAGGATTCCAGAGGCCAGCTGAGGTGAAGTCACAAAAGACGCACTGGGTCGGCTCTGGAGCTGGGATGGTCTGTCCCTGGATCCTGGCGTGGGAAATGTGCCAGGATCCTTTGCCATCAAGCAGCTCTCACATCCGGTGCCTGCCCCCCCACCCAGAGGGGATAGATAGAGCCAATGCAGGGCACTAATATCACAAACTGCCACCTTCCAAATCCTTTGGCTAAACTGCGGCCGTATCTGTAAGCTACGTCCTCTCCTGGCAGGTAGGCCCCATCTAATGACCGCAAACTTGCTCCTCCCCCCCCCCCCCCCGCCCAGTTTAGGGAGTTCCCCTTCGCCCCTGGGCGGTGAGAGTGAGTGTATGAGTGATCTGGGCTGAGCCCCCATAACAAGTGGAGAAATGCACAGGTAGGGGCTTCAGTGACACTTGGGGCACCTCCACCCCCGGGCCTCACCAGGTTCTGCCCTGTGTGCCCAGCAGAGTGCCCTCCACCTCTGCATTCATGGGTCACTCAACAAACACTTATTGAGCAGCCACTGTGGGCCAGGCACCGTGCTAGGAACAACGCTACAATCACAAACAAAGCAAAGCTCACTTTCTAGTGAGGGGAAAAAATCAGTAAAATAAGTTAAAAATGCATAGCGTGTCAGGTGTTAAAAATAGCAACCAGAGGAAGGGAGGGCAGCAGGAGGATGAAGGCAAGTTACTATTTTCACAAAAGCGGCCACGGACAGTGTCTTCAAGAAAGCAGCTGGGGAGTTCCTGTCGTGGCTCAGTGGTTAATGAATCCAACTAGGAACCATGAGGTTGTGGGTTCAATCCCTGGCCTTGCTCAGTGGGTTAAGGATCTGGCATCACTATGAGCTGTGGTGTAGATTGCAGACGTGGCTCGGATCCCGAGTTGCTATGGTTCTGGTGTAGGCCGGTGGCTACTGCTCCAATTCGACCCCTAGCCTGGGAACCTCCATATGCCGCCAGAAGGGCCCTAGAAAAGGCAAAAAGACAAAAAAAAAAAAAAAAAGAAAAAAAGAAAAACAGTCAGGGTAGTGGTGGGGGAGTTCCTGCTGTGGCTCAGCAGGTTAAGAACCCTAATATTTAGTATCCATGAGGATGCGGGTTCCATCCCTGGCCTTGCTTGGTGGGTTAAGGATTTGGCCTTGCTGCAAGCTGTGGCATAGGTTGCAGACCCCCCTTGGATCTGGCATTGCTGTGACTGTGGTGTAGGCCAGCAGCTACAGCTCTGATTGGACCCCTAGTCCAGGAACTTCCGTATGCCATGGGTGTGGCCCTTAAAAAAAAAAGCAGCTGGGGAGTTCCTGCTGTGGCACAATGGGATAGGCAGTGTCTGCAGTGCCAGGATGCCAGTTTGATCCGCCGGTCCAGCACAGTGCGTTAAAGGATCCTCATTGCCCCAGCTATGCAACTGCGGCTCGGAGAAAGGAGGACCGTGCCTGGCATGTTTAAATGGCACAGAATTGCTGATGAGAATGTGAGTGAAATAGTGCAGCCATGTGTGAAAACCATTTGACAGTTTGTTCTGGCTCAGCAGTTAGCGAACCTGACTAGCCTCCATGAGGACATGGGTTCGATCCCTGGCCTCACTCAGTGGGTTAAGGATCTGGCATTGCTGTGGGCTGTGGTGCAGGTTGCAGACACAGCTTGGATCCTGCGTTGCTGTGACTGTGGCGGAGGCCGGCAGCTGTAGCGTCAGTTGGACCCCAAGCCTGGGATCCTCCATATGCGCAGGTACGGCCCTAAAAAGCAAAAAAAAAAGTTAAACAGAGTTATCCTTTGAACCAGCAGGTCCACTTGTAGGCACTGACGCAAGAGAAATGAGAACATGTGGCCCTGCAAAGACTTGTGCCTGAATGTCCACAGCAACCTTATTCATAACAGCCAACACGGGGAAGCAACCTAAATGTCCATCCACAGACAAGTGGATAAACAAAATGTATCCAGGCAATGGACTATTTGTTGGACTTGCAAAGAAATGAAAGTGTTGGTACATGCAAAGTACCACATGTGTATCTTACAAATATTATGTTTAAAAAGGCCAGTCACCAGGAGTTCCCGTCGTGGCGCAGTGATTAACGAATCCGACTAGGAACCATGAGGTTGTGGGTTCGATCCCTGGCCTTGCTCTGGGTTAAGGATCTGCGTTGCCGTGAACTGTGGTGTAGGTTGCAGACGTGGCTCGGATCCCGCGTTGCTGTGGCTCTGGCGTAGGCCTGCGGCTACAGCTCCGATTAGACCCCTAGCCTGGGAGCCTCCATATGCCATGGGAGCGGCCCTAGAAAAGGCAAAAAGACAAAAAAAAAAAAAAAAAAAAAAAACAGAGGCCAGTCACCCAAAAACACATATTACATGAATCCATTTATATAAAATCTCCAGAATAGGCAAATCCACAGAGACAGAAAGCAGCCCAGTGGGTGCCCAGGGCTGGGGCAGGGGCAACGATGGGTCAGGGTTTTTTTTCCTGGGGGTGATGAGCATGGTCTGGAATCGGATAGTGGTGCTGATGGCACAACCCGTGACTGTACGAAAAACCACAGAATTGTACACTTTAAAAAGGCTGAATTCTGCAGCAAGGGCATTATATATCTCAATTTTTGAAAAGACATCCTAAAACAAGTGGCCCAGGGCCTCTGAGAGAGTGAGGACAAGGCCCAGCACACAACAGTAGAAGGTCCTCTGTGTGGATTTGTTGTCATAACAGGAAAGCAAGAATGATTAACCCCTTCGTGCCCTCTGCCTTTTCACCAAAGTGGTGAGAACCAGGGAGGGCAGCTCCCTCTGGGCCCGGCTAGTTCTGGTTTCTGAACAGGTAAGGATTTTCACTTAAAGCCCTCCTAGCTCCAGGGAGGAGGGGGCACCTGACCAAAGGAAAAAACCATAATGTAACATAAAAAGGATGATCCCAGTTTCCATGACCTGCTTCCCTGGGCTCATCTTGGTTTTCTCTCTCTCTCTCTCTCTCTCTTTTTTTTTTTTTTTTTGTCTTTTTAGGGCCATACCCGTGGCACATGGAAGTTCCCTGGCTAGGGGTTGAATCGAATCTGTAGCTTCTGGCCTATACCACAGCCACAGCAACTTGGGATCTGAGTCTACTCTGACCTGCACCACAAGCTCACGGCAACGCCGGATCCTTAACCCACTGAGTGAGGCCAGGGATCCAATTCATGTCCTCGTGGATACTTGTCGGGTTCCTTACTGCTGAGCCACGTTGGGAACTCCCCTGGGTTTATCTTGTGCAACCTGCGCTGGGTTCTCCCAACCCCAGTTTTCCTGAAGGAAAATTAGCCCTCAGCCCTGGCCCAGGGCCTGTTGGAGGCAGGCCAGTTGGCATCTTTTTGGGATGGGGAGGGACTTCTGAGTTTCCAAAATGATGCTCTGGAACCCGGGCCAGAGTCCGATCCCCATGTGCTGATGGAAGGAGCCAGCGTGGCCCCCCGAAAGAGGGAGCCCTGGAGAGGATGGGTTTCCACTAGTGAGCTGGGAAAGTGGGGAGGGCTTGGAAAACAGGGTGCTGTCCAGAAATATGGGGGCTGGGCAGCCCTGAGCATCTAGGAGGTCAACATACAGGGCCAGAGGAGGGGTCCAGGGGACAAGCCACACCAATGCCACGAGCCAGCCTGAGGCTCAGGCTCAGCTGGGGGCAGGGACCAGCCTCGATTTAGGAAAGGCAGGTTCAGCCTGCAGCTCTGCTGCTTTCATGAAGATGCACTGTGGGACCGGGATGGGGGTGGGGGTTGGGGGGAACCGGGGACCCCTGTGGCAGGCGTTGTGGGGAGCACTGATGGGGGCAGAGAGGCATCATAGTCTGCTCCCAGGCCCTCAAGGGAGGAGAAAGGGCACATTGGTTGATGGTAAAACACATTGTCTTCTCGAACCTCAGGAGAAGTTGGGACATGGGGGTAGGAGACGTCTCCCTCCCATTTCCCAGGTGAGGAAACCAGAGAGGTGGAGTCACTGGCCTAAGGTGGCCCAGCAGAGAGGTAGCAGAGCCAGCTGGAAACAGGTTCGTCTGATTTCACAGTCCAAGCTCCTCCTACTTGGTGCCGCTGGAAACGGAGCTGGGGAAGAAACTGAAAGCTGCCCTCTGCAGGGCACACGGAGCCACATGGGCTCCCAGCCCCACTGGGGGTTTTGTTTCCAGTGATGATATCCGAGGTGGGAGGGGGGAGGATGGGGAGGAGGGCATGGGGATGGCACGTGACCCTCAGAGAGTCTGGGCCCCGCCCCCACCGTCGTGGCCAGACAGCCTCGGGGTTCGGATGTGGGGTTCCAAGCAGGCCCTCTAGGTAGCCAGTTCCTCTCCTCCCCAGGTCCCCCAGCCACCTCCATCCTCTGGGAACTGCCCTCCTGTCAGAGCTGCTTTTCCGAGCAGAACGCGCCCCCTTTCTGGAGCTGGAAGCGGGGCTGCCCTTCCCCACACACCCCAGTACCCAGCCCCTGGGCCTTGGAAAGGTCCTCCCACCTCCTCGGACCACCTCTCTCTCTGTCAAGTCTTCCCCATCATCGGGCAAGGTTCTCGTACGTTCATTAAGCCTCTGCCCTGAGCCAGAAGCCTGAACTCAGCCAAAAGTCTGAGCGGCCGAGCTGGCGCTGGGAGAAAGGGACAAACCAGGGCTTTGGGAGCCCACACTGGAGGGAGGAGGAGCCAGATGAGACACTTGAAGAAAAGGACTTTTTACCTGAGCCTTAGAAAATAACGGAGCAGGGAGTTCCCATCGTAGCTCAGCAGAAACCAATCCAACTAGCATCCATGAGGATGCAGGTTCGATCCCTGGCCTCACTCAGTGGGTTAAAGATCTAGCATTGCCGTGAGCTGTAGTGTAGGTCACAGACAAGGTTCAGATCCCACGTTGACGTGACTGTGGTGTAGGCTGGCAGCTGTAGCTCCAATTCGACCCCTAGCCTGGGAACTTCCATATGCCAAGGGGACGGCCTGCAAAAGAAAGAGAGAGAGAGAGAGAGAGAGAGAGAGAGAGAGAATAATAGAGCATTTAGAGAGATGGGAGAAGAGGGACAGAAGGTCATTCCATGCAGACGGTGGAACATGAGCAGCCCCAAGCCCTTTATTCCCACTTCCTGTGGACAGGCCATGCTTGTCTGTGGGCACCCTGAGAAACGGGATCTGGCCATGCTTCCTCGGGACCCCTCAGAGCCCTGAGGGAAAGAAGCTGCACAGGAGTGTTGGATGGACAAACAGGGACCACTCCACGTTCAGCGCCTCCTCCTGGGTCAGCTGGTCCCACATCTGACGTGAGCGTGAGCCGTTAGAACACTGCCTGTTCCCCTGCCTCTGCATGGCCATCCAGGTGGCCCCATTTCCTCTTGCCCTCTGCAGGATAAGTAGACACACGTCTGTTTCAGAGATGAGGACACTAGAGGCTCAAGGAGCCAAAGCCACAGAGCTAGAGGTACAGAGGGGATTTGAACTCAGGTCTCTCTGGCTGCCCAAGGTCCTTGCTCTTATCCACATCCCTCTGTGTCATTGCCTGGCAGCAAGACTAGCTAGAAATGAGAATGGAGGCCCAGAGAGCAGGCCTGGATCTCCCAGCAGGCAGGCTGGGAACCCCTGACCTGGAACTGGCCTGTGGCCGGCCCAGACTCCAAGCCTGGATGACTCCAGATCCCCACCTAGTGGTGGGAAGGAGCTACTGCTGCACCACCCAGGCCGCTCAAGGGGCCAGGTTCATCCAGCCAGATCACCAGCAACCCACCCTCCAGCAACAAACACTCCCTCCCCCTCGCCCCCCAGGCCTTCTATAAAAGAGAAAGGAGGTCCCATTGGCACAGGGCTCCATGGCCCTCAGGATTTCTCTGAAGCAGCCCAGTCACCTGTGAGGGGCTCTGTCTTCAGCCGCAGACACCCCAACACACAGGCCCCTCCGCCCACCCCCTTAGCCTAAACCTCCAAGTCCAGGCCAGATTCCCCAGGCTCAGTGACTTGGCAGGTGTCGCCCCAGATGGCAGGGTCTCACTGGCCTGCGCTGGCCTCCAGGGTAGAGGGATCACCCAGCTCTGGTGGGCTCAACCCTGGCTGCTGCCTGGACCAGAGGAGAATTTGCCCTGCTCCCAGGCCCCCATCCTCCGGCTCCTCCACCAGGGAAAGGCCTCCGCAGGAGGGCCAGGAAACCAGCATGCACTGTGTCAGGGGCTGTTCTAACAGCACCCCCTTAATCCTCAAACAACCCCATGAGATGCTAGTATCTTCACTGAAGAAATGATGGCGGAGGAGGAAAGTAATTTGCCCAAGTCACTCATTCATTGAAGACTAACTAAAACTCCATGTGCGTGGGCCCCGCACTCAGAAGGGAGAAGGCCAAGGGGAAGCTTCCTGGAGAAGAGACTTCAGCGAGTTCCCACAGTGGCTCAGTGGTTAGCAAACCCGACTAGCATCCATGAGGACTCGGGTTCGATCCCTAGCCTTGCTCAGTGGGTTAAGGATCCGGCGTTCCCATGAGCTGTGGTGTAGGTCACAGATGCGGCTCAGATTCAGAGTTGCTATGGTTGCGATGTAGGCCGGTGGCTGCAGTTCTGATTGGACCCCTAGCCTGGGAACCTCCATATGCCGTGGGTGCGGTCCCCAAAAACCAAAAAAAATAAACAGATTCCAAGCAGAGGGCAGAGCCTGAGTAACGCAAAGTCCCTGATGCAAGATCAACTAGGTTAACCTAGACCTGGGCAGGTGCATGGTGGGGGCGGCGGGGAGGGGGCGGCGGTGAGGAGGCAGGACTCATACAGGCCCCAATGCCAGGCCAAGGATGTTGGACTTGACCCCAAGAGCACAGGAAGCCTTTGGAGGGCATTAAACAGAGCAGTGACCCCGTCTTGTCTTTGTTTCCGGGAAGGTCCTGCTGGCAGGAAAGATCAAAAGCAGACATCCTGGGAGGCTCCCCAGGTCCCAGGTAGAGAGGCTTGCTCTAGAGATGTTACTCAAGGCAGGGGCTCAAGGGCAACAAAGGCTCTGAGTCCAGAGGGCCCCGGGGCCCCTAGGGAGCAGAGAATCCCCCAGCGTGGCCGGAGGGCAGGGGTCTGAGGCCTGGGAGGGCCTGGTTGTGGGTGGCGCTCGGCCCATTCGACCTGCAACAAAATTCCACAGACCGGGTACCTTATAAACAATATTTATTTCTCCCAGGTCTGGAGGCTGGAAGTCCAACATCATGGGGCCAGCACAGCCTGGTGCAGACGCTCTTTGGGTCGCAGATGTCTCATTTTATCTTCACATGCTGGAAAGGGGAAGGGGTCGCTTTCCTAACAGCACCAACCCCATTCTGGAGGACTCCAACCTCATGCCCTAAGCGCCTCCCAAATGTTTCACCTCCAAGTACCATCGACATGAATTTGGGGGGCACACAAATATTCAGACCATAGCAGCCTGGACCCTTCTCCTGCAGAGGCAAGTCCTTCAGCAAGGTGTCCTCAAGTTTCTCAGGAGAAAGATGAAGCCACGCGGGACGGTAACGAGGCCCGCAGCCCACGGGGGCTCTCTGCAGCTGAAGCTAGGTGAACTTGGAGCTTCCAGTCCAGGACTGGAAACATATCCTGGAGGGACCAGGTGTGAACCCTCCTCCTGGAGGGTGGGTGCATTTCACTCATGCATTTGCATATTCATTCATTCAGCAAAGGCTTATAGGTCTGGGGACCCAGAAATAAGCAAAGCAGACACCAACCCTGCCTGGAGGGCGCCAATGACCTCATAGGGAACAGAGACCTTACATAAATATATCCCTTCCCAGAGGAAATGGGCCAACACAGAGGGGTGGGGTGGGAAAGGGCTTGGTTCCAGCAAACTGGGGGCAGGGTAGAGCCTCAGAACCTCAGAGAGGCTGGGGAGCTGATTTCTGCATGGAAAGCCATCCCTACCCCGCATCTCCACATAGCCTCATCTCTATATACGTGCTTGTGTGTGTGCATGCAGGTGCGTCTGTGTGCAAGGGGCTTGTGTATGTCTGTAGGTGTGTCTGAGTGTTTCTCTGTATGTCCCTGTGTGTTTGCGTGCAGGTCCGTGTGTGTTTGTATGTGGTTGTTAAGGAAGCACCTCTGGGAGTTGGGGTGGGGGGGGGTCCGTATATGTAGACATTTGTGTGTCTGTGGGTTGGGGGAGGTGTTAGCGTGCTCCGTGCTCCCTGTACATTCATGCGTGTATGTGTGTGTGTGGGGGCGGGGTACGTGTGAGTGGCAGGGTGACCTATGGATGACTAGCTAAGAACTAAGGGGTTTCTCAGAGCTTGATCTCTCAAAATACTAAATCCAGAACTATGGGGGACACACAGTGACAGCTGTGGGAGGCCAAAGCTGGGAGGGTGGACAGCCCTGCCAAGAGGGAAGTAAGACCCCGAGAGGGGCAGGGCTAAGAACAGGCGTGACCCCTTATCTGCTTCTTTTTTGGTTTTTCTTTTTGTGGCCGCACCTGCAGCATATGGAAGTTCCTGCCTAAGGTACAATCAGAACCCCATCTGTGATCTATGCCACTGGATCCTCAACCCATGAGCGAGGCCAGAGTTCGAACCTACATCCTCACAGACATCATATTGGGTTCTTAGCTCACTGAGCCACAGTGGAAATTCCTTACCTGCTTCTTAGCAGCTCAACGATCTTGGGCAGGTCTAAGCCTTGGGTTTTCTCTGTAAGATGGGAGTGAGCTTACCCACTGCCCAGTGCTGAGGATAAAATAAGAAAAGGCAGGCATGGGACATTCCCATTGTGGTTCAGCGGTAATGAACCCGACTAGTATCCATGAGATGCAGGTTCCATTCCTGGTCTCACTCAGTGGGTTAAGAATCAGGCATTGCCAGGAGCTGTGGTGTAGGTTACACACGTGGCTCAGATCTGCCATTGCTGTGGCTGTGGTGTAGGCCAGCAGCTGTAGCTCTGAATTCAACCCCTAGCCTGGGAAACTCCCTATGCAGTGGATGTGGCTCTAAAAAAAAGAAAAGAAAAGAAAAGAAAAGGCAAGCACCAGTGGGGGTTCCACAGCCTGAGGAGAAGGTGCGGTGGGGCCAGAGGACATTTTGTTCTCTGGGGACAGAAATCAACAGAGGAGAGCAAACAAGTCTGAGCTGAGCCCCTGCCATGTGATGTCCCCCCTGCTACGGTTTTACACAGGGGAAGCCCCTGCTTCCCCCCCCCACCCAGGGGTCCGTGGCAGGCCCTGCTGTGCTGGCATGAAGTGGGCGGGCCACCCTTCCCCTGGGTATCCAGGCTGCTTCTCCCACGCACACGCGACCCGCCGGCCTCAGAGGGCGCCCAGCCCCTTTGGCCTTTCCCAGCCACGAGGCTAACTCTCACTCATCATCACTTCATCAGCTAACATTTCCAAGGACCAGGCCCATGGGACTGTGAAAGAGCACTTCCGTTGTTTACTGGATGGCCTGCTGGACATCGCATCACAGCCTCACTGTCATCGGCTGTGCAGTGGGAATTCAGCATTGACTCTGGTGGCAGCCCCTACACAGAAGCGCTTTGAATGCCCCTTAGCCTTCCACCAGGAAAGGAAAGCCTGTTGGGCATCCCAGGTCTGGGAGGTGGGGGGCACCTCTAAACACGGGTACCTGAAAGTCCTCCATCAGTATCTCTTTCTCTCTTTGGGAAGAAGTCACAGTCAGCGGACAAGCGGGGGTGCTGGGTGCCAGAACCATCCTCCACCAAGCTGAGCCTCTGCTGCAGTTTGTACCAAGGTGGGGGGCAGGGGTGGAGGAACAACTGCGTCCCACGAGGAGTGGAGGCAGCTGGAGCCAGCCGGTTCCCCGAGGGTTTCAGGACCTGGAATGCGATTTCCTAACTGTGAATTCATTCTGGCCACCGGCCCTGCCCCCACCCCAGGAATCTCAGCCCCAACAGCCTGGGGGTGTCCGTGGATGACCCCGCCCATCCTCCAGACTCTGGTTCCTCAAACATGAAACGGAAATAGAGTCCCTGCCTCATAGATGATGAGGCTGGGGGGTCACTGGTCACTGGATCAAGGTTGACTGGTCGCTCACGGATCAACTTAATTTTACTCCAATCCACTTATTTTCAGCAGGAGGATTCGGGGCCCACGGAAGAAAGTCCCACTGTCCAAGGTCACACAGCAGGAGGCAGAACCTGGCCTCCTTGGAATCTCCCCAGCTTCAGTGGGAGATGAATGTGTAGATAACTACCAAGTGGCCACAGGTTTGATCCTCTCCCGGCGCTGTTATACACTGGGGGGGAAAGAGCTGGAGGCCAGGAAGACATCCAGCTGGGCTCACACAACAAGCCTGTGACTGCGGCTGTGTCCTGACTGTCATGGCAGAAACCACGAAGGCTGGACTGCTTTCTAGCTGGGTACCTTTATGTATTTATTCATTTAGTCTTTTTAGGGCCACACCCGGGGCACATGGAGGTTCCCAGGCTAGGGGGTCGAATGGGAGCTGTAGCCTACACCACAGCCACAGCAATGACAGATCCTAGCCTCGTCTGTGACCACAGCAATTCTGGATCCCTAACCCACTGAGCGAGGCCAGGGATCCAATCTGCTTCCTCAAGGATGCTAGTCAGATTCATTTCCGCTAAGCCACCACGGGGAACTCCCTAGCTGTGTACCTTTAGTTAATAATAGAAGAGGTAATCTCCCCTCTCCGAGGAGGAGCCGCTAAGGAGCCCCGGAATCAGGCTTCCAAACCTCACCTCTGAATTAAACTGGCAAGATGACCCTACTCCCCCGCCCCCCATCAAACCAGACCCAGAACCTTGGTGGCTTTTAAACCCTAGGGGAGAGACTCTCAGCCTGCTGTGCCCTCCCCAGTTCCCACCACTTCCCACTGGAACAATGAAGACCTAAAGCCTCCCCAAGGCTTCTGGCACCCGGGGCCTACTGAGGCAGGACCCCTGGGGTGAGCAGCTCTGCAAGGCTCACCCCAGGGGGGCCCTATCTTGCCGCCCCCGTGATCAGGGGAAGAGGCGACCGAGGTGGGGGAGGGTGAACTAGAGGAAGGCACCTTGGTGGAGCTCCGGGCGGGAGCCTCCCTCCACCTCCTATCCTCCCACTCGGCACCGTCGAGGGGGCCTCGCCGGGCAAGGCAGTTCGATGGCACGCAACATAACCAAGCCCACAGCCCCACTTCCGAGGGACCTGGAAGGCGGGAGCCAGGCGGCCTCCTGACGGGAGAGGATCGCGAGGGTCCAGTCCGCCCGGCACACCAAAGGCGGCGGTGGGTGTTTCCAGCTGGGGCTTCGCAGGGTGGGGAGCTGGCCTGGCAGGGCGGCCCCCAGGAGAAGCGAAAAAGCCTCCCCGCCCGAAACTCGGGTAATCCCATCCTTGGGTCGGCAGCCTCTGTTCAGAGCCTTCTTTGGCTTCCGCGGAGCGCCTCGATTCCTCGGCTATCTGTGCGGTCTCTGGGCCGGGATCCACGTCAGTCTGTGGCTGGGTCTCCGAGCGGGTTTTGCTGCGGCTCTCCGTCCAGCGCCGCCTCTAGCCCGAGGCGAGCTGTCCGGCCGCTGCCGGCCCCTGGCCTGGAGCGCCATCTGGTGGGCATGTAGGGAGTTGCCGCGGCCCGCGGACTGGGCCCTCGCCAAGTCCTTTCCCCGCCGGGAGCCGAGGAAGGTACCAAAAGGAGGGGCCAGGAAGAGCGTCGGCCGTCCGCTCTGGGAACCCGGTGCTTCGTGACCGGGTGCGAGGTGGGATGAGCGGGTCTGAACCTCCAGACGGCCTAAAAGGTGCTCCAAAGGCAAATCGAAGTCTCCGGTGCGTTGGGACGGGGACAGAGCGTATTCAGAGTGGCTGAGCAGGCTGCACTCCCAGAGGCACTCCCCGGAGAGCGCCCAAAGAGGACCCGGAGCTCAGGCTCCTTTCCCTTTGCCCTTTTCCCCAGATGCGCACGGGTCTCCGCTCTGCTGGCCGGGCCCTAGATCACGGTGCCTCCGGTCCCTCGCCAGACCGGGTCTGCTTGCGGGGCTGCTGCCCCGGACTTTGAGGTCCGGGTCAGTGAAGGAGACGGCAGAGTGGGATTGGATTTGGGGTACTTCCCAAAGCCGGTGAGGAAGGCAGGCTCAGAGTTTAAACCTTGATTTCATTGAGGCTCAGTCCCTTGAACTGTCCCACATCCGGGAAATGGGGGTGGGGTGCCAGAGGGGGCGGGGCCTTGAGCTGGAACTTGCACCTGTGGGTGTCCTGGGACGCATCAAGCTGAACGCGCACCTCTGGCTCCAAGGGGTGCCCTGCGCCAACTTCACGGTATGCTGGGGAAGCATATCCTAGTTCTGCGCCCTTGGGGAGGGCAGGGCCAGGCCACCAATGCTCAAGATTTCCTCCACGGCAGCATTTCTGGGGGTGGGCTGAGGGATGACTCGAGGGCTCAGGAAACTCAGATTGACAGAAGAGGCAATGAGGTCCCCTCGGTCTCACGGTCCTTCCCACCCATCCACTAGGGATCTCCTGGAGCTCCCCCGCCCAACACAGTTACACCTCCAGTCTTCAAGCTCCCCTGTGAATCACACTCACAATCCCACGCGGACAGGCACAATTCTTTCTCACACCCCACAGTCTCAACGCACAGGGCCCGGGGCACGCCAGGTCAGCAACCCCTATCACCTGCCAATATGCCTTCCACACTCGTCCCCTGGAGATTCTGCCATCTAGGGCCCCTGGTGCCAGGCCCTGAAGGGTTAAGGAGGCCTTGGGGCACCGGAGCGGTGGGACGCGGGGCGCCTGGGATAATTGGCGACCCCGGGAACAATGAAGGCGAGGAGGCGGGTGGCCTAATTGGGCCAGGGAGCCGCCTGGCCTTTGTCTCGGACTCGGCCGCGCGGTTCCCGAAGCCGAACTCAGGCTCGCAGCTGGGACCCAGCGCAGAGCCGCGAGGGCGACTCTGGGAGGGGACGTGTGTGGTGGGGGCCGGGGGGAAGTGGGAGCGACCCTCCAAGCTGCGCTTGGGCCCAGGGCTTCTCGAGGCCCTGGAGTATCACTCCACCCCACCCGGGGCGCTGCAGCCACCGCGCGGCCGCTTCAACGACCCTCCTCTGGTTCCCTGTCTGCCCACGGCCAACCTGAGGCTCCAGATCAGTGCTGCCCCCTGGTGTCAGCAGCCCGCTCCGCAGCCTCTTCCCAACTTTTTCCTAGACGTGCTGACGGTGAGAAACCGGAAGAAACCAAAGCGCCCCTGCTCTTCGAATTTTAGAGGCCTTAATCAACCTCTGATTATTATTATTCCAAGATAGCTCGAATAAATACGCTGTCCACGAAGGATTCTATCTGAGCTCAGAAAGGGGGCTCTCTGCCCTGCCCCGTTCCTGAACTGCCCTCCACACTGTCCTGCACGCCTGAAGGTCAGAAGCAGGGAAGCCAGAACCCACCCTCTGAGAGCTGGGACAGTCTTCTGTGTCCTCCCACTCGTTCATTGGCCGAGCCTCTCCTGGAATTTAGCATAGCCTGAGGCCAGCTCCCTCCTTGGAGCTGGTTCTCTTCTTTGCAAATGTGTCCGCCCACGAAGGTGTCCTGGCAGCCTGGAGGCCAATTTCATCTCCACCTTCACCCTCCCTCCCTTTCACCATCCCTGGTGTCCTTGGTGAATTGGAAGCCGGAGACTCCCGTCCTTCAAAGTGCCCGAGTTGAGCTTACAGATTCCCAAAGCTTAAAGAGGAGGGAACTGGGGGCGGGGGGCGTGCTCAATGATGGACTGACCCAGCCGTGGTTTGAAGGAGTCACCACGCATCTCCCACCCCTTCCACTGCTAGGATCCGGGACTAGAGACACCTGTTGGCTGGGTGAAGAGGAGGCCAGATCCCGCCGTCGAGGGATAGAAGTGGAAGGCGGCTGTCTTTGCAGACGTGAGCCACGGGGGAAGGAAGGCTAATGGAGACTGACACAGCGGGACTCCCCTAGAGAGCTCCAGCTGAACCCATGGTTATACAGCGGGAAAGAGTCTCTTGACCCTCTCCCGCCACTCCCCACACCCCAAGAGAGGTTTAGATGAGTTCCAGAGAACTTTCAGGTTAGACTTTGCCGCCCCGTATCAACAACCCTGATACGGAGAGAATATTTCTTTTTGAGGTTCAGGAGGCAGAGAGATGAAACAGGATTCTAGGGTCCGCGATACCTGGGGGACCGCGGCCAAACTCCTCCTCGCAAGGGAGAGAGAGCGAGCCGGGAGCACCCATCTTACCAGCCCCACCTACCCCGAGGCTCAGACTGGGGATGCATTTGCACCGTGGTGCCCCGACAGGGAGCCGGGAGGCCCGGCGCCGAGTGACCAGCAGAGGGAGCCCGGCCCCCGGCCTGGGACGCGGCCGCGCTGAGAGTGCGGGGAGCTCACGGCCGCTCGGCGCCTCCCGGCCCAGCCCGCGGCCCGCGCCGGCGCCGCCCGGCCTCGCGGCTCCGCCCGCCGCCCCCGGGGAGCCGCTGCCCGCCGAGCCCGGGGCGCCCAACCTTCGGTCCCCGCCTCCGATCCCTCCGGACGCGCCTGCTGCGCCCCTGCCCCGCGCGGCCCACAGAGCGCACTGCGCCGTTCACTTCGCATTGCAGCGTTTTATTGTTTTCTCGCGTTTTTGTCGCTCGCTCCGAGGCGAAAAGTGAAAACCTGAGGTGGAGCCCGCGGGCCGGGCGAGCAAAGCCCGGGCGCAGGGGCCAAGGGGCTGGCGGGGTGGGAGCGCCTCCTCGGGCCCTCTTCCGCAGCCAAGGACCACTCCCCCAGCCCTGTACAATATAGATGCTCATGTAAAATGAAAAAAAAATTAAATGCTATGAGTTACTCTCTAAATATTATGTACATAGCAATGTACACCTTCGAATAAATTAATACCAATTTGCATATTCTGGGAACCTTAAAGCTTATTTACACAAATTACCATTTATTTCATAAATATCTTTTTTTTTTTTTTCCCCTGGGGACTCAAGGCAGAAGTGCCACTCCCTTCGCTGACCCAGGGGTAGGAGGGGCGCCTGTCTGGGGGGAAGAGGTGGGAGGACTAAAAGAATAGGTCCCTCAGCTCAGGTCTACACTGACTTCAATCTTCACTGACCCCAGCATCCTTCGCCCCAGATTCTCCGGCGGTCCAGGCCCGCGGCTGGGGCTCTGGGGCTCCCTTGAAGCTCCCACCCCAGACCCCTGCACCTTCTGGCTCCCAAAGAGCCAGCCCCTGGCTGGGCGGGGAACGAGGCCTCCCACAGCACTGGAGGACCCCGGAGAGGCCCCCACCAATGACACCTTGACACTGGAGCAGACCTGGACAGAATCCAGTGGCTCCAAAGCGACTCTGTTCCCCGCAGCCGGATTCCTTGTGGGGCCCAGGAAAGTGTCCCAGGCCCCGGCTGGCTGGTCCGGGCTTCATTCCGGCTGCTGCAGCCCGCTTTCTCTCCTTTATTTAAATAAATACCCACTCTGTGCTGTATGCGTCCCAAGCAGCAGGGGCAGGCAGCCCGGGAGGCCTGCGTGGCAGCGGAGCAGCTGGGCAGCCCCCTCACTTGGGCGACTCCCTGCCGGGGGAGAGGGCTCGCTGGCTCTCCAGCCCACTCACCAGTCTCTGGATGCTCTGCAGTTCACTGGCCGCCTCTTTGGCTGAGCCGCTGGGCGACAGGGCACCACGGGGTGGGGCCCCCACTTTGCGGAGAGCCAGCTCGGGCAGGGGGCTGGGCTCCCGGCTGTTGCCACCTGCAGCCTTGGAGCCCTCGGCCGCCAGCCCAGTGGTGAGGAGGCTAGTGCTAGGCGGGATGGTGACTGGGATCTGGTAGGGGCTGAAGCGCAGGCGGGGCCGGGCACTGCCCAGAAAGGGACTCCGGGAGAGGGAGCCAGCAGCGGCCGCAGCAGCTGCAGCCGCAGCACTAGTGGCTGGCAGAGCGGAGGCCGCTGCTGCAGCAGCTGCCATGTAGGTGTAGGGGTAGGGGAAGAGGCCTCCGAAAGTGGGCATTGGGATTCCCTGGAAGAAACAGAACAAGACGAGGGTTAGGCATCCTGCCTGAGGTCTTCCTGGGGGTGATCTGCACGTGCTGGGGGTGGGGCTACAACTGGGAATCCTTGCCTGACCGTTCTTAGGAATATAAGACCAGAGCCCACCTAACTATAACCCCAAAAGAGCACAGGTAGCAGGAGCCAGTAGGCCTGTGGCCAAACCCACTTAGCTGGGGAGCTCACTTCAGGTTTGGATGCATAGGCCTGCCTCCATCGAGCTCTGTGCCAGGGGTTACAGCAGGAGTAAGAGAAGGCCATTCCAGGCGGCTGAACCAGCATGGGCCTTGAGGGAGGAAACCCACCGGCATAGGGCCAGGGGGCCGGCAGGCAGCTTCCGGCTGTGTTGGGAGGTTCTGCTCACTTTGAACAGTTCCTCCCTGGCCCTGCTTTCTGCAGGTGCCCCCAAAGGGCTGGGGGAAGCACAGGCGGGGGAGGAGCTTTGTAAACTCTCCCTCTGCCTGTGCACCTGCTCAGGGGTCTGCTGCCTGGCCAGGAGAAGGATACGGATGCCAATCAGTTTATGAATCAGCCTGAATATGCTACAAAGATCTCCTGGTGGCACCTGAGTGGCAGTTGAGAAAGGAATGCAAAGTCTTTGCCTGTGGAGAGCACAGTAGCCAGGAAACCCTGGACAAACACCGCCTGCCTGAGTCCCTGCAGCCCGACTTTTGGATTATCTGACCTTTGAGATAATGGTTCACTCTGCAGAGTATGTAGGTATTGGGGGGGGGGGGGCACAGGAGCTGACTGTGCTGGGCTTCCAGGGAGCCTCAGGCCTGGCTTAGGCAGGGAGAAGGAAGAGAAGCAGCTTAGTCAGGAATGAGAAAATATCCTTCCTGAGAAGGTCAAGCCCTACCATTGAGCATTCAGACCCGGCAGCTCAGAGGAAGGGGGGCGGCTTCACTTCTCCCAGGTTTGGGCTCTTCCTGATGGCCAGAGGTGAGCTACCCCGGCTTCAGAACTTAACCATTAGCAGTGGACCAAGCGACGCCTCCTGAGCACTGAGTTCTCTTGCCTGGGCCTTGCACCTGTTGACCAGGCTGCATCTAGAAGCCCTGACATTCCCATGACCTCTAAGATGCCCAGCATTTGTCTGGAGAGGAGGCACTGACATACACACAGAATCAAGGAGGCAGACTAAACCTCCCCAGGTCCTGAACTCCGTTTTCCAGAGGCTTCCTCGCCACCTCAGAGCCCCAGATACGTGACGTTAGTGTCTCAAACACTCACTCCACGCACTCCTGACGCTGAGCTCTATTTAGATAGAATGCATTTCCCTTCCCCCACTCGAAAAATATTTGCTTCTGAACCAAAGGCGCCTTCTCAAACCTGACCTCCTATTTTCCTGCCCTTAAGATAAGATCTCAAGGGTTCAATTTGCCAGAAACCTCAGAGGGAAGAAAATGAACATCGAGATTCCAAATCTTTCCACAGGGAATATTCCACCCAAGCAACCAAAGAGGCCGCTCTCCTCAACGGATCTTCTTATTTCGCTGCTGGCCACAGTTTGATAAACTCTCCCCTGGGAGCTCAGAATTTCAACCTGGGCCTGGTGAACGGAACCCCTCTGCTCTGAGACCCAGTGCAGGGGTTGGAGGTGGGGAGTGGAGACCTGTCCTTGGTCAGGTCAGAGGACTTCCTGGAGGGTCTGAAAGGGGCCAGAGACATCTGGAAGGTGGGTCATTTCAGCGGCTTATTGTCCAGAACATATTGCGAAAATTTCCTACTCTTTTTGGCCAGCCACCTTAGCCTTTCAGGGACGGACAATGAGCCAAGGGTCTTTGTTCCCAAGAAAAAAGTCCTGAGGCAGGCCAGACAACTGGACTTCACAAAAGCTGCGGACAGCTCCCGTCTGTCTGAGCAGAAAAAGTCTAATGGGTGCCACTCGATGCTGGGGTTATAGGGAAGGAAACAGGCCCAGAGAGGGCCAGGGATGTGCTCAAGGTCACAGAGAAGTCGGAAGCAATGCCCTGGCCAGAGCGTCGGCTACAGTCTTAGTCTCCCTGAACTTAGATGTGCTTCGCAGGGTCCTTCAGTCCTGTCCAGGAAAGAGTCCTGGCTGGAAACTCTTGGTGCGCCACTGGCACCCTCAAGCCCTATGCCTGCATCTTCTGCCCACCTCCATCCTCCTCCCTCCATCTGCTGCCACCAGACCGCAGGTCTTACCTGAGATGCCAGCATGTGCTGGGAGAGGTGGAACGGGAAGGGCCCGGCGGTGCTTGCCGCACTGGCCGCGGGACCCAGCCCGCCTGCGTCCAGCCCGGTTGCGGTCCCTGGCCCGCCGCCTCCACCACTGCCGCCGCCGCCTGCCACCGAGGCCAGGAGGTGACCCATGCCCATGGCGGAGAAGGCTCCGGGACCCATGGCGAACTGTCCTGGATGCAGAAAGAGCGGCTGGCCGGCCCCCAGAGGCCCAAAGAACTGCTGCCCATGCAGGTGGCCGGAGAAAGCCAAGCCCGGCAGGTGTCCGGCGCCCAGGGGGGACGCACTGTCTGTTTGCACCACCAGCGGCGCCAGGCTGGGCTCCTTGCCCTCGCCCGCCTCCTTGCGCCCCTCGTCCTTCCGCCGGGCTTCAGTGCGCTCCTTCTCTAGGCTCCGCAGACCAAATGGGCCATCCCCGCCGCTCTCCGCAGGCTCCTTGCCCCTCTCGGGGCTGCGCCGCTCCCGGGCGCGCTCGGGTTCGGTCAAACGAGAGGGGCTGCCGCCGTCCAGGGCCGGGCTGCGGCCTAGCACCGGCCCCGCGCGCTCCTCGCTCAGCCTCTCGGGCTCTGGGTCGCTGTCCGCGGCGCACGACTTCTCCTCGGCTGCGGGGGAGAGAGGACGCGCAGGGTTATGGGGCCCAGGGAGAGACCGGCGCGAAGCCTCTCCCGGTGTCTGCGTCGGGCTGGAGAGACTTGCAAAAGCCTGCTCTCGGGGAGGCCAAGTCCGAGGAGCTTCTAGATCGTCGTCGGGTTAGGGGCAGCTGTGGGACACCTCATCCAAGGACCCCTTATTCACAGTGGGAGCAAGCGAAGCCGGGAGAGAAGACCTTAACAGCTACGGAGTCACCCAGCGCCAGGGCCCTCGCTCGGAGCACAGCAGGAACTGCGGGCCACCTGGGACCGCCCTCCCAGGGAGTCCCGGGTTAGAGGCTCATCCCAGACTCACTGCTGACGCTTCCCCCAGGCCGTCAGTTAGCCGGATGCTGAGCACAGAGCCAACCCGACGCCCGGAGGAACCCTCCCCTCCCCTTTCCCGCCCATCCCGCACCTCTGGTCCGGTGCAGGCGCAGGGGACTAGGCGCTGTCCCCGGGGAGGGTGGCGGTTCCCGCGCGGGGGGAGGGTCGCAGGATGAGGCGTCGGACTCGGCGCCGTCGCGGTCCGGCTTGCAGTGCTCCTCGTACAAGCGCAACGAAGGCAGCGTCAGCTGCTTCCTGGGGACGAGCGGAGGGAGCAGTCAGAGCACAGCGCAATCCCCTCGTCCTGTTCCCCCCGGGAACCTGTCGCAGGGCGGTCCCGCTCACCCTCACCTTTTCTCCCGCCGGCCATTCCCAGTGTCCCGGAAGCCCTTGGCAAACGGGTTGTTGTCGATCTTAAGCTGCGTGATCTGCGGGGACCGAGGGGGCGGCGACAGGTCAGGATGCGGCTCTTCCAGCCGGGCCTGGGGCACCCAGAGGTCAGCGGCTGCCCGCCCAAAGGGGAGTCCGGAGCGTGACACTTGGTACCCGCCCCTCCTGGGATGGGAGGGTGGGAGCCAGAAGGCGAGGCGAGGCCGGCCGCCCGGCCAGAGGGAAAGCGACAGGGTCTCTCCTCCTTCAAAAACTTTGAGGCATAATCCCTCAACTTGCACACACAGGCCCAAAGCTGTGCACGGGACAGCGGTGAGTTGAAATCTGCCCAAGCATGTACACAGGCTCACGCCGCACCTGAGCAGACTGCACACAGACAGCGGGGCATACGCAGGTCCAATGATACACGCAAATTCAACCACGCTCGTGGGCCACGCACATGCACGTACACACAGGCAAAACAATGAATTTGCACGCCTTCCCATCCATCCAAGGTGCTCCAAATAGTGCACGCATACCTGCGTGGACACGCGGGTTCGCAAAGACAGAAAAAAACGACCGGCAGGGCACTGAGACACGGTCATTCACCCGAAAGTGTTGCACACAGGCACAGGCTTAGTGGGGTGGTGCTTGGCCCCTCTAGAGAGAGGGCATAGAAAGGCAGCAAGCAGAAAAAGCTCTTTAACTTGAAGGAAAAGTCTTTAAGCACCTCCCAAAGGGTCTGGGGCCTGGACTGAGCCAGAGGGGTGGGGTGGGGGCTGTGTCACCTGTCCCGCCCTCTGGCTCCCCCAGTAGAGTGAAAATTGCCACCGCCCGCCCCCCCCCCCCCAGCATTGGGTTCCTAGGAGCAAGAAAGCCTGGGCAGATTGCCTCGGGCGCCCTCTTTTCATTTAAATTCCCCATCCGGAGCCAAGAAATAAACGAATAAAATGTAAAAATGTCAGCGCGGCCCTGCGTCTCTGCTAATTGCTAAGTAAACATCCCCACCCCTACGAGTGCCCAGCTGTTTGAGCGCCCTGGGGGGGAGCCTGTGTACGTGTGGCCGACCTGAGAGAGGGCCTGGGGGATTTCGGTGGGTGCTGCGTTTACAGATGCAAGATGTGGGGCTCGGTGGGTGCTGCGTTTACAGATGCGAGATGTGGGGCTCAGGAGGGAGTGGGCCATGAAGGCTCGGGGTGTGGGTGCGGGGAGCTGCAGGCGGGTGTGAGTGGAAGGGAAGATTGGAGCCTGCCCGGGCAAGAGGGCATCAGGGCAGAGGCTGGGCCCGCCGCCCGCCCCGCACACCTTGTCGTTCTGGTAGGCTGTGACGGCGATGAAGTCGGTCTCCGGGAACACGTAAGTGCGGAAGGTGCTGTAGGGCAGCTTCAGGATGTCGTTGGCTCGCACGATGTGGAAGCGCGGCTGGTACTTGTGCATGGAGTTCAGGATGGTCTGTGGGGAAGGCTGGGGTCAGCCGACAGCCCCCAGCCTGTGACCTGAGCATGTCTAGTCTCTGGGGACCCGACCTCTTTCCAGCTCTTTCTGTCTCTCTCATGGGTCTGTTCTCCCCACGCCCCCCCTTCCCCGTTTTCTCCTGTCATCTCTGCTCCTTTTCTCCCCCCTCTTTTTTTTCTTTTTCTTTTTTTCCTCCCATTTTTCTTTCTCACGGTGTCTGTCTCCATTTTAAAGAAAATCCCCCCAGGGGAAATCAGAAATAAAACAAAATAAAGCCCCCTGACAACGCCACTCTTCACCTCTCTTTCCAGGCTTACTGCTAAGTCCCTAGTCACCCCGTGGAGAGCAGACGGGAACCTTCGAGGGCTCTCTGAATGCCCTGTCTCTGGACAGGCAGTCCCTTTTGCCCCAAGAACGTCCCCCTCCCATTCGCTGAAGCCCTGGCTCAGGCAGAAACAGAGAAACCCCCAAATTCCCTCTTTCTGGCCAGGCCTCTGGAAGGAGGGAAAGGAGTCTCAGAAAAGGTGTGGAGGGGACGGTGTTACTTTTAAATTGCCTTGTTTGGGGTGAGGGGTGAGAACACGGGTCTTGGGGAAGGTGACAACAAGCTGAGGTCCCGGCAGGTCTTCCAAGCTCAGCACCTAAAGCCCACTGGCTGCACGATCCTGTCCTGGCCGCACCTGCCTTCTGCTGGACTCTAGGAGGGGCTTTTGAAGGCCTGAGTGGGGGGGGGGGGACTGAGACTGCGAGGAGCCTGGAGCTTAGTGGCCCCCAACCTCGCCATTTTCCAGGCTTGCAGAGCAGAGCCCCCTGGGCCCATGCCCAGCCAGCCAGCACAGCCCACCGGGCAGTGGCCGGGGCGGGCGCATTCTGGGGTTCAGCAAGTGCTCCCCTCTGGGGAATCCCACGGCCTCCTCTTCTCCTCCCCCTCCTCCCCAGGGCCAGGTGCGCAGCATTGGAGCCCCATCTGCACATTCTCCCTGCACTCACGAAGCCATGCTTGTCGGAGATATTGTTGGTCAGCTTCAGCTTGTGGAAGGCCACCGGCTTGGCCATCCACTGCTCTCCCGTGGCCGGGCTGTCCGGGTGGATGTACATCCGTTTGGGCATCTCGGGGTCGGCTTTGCCCGCCACCATCCAGCGTGAGTTATGGAATTTATACCGGCAATCATCTGCCGCCACAATGTCCATCAGCAGGATGTATTTGGCCTTCTTGTCCAGGCCGCTGACTCGAACCTTGAAGGGAGGAAACATCCTCCTGCGAGGAAGGGAAAGATGGAGACGTCACGGGACCCGGCTCTGTCCGAGGACCCCTCTCCCCTGACACACACCATCGGCCGGAGCTTCCCGGCTTGTGTTCCCCTGATATCGCTGCTCTGCCCTCTTATGACTGCCTGGGAGACCCCACCTGTGCTTGTTATTCCTGGGAGACCCCATTTCTGCCTGTCAAGACCCTCTCCTGTGAAAAAGGCTTCTCATTGCCCCCCTGCTCAGATTTAGTGACCCTCTTTCTCCCGCATCTAAGATGAAAGCCGAGGTCCAGGAAAGAAATCCAGGCCTTCTAGAAATACAGCCGCTTCTCTTGAATCTCCTCGAAATTCCTTCAGGGGATTTATCCTCTTGGGACAAAAGCGCCCAGAAATAAATTCGGAGGATGTTTGTTTGGGGACAGGAACTGGGCTACAGCGCCCAGCAAGGACCCTGACCCTGCAGTTCGGGGGAAGAGGGTGAGCCTGAGGCCTGGATTCTCCGTGGCTGAGTCAAAGGCTTGAGTGGTTGGGGATTGTAGTTTTCTTCCGGCCGTAAGGCCTGGAGCGGCGTGTGCGTCTGGAGCTCCTCGCTCCTCGGCCGGGACAAGGCTCCCGGCCAGGTCCGGCTGTGGTTGGGCCGGCGCGGGGCTCGCTGCCGAAAACGCAGCGACCGGCAGGAACCAGTGGGCCAGCCCAGGCCTAGCGGGGTGCGAGTCCCGTTCTGGGCTCCGGGGTCGGAGGAGAGTGCGGGGGACGCTGCATCCACCCGGAGCGCCGAGCCAGACCCGGAGGCAGAAGAGCGAGGCCGCGGGGCTGAGGAGTTGCAGCCGAGACCTCTGAGACCCGCCCGGCCGAGCCGCGGGGCCTCCTCGGCTTTGGGACTTAGACCAGTTGGGACTATTCTGTAGGAGCATGTTTTCGTTTTACTTCATTCAGGAGATTTCGACGCTTTAGGTTTTAAAGATTCGTTCGGTGCCAAATGAGCAAAGTCAACTCGGTTGTTTGTGGGAGCTACGCGTGGCTCGGGGGGCCCGCGCCGGGAGCCGCGAACCGCGGGCTCGGCGTTGGTCGATGCTGTCGGGTTCCCCGCCCGCCCTTTCGCGCGCCCTCCGGCCAGCCGGCCTCCCTACCTCCCGGACTTGGTGATGACCATCTCAGTGCCCAGCTTGTGGAACTGGTCCCACAGCTCCTTGGCCTCCAGCGTCACCTTGGGGTCGTCCTCCACCTCGTCCTCGGGCTCCAGGCTCTTAAGCGAGCGCAGATGCGCGGCGGGCGGGTGCGGGCCGAGTGCCGAGACGTGCAGCCCCGCCTCGGCCGCCGCCGCCGCCGCGGCCGCCGCCGCCGCCGCCCCCGCCAAGCCCGGGTCGGGCAGCGGCTTGGCCAGCGCGCCGGGCGGCAGGGCGAGCGCCGGGAAGAAGGAGGGCTGCGCCGCCGCCAGGAAGGCGGACATGGGGAAGTCGGCCGGCCGTGGCGCGTGAAACGGGTGGTAAGCCATGGCGCTGGCCGCCAGCGCCGGCTCTCTCATCGGGACATCCGGCCCAGGCGCCCAGGGGCCGGGGCCGGGGGCGCGCGGCTCGGACCCCCGGCCCGGGCGGCGGCGCGCGCGGAGGAAGGGCGACCCGGGTGGCGAGCGCGGCGGCGGCTCCTCCCGGTTCCCCGTCCGGCGCACCGCAAGGGACGCGGGGCTCTGGGCGCGGGGGCGGCGGGGGCTCTGCGCTGGGCTGGGCTGGCCCGCTCCGGCGCCGGGGACCACGCGCGACTGGTTAGATCTTGTCGTGATCTCTGGAAAACTGTGACTATCTCACATGTCCTGCCCTGCTCGGATCCCCTGCGCTAACGAGCCAGGCCCCCCTTGATTGCTGATTTTACGCTTTTTGGACCAATTGTGGGTCTCCGGGGGCGGGGTTTTGACAGCTCAGGCCAAGCTCCGGCCGGGAGGGGGGGCCGGGGAGAAGGTGTCGGAAGCCTCAGCAGTAAGAAAACATGTCAACAGAATAAAATATTAACCAATGACGGGCCAGCGGGCCCCGAGACCCCTCCCCCTGCCCCGGCCCCCACCTCGCAGCCCGCGCCTGAGGCTGCCTTCGCCGGGACTGGAAAGCGCGGCAGCCGACCCGACCCGCCGCCGAAAGGGCCTGAGGCGGGGGGCGCCTGGGTCCCAGGGCCCTGGGGAAGGACCCCCAGCCGCAAGCTGCCCCAAGTGCAAAGCATTGACAGGGCCCCGAGAGGAGAGGGGGCGCCCTCCTTCTCCCGCGCTCGGCCGCCCAGCAGCTCTGGCGCGCGCCCCAGCTTGGCCTCCGACCCCGCACCCGGCCGCGGCGCGGCCCGGGCCCCTGCGCTCCGGAGGGAGGCTGCGGGTGCTGGAAAGAGAGGCCGGTGGGCGGGCGAGTCGGGAGGCGCCGGCTGCCGAGGTCCTGGACCGGAACCCAGGTGGCGGGAGCCGGTGAGTGGAGCCGTGGCAGAGTCCTGGTGGGGCCGGCGTGGGCGGGAGCGGGACGCGGCCTTTCACTCGGGAAACGCGGGGATCCCCTAGCCCACGCCTCCCCTCCTAAGAAGACTCAGAAGGAGCCTGGAGTTCCGGGAAAGCCCTGAACTCAGCTCAGTATCCGTCTGCGTCCTGGACCTAAACTGAGCTCCCCCACGCGTCCCGGACCTAAGCTGAGCTCTCCCACCTCCCGGGGAGTGGGTCCTCGGCGCTGGGAAGATGAGGGCACCTTCTGCCGAGCACTGGGTGGCACCGCGCGGGTGGGTCCAGCCCCCAGATTCTTGACCCGCGACCCAACGAATTTTCGCCGCATCCGGTATCAGAGACACAAGTATCTTTCATCCTAAAAACTGGCATCCTCTCTCTGCCACTTCCTTAGAATTTGTTTCCAGTTCTCAAAAGGTCACGTCTCCCAAGTTCAGTAGTGCAGAATAAGGAGTGTGGGGGTCTGAGGGTCTGCGCGCACCTGCGGTTGAAACTCCTCCCCACCTCCACTCTCCACAATCAGTCTTCGCTCGCCGGCAGCACCAGTATTGCGCCCCCCACCACGCCCTCGGTGTGTGAATGTGTGTGTTTCGCGCCCAATGTGGTGGTGCCCTCTGTGCTCGGCGGGAGCTGCAGCTTAAGGCGAGCGCCCAGTGAAGCGGCCACACACCTGCCTTGAATCAGGCTCGGGCACTGACACTCGGGCTGATTTCTGGAGGTTGCGTTCCAAAGGCAAGATGACATCTGTGTCCGCGCACTAGACACAGATGACATTCCTGCCCACACAACCAAAACAAGGGTGGGTGAGTTCTGCTGGCGCCCGCCCTGTGCCGATGTGATGGGCACTTAGAGCCCACATCCAAGTGTCCCATCCGCTGCGCCCACGAGTCCCAGGGAATCCTGTTGCTGCATACTCAGACCTGCGTATAAAGCCTGATCACCCCAGGCAGTGTGGGTTGGTGACCGGTAGTAGCAGTTTGGCCTCCCCGACCTTTTTTTCTACTTTTCCGAGTCGACTCCAGAGATCTGGCAATACCGCCAACCCAGCGCGCAATGGGGCGCCTCTCCCAAAAGGTTTTTCTTCACCACCTCACTCTTAACCGGGTCGCTCCTTAGTGCCTCCTCTCTGTCCAGAACGAATCTTCCGTTCCAGGCTGAGCAGTCAACACAGCCGGGGCAGGATCCGTTGCAGCTTTGCGCATGCAAAGTCCTGCCGGCTCCATCTTGGGCAAGATGTTGCCCCTGGGGGGGGATGTGTGTGGACAGGTTTGCGCAGTTGGTGAAGTGACCAGATAATAGCCAGAGTTCCGTAGCCAGGAATCCAGACACTGGCCTGGGAACCCGTGCATGCATTTGCAAAGTCATGTGGGTACACGTACTTTTGAACTTGCAAGAAGAGCATGTAGTACACCTGAGTGTGTGCAATTTGGACGTTTTCCTGGAGAAGGTCTGTAGCTGGTCCAGGGGTCCGAGGCCCAGAGAATTTGAAACACGCTGGTGCGGGTTGTTTGCCCAAGAAACACTGCAACGGCTGCATTTGGGGACCACGATCCCACCTGGCCACAGCCTCTGGGCCGCCGACCTGCTCCTTCCCAGCCCAGACCCCATCCTCTGCTCTGCCGTGCGGTCCCGAAACCAACCTGAGGTTCCAGTACAGCCGCCCTTGATATTCTGAATTTCCATCCCCCTTCCCCCTTTCCCCTTTCCCCTCACCTCCAGCCCCTCTAGCCAAACTCTCCTACGAGGAATATCCTTGGCTCAACGAAAACCCGCGAAGGGGAGGCCCAAAGGGCCCCGAAACGGCGCCGTGCGGCGCCCAGCTCCCGCTCGGCCCCTCCCCCGCCCCGGGTCTTCCCCCCCTTCTCCTTCCCGGGAACAGGCACCTCTGGGGGGGTCCCCCGGGCTGAGAGTGCGTGTCTCTTTAAGAGGCCCCGGGGGGGCGCCTCGCGAGCCGCCCGGGGCCGGAGGGGGAGGGCACGGGCGGGGGCGGCTGGCGCCAGGCGGCCGAGGCTCCACAACAAAGCTCCGGCCCCTGTCACTTCGCATCGGCCGGGCCCCGCAGACGGGCGGGGGACGCGCGCTCAGCCGCCCCTCCCTCTCCCAGGCCGTCGGGGCCCGGGCGTCGGGCGGGCGCGGGCCTCGGGCCTCCGGCCGGTAGCACGCGCTCAGTAAGCTCTGCACGCTTCCCGCAACCCGGAAATCGGGCGGAGGCGGCCTGGGCCGGGTGTGGCCGTGGTCCCGACCCTGGCGGGGCTGCCCCTCCGTCCTTGGCCCTGTAACCTTTCGCGGGGTCAGAGGCCATTGCTGGGACCTTTCCGGGATTGTTCCCCACCGGGGACTTGCTCTGTGTGACTGGGAGTGGATCTGCGTGCCCCTGCGTGGAGTGATGGCTTGGGGTGTATGGTCCTGTGGCCGAGGGGACTTGCGTCCCGGTAGCGGGGTGCTGGCATGAGACTGGGACTAAGCGCGCGGTGGTGGTGGTTTTTCAGTGCGCCCGGGCTAAGCTCTGTGGCCCTGTGCGTGTGACCAGTAGTGGAGGTGCCACTGGGCGCGTCCGTCCTTGTCTTGGCGTGTTGTGAGTATAGGAAGGAGGGGAGGGGAGGACAGACAGAGTTGCTTCCCATCCCTAGCTTCCCGGCCGGACCCGCGCCTCCCGGAGGCTTGGCGCCAGCCAGCCCCGTTTAGTGGCCGGGCCCGGCTCCCCCGCCGTCCCGGGTCTGGCTGGGGTGGGGGCCGCGGCCTCGATGACCTCGGCCCGCAGCGGCCCGGCCTGTCCCGTCCACTTAGACAAATTGCGGCTGACAGGCGAGCAGTCTCTCTGGAGTCGCCGGCCGCCCGTTGCGCCTCCCTCCCGACCCAATTACCCTGCGCAGGGTTGGGCCAAGTGGCTGGGGTGGGGCGGGGGGCCGAGGGGAGAGTGGGAGGCCCGACTTCTTCCCAGCTGGGTTGTGGCCCCCACCTTACTCGGGGACAGGGAGCAGAACCACTTCTTCCGGTTAGGTCCCAGGAAGTGCCTGGGCCGTACTGCCTGTGTAGCCCTGTCCCCAGTCTTCCCCGCCAACAGAAAAGCCAGACTGGCAGCTCTGTTGAGGGACAGCCCTGGCCCTCAGGTGTCACTCGGTACAAGGTCATAGGGCCCTGCAACCGAGACACATCCCCGCCAGACTTTGGACGACTTCCCCAGAGTTTTAGGGATTCCATCATCCTGGGAGCTCCAGACTGTGTTATGCTCTGGGGCCAAGGTCCGCAGGGTAAAGCCGTCTGCTTGGGACACAAGGATGTGCAAAAGTGAGGTACACATCGGTGAACCTGCCAGTGCATAGATGTGCATGGGTGTGAGAGCACGAGTGTGGGTGCCTGGCACCGTGGCAGAGTGAATAAGCTCCCTGCTAAGTGGCTTGAGAGAGGGGGAGAGGCCAGAGAAAGGACTCCCTAGAGCCAGCTCACCTGTGAGATGGGGCGGGGCTGGCCTGCAGCACTCACCAGGCTCCTGACTGGTCTGCAGGGAGCAGCAGGAGCAGCTTGGGGACTCCAGCATCGCCTCACCTGCCCTCCCTCTCCCTTGCCAAGGAGCTACCTGGCCCGTCTGGTCAGCCTCTGGGCCTCTAACCCGTCTTTTACTTTTTTGACCCATAGCTTCTCCTTTGCCTGCTTTGGCCTGGCCTTGATGCTCTTCGCTGGGTGTGCTCCCCTCCCCTCACTACACAGATGAGCCCAGAGCTGCCGTATATTTACCATAGGCCACACAGCTACTGGTGGCAGAGCTGGGATGGGACCCAAGGCCACTCCCTAAAAGCTGGTGATGGCATTGCCGTCCTGCTAGCTACACCTGCTCAAGCAGTAAGGCAATACTGCGACTCCAGGGCCCCACCCCTAGGCTCTTGCTTTGAATACAGGATGGTCCTAGAGGTTCTTCCCTTTTGCCCCTTGGGTTTGCAGCTCTCAGTCTGCAGGAGAGGGCTGCCTTGTCAATTACACAGGGACAAAGGAGCAGCTTCAAAGCCAGAGGCCAGGGCTGGATGCTCTTAGGGGTAGGAAATGGGGGTGAGTGGGCTCAGAATCCTGGATTTTGTGCGTGGGATAGGGAGGTTCGTGCAGAATAGAGCCCTCCAAGGGACCTGGCCAAGGGCATGTGAGGCAGCAAGGAGCAGACAGGGGTCCCAGATTAGCTGTGTGTCATCTTAACCACGGGGCAAGGCTTCTCTGGGGCTCAGCCTTCTTCTCTGCAAATTGAGGACCAAACAGCACTTTTAGGTACCTTCTAGCTAGAGATTCTCTGATGTGTGAACACTCAGAAAAACTAGCCCTGAGAAACCCATTTCCAGTCCTAGACTGACAGCTGCCTGCTCTCGCCTGTTTGTTTCCAGAGGAGCTGACACTCGTGTTTGACAGAGTGCTGTGCACCTGAATTTACCTTGAGACCGCGGGGCCACCGCACCAATCGATCCCAGACAGTGCCCTCTATCCCTGAGCGGCCACCCCAGCTCCCCTCTGCCTCCTCAAAAACCGTGAAGATTTTTTTGTTCCTCCCTCACATTGAGAGAAGGTCCACAGTCATTTGCTTGTCGAGCAGGTAGCAGTGTAAGAATCAGGGAGGTCACATGTCTTCCTCAAGGTCACCTGCTCAGGCCACAATTTAGATGCATGTTCTGATGGCCTCCTGGGTGATGCCATCATGGAGGTCTGCTGGGGCTGCTGGGAGTGAGGCGGAGAGCGCCCTGGGTGTTATCTCTAGAGGATAGGAGGCTGGCTGCTCCAGGGCCAGTGGGCAGTACGGTCCCCCACCCTGGGGCCCAGCTCTCACTTCCAGCTGATTACAGGCTGGGGCAGGGTCTATAACCTCTCCAATTAGCCAGGGGCCAGGCCCAAGGCCTCTCTGATAACCCCAGCTCCAGTGGCAGCCGCCATGGGGCCAGCTTATCTGGCCTCTCTTATCCTCCCCCTTCCCCCACATACTCAAAGAGTCGCCCTGGCTGCGAGCAGATGAATAACCAGATTGTCCTGCAAGCTCAGCCGGCAAGTCCAGCCCTACACCCACCACTTTCCCTGACTGAAGGAGGCCACAGCTGTTTTGCACCCCCTGGAGGGTGAGGGCTGAGCCAGGGAGGACTCCTGACTCGAAGATGCCAGCCGCTTTCCTGCGTGGTTGGAGGGCGCTCCGGGCTCTCCGTCTTGGTCCCATCCACGTGCCCGTGGGTGGGTTCAGAGAGGCCTACCCCTGCCTGCCTCAAGCTCTGGACCCTTCCACAAGGAGCCAGGCCATGGGCAGTGTGCAAAGGCAGACTGGTGGCAGCCCCCTCCCTCCCTGGCCCCCTTGGACGGAAACTCGGCTCGGGCTGGAGGTGGGGGCTGTGCCAGGCACCTCGATGTCTCCAACTGAGCTGGAAGGGGAAGAGCTGCTGCTCGTCCGGCAGCCCCCACCAGGCCCGGGCCTCCCTCCGTTCCCAGCATGCCTCACTCTGGCACGTGATTCCTCACCCCACAGGTTCCCAGGCAGGAGGGACTGGCTTCAGCCACCCTCGCTTCAGAGCTGAGTGTGACTCAGGTCCCCCTTTGCCCAGCATGCCCAACGGGTCGGGGAGGGGCACTGGAGCTGTCCCTGCTCGGGCTGGACGACTGGATGGGAAGCCCTGCTTGTTTGTGAACGTAACTCTTCTGTGGCTGTCACATTAAACGTCACTCCAAACCACACCTGGCTCAGTGGGTTTCCTTCAATCCTCCCCGGCCCTTCCCGGGTCTCAAGGAAGGCGAGACTGGGGCTCGCATTCGTCTCCCATCCTGCTTGACACCCCTCTGCTCCCCCTGCTCCTGTCTCCTTCCTACCATTGGCTTTAGGTCCAGAATTGGGAGGAGGGAGGGGAAACCCCTCAGGGAATTGTCATCCAAGGTGGCAGCCAGGTTTTGTGGGAGACCCGCCTTGGCCCCACCAGCCTTCCATCTTCTGAGTTTGAAAAAAGAGGCAATGACAAAGGTCCCTGTCCCAAACATAAGCCCAGGGTCTTCCTCAGGCTCTCCTACCCACAGCAGCCCACCCGCGTGTGCCGAGGACCTGACTGCCACAGCTGGGGAGGGTCCGGGACTGTGGTGCCCCCAGAACTCAATGGTGACAGGCAAGCAGGTGGGAGAATGGATTTAAGTCAGGCTCCACCCTGATTCCGAGTCCAGAATAAACATCCTCCTTCTCCCTCCTACCCCCCCCCCCATGTTGACGCAGGGGGTGCTGGGAGCAAGAACACGGTCAGGCCCTAGGACTCTGCTCAGCACCTGGAAAGGACCCTGACCCCAGCAACTCAGGGATGGACACCAATTGCAGCGTGATTTATTGGACGAGACGTGCACTTTTTGACAGGACCTGGGTAACCACGGTTTCCTCCACTGAACAGCACAGGACCAGGGTGCAAGGGCTTACAGACAAGAAAGACAAATCCTTTCCAGCAGCCAAGGGGGAAGGGGGCTTCTCCTTCCTTCCTCCTTCCCAAATACTCTGGGCCTCAGCTCACCCCCTCGCCAGGGGAGCTTGGCCAAGGGAAGCTGGGCAGCGAGTGCCAAAGCCAGGAGTGGGCCGGGGCTGCCCACTTGGGGTCAAAGTGCCCACGGGGCCATCCACCCTCTCCCCACCCAGACCTGCCCCCCACGCCCCCCCCCACCCCGAGAGTTTGGTTAGAAAATACAAAAGCAGATCCAGTGCGGGCAGGACATCGTGTGCAACGGAGGAGGGGACGGAGTTGCTGCAGAGTCTCTCCAGGCCACAGCCCCGCTGATGGGGGCACAGGTCAGAGTGCGCCGAGGCGCTGCGGAGAAGGGTCTCTTCTCATCCAGGGAGGGTGAGCGGCTGTTGTCACTAAGCTTGGGAGGGTGGTTGGTAAGAGAGGAGCAGAGTCTGAAGGGGAAGACCAGTGGAGGGCTTCTCCCGCTTCCCTCCAGCAGGTGAGTGCGCCGGCCAGTCAGAAGCAGGTCGCTGGTACCTACTGGAAGCTGGTAGGGAAGAGGCTGAGGGGCTGACTCTCATTGGTGGGCAGCGGAGATCGGTAGCCGTCGAAGTTTCTTGGGATGCTGCCGCTGGTGGAACCTGAGCTGTTACTCAGAGTCTCGATGCTTCCCTCTCGCTGTAGTTCTGCAAGACAGAGGAGAGGGCCAGGCCTGGTCAGAGTGCAGTCTTGCGGAGGTGGGGGGGGGCGGTGGCTGGGGGTGCACCCTGGGCTGGGCTGCCTGCCTTGAGGCACCAATCAGGGTCCGTTTACATCCTTCTGTGGTGGGAATCCCCACATGCTCCCCCGATGGACTGGGTGGCAGCTGGGGTCAAAGGCGGCTCGGCCACAGGAGGGGGATGCTCCCTTGGCTGGCAGGCTCCAGGGGCTCCCTCAAGGTGGGAACCCCTGAAGGCCACAAATAGGGCCGCCCTGATGAAGAGTCTGAATCACACTGCCATCCACGGGGCGTGTGCCCAGGCCAGCACACATACTCATGCTCAGCCAGCATGCTCCCCCAAGTCCCCGAGGGGCTTCTGTCCTGGGTCTGCAGGTCAGGCAGAAGGGGAGGAGCCAAGACCCGGAAAGGACTGCAGCTCCCCTGCCCTGGAGCTTCCACCCCGGCTTAGCCACTCACTCCTTCTCACCCACACAATCCGCCTGCTGGCCAGGCCCCTGGTCATTGATGGGGCCTCCTGGAAAGTGTCCTGTTTTCCTGCAGGAGGGACTGCCTGGTGGGAGAGGGCCCTTCTCCAAGAGAGAGAGGGTCTCTTCTTGCCTGCTCTCTCCCTTCCTCTGAGCCCCCAAGCGTCCTGGTGGCTACCCCCCCCCCCCGATGTAGATGCACAGAATCAACCTGGGAGGCAGGCCAGGAGGCTCCCATCCCCTCCTCTGCCCCTTCCCCATCTTGGATACAGCACTGACTCCACTGCACCCGCCCCCAGCTCTTGATCCAGGATAAGTCCTGGGGGTAGGTAGGCTGGGGACAGACTTCCTTGCATGCTGAATGCAAGGAAGAAAGAATTCCTTCTTGGCTGGTTGAAAGTGGCCAGTTCCCATCTCTTTCCAGTCCCTCTCAGTGGGCTCTAAGGTGTGGGGACAGACATCCCTGGCAAACCCTGAGAGCCTGCCCCAAGCCAAGATGTGGCGCCTGCAACCTCTTCTCCAAGGGACACCTGCTCGGAGCCGAGGGGGTTTTGCCTGCCCGCCCCAGGAGCTCAGGACCTCAAGGCGGTCATTTGAAATGGCAAGACGTGCTCGAATGTTACACTTGTCTGGCCTCCTTTTATCTCCACGCCAAGGCCCCTGCCACCAAACACAAGCACAGCTGGCTTTGGTTAGGGAACAGGTCATGGCCTTTCCTCCTGGGCTGGCCACCACCAGCCAGGAACCAACCACTGAGCCCTACTCCCCGCAAAGCACTGAGGAGGCCTGGGAGCAGCAGTCACAGAGCGGGCTGGGGGAATCTGTGCTGTCCTTCAGAGCAGGCTCCGGGTCCTGGGTGAGGGGCCTGCACCCCAGGGTCTGGAGCCTGGGCCCAGCCTAGAAGGACCTCTCAACAGATGGGGGTGGGGGGTGGACATGGAGAGGGCTGCGGACACAGGCTGCAGGCCTGGCGATGGCTTCTGATCTGCACCAGACCCTGGCTGCCCCATTAGTCCCGACCCTGAGATAAGTGAAGAAATATCTAGATTTGGACTAGAAGACATGTGGCCTCTCTCCTTCCCTGTTCGTTCTCCAGGCTCACCCTCCTTTAGAAGTACAGGCCATTGTGCCAAGAGAGGGACAGGACAGGAAAGCAAACAACAGACCCAGGGGTTTCTATACGGAAGCTTCAGACTCCACGAAAGCTCCCTCCATCCCCTTCTTCCCCCACAAGCAAGCCCAGGAACCCGTGGGAGATGGAGGCCCAGTTTGATTTCAGAGGCTCTTGCCCTTGTGCAGGCCTTCCCAGCACTAGGGGGCGCTGACAGCAGGGCCAGGAGGGCAGCAGGGAGAGCGGTGGCAGGAGGGAGACAAGCAGGGGCTTCCTGAGGCTCTGGACCCCAAGCTCCAGGAAGAAAGCCCCCGATGAAGGAGCAGAAAAGGCCACTAGCAGGGGGAAGGCTGGCTCCTTCCCAGAGCTGGGAGACAGGCCCAGCGTCCCTGATGCAAAGTGCTGACACATCCAGGCTGCCAAGGAAGCTGCGGAGACCCAGTGCGGTACCCCATTGCCCCTCTGCACAGGCCCACAGCGACCCCCTGCAGTGACCCAGCCCCACCAGTCTGGGAGCGAGGACGCCCCTCATCCCCTCACGTGACCGTGCAGGGACAGCTGCCAAAGGGATTTACACGATGAGTCTGCTGCTCTTGGGAGCCAGGTAGAACCTCAGCTGTCCTGCTCATCTTCTCACCAATGAGGGAAACGACCCCATCTCCTAGGGTGACCAGGGTCTCTTCCCTTCTCTCTGTCCCCACGGCCACTGCCAGGGCAGGCCTGTGCTTCCTGCCTAGAGAATTTCCAAAGCTCCCTACCAGTCTCCTGATCTCCAGGCGCCCCCTCTCCAAGCCGGCCCATTCCAAAGCCAGAGGGGTCTGTCTGCAGCACAAACCTCACTTGACTTTTCCTCCGCTTAAAAACTGACCTCAGAGTTCCCGTCGTGGCTCAGTGGTTAACAAATTCCACTAGGAACCATGAAGTTTCGGGTTCGATCCCTGGCCTTGCTCAGTGGATCAAGGATCCAGCATTGCCGTGAGCTGTGGTGTAGGTTGCAGTCGTGGCTGGGATCTGGCGCTGCTGTGGCTGTGGGGTAAGTCGGCAGCTGCAGCTCCGGTTGGACCCCTAGCCTGGGAACCTCCATAGGCTGCAGGTGCAGCCCTAAAAGGACAAAAGACAAAAAAACAAAACAAAAACAAAACAAAACTGACCTCAACTCCTAAAGGTCCTCAAGATAAGCTCTAAATTCCTCAGCACTATCGAAGGGCCTTCCCTGACCCTCCCCTGCCCCCACCAACACCACCTGTTACTGGATTTGAGGAACCAAAGCAATGAACTTGGGCCGTGTGGGGGCCTCTCCAGACCGCCTTAGGCCTCTGGGCCTGTGCGCATGCCACTCCCTCTGACCAAAACGCCCTTCCCAGGCTCCCTCGGCTCCCAGAACACCTCCTCATCTTTGAAACTTGTGCTGTTGCCCTGGCAGAGCGGGGCTAGGCACTGACTCCTGCCCCCTAGGACCCTGTGCTCTCAAGCGTGTCCCCATCTAGGAGGAGAGGCGCTCAGGGGCCGGTTCTGTGCTCACCTCTATTCCCTAGTGCCGACCACAGGGCCTACAAAAGAGTTGGTGCTCAAAAACTATTTCTTGTCTTCTTCTTTTTTTTTTTTTTTGGCTGTGCCTGAGGCATGTGGAAGTTCCTGGGCCAGGGATCAATCCTGAGCCAGAGCAGCAACCCAAGCCACAGCAGTGACGACACTGGATCCTTGCCCGCTAGGCCACCAGGGAACTCCCTCAAAATATTTCTTTTCTCTTTTTTTTTTTTCTTTTTTTGGCTGCCCCCATGGCATGTGGAAGCTCCTGGGCCAGGGATTGAACTTGCACCACAGCAGCAACCCGAGCCGCTGCAGGGACAACCCGGATCCTTAACCTGCTATGCCACAAGGGAACTCCCAAAAAACATTTCTTGAGTGAATGAATGAATGAGTGCGTGAGTGAATGATGTGGTGAGGGGGTGTGGGGCTCCTTCTGCAGCAGGACTACCAGTAAGAGAACCAGGGGCCCGGCTGGTCCTGGGCACTTTCCTACGTGCCTCTGTCAAAACCTTTTCTCTTCTTCACACGAGACAGGCCCATGAGTGTGTGCGGAAGCGGAAGTGGACGTGGAGGAGGGGTGCACACACAGTCCCCCCTCAGGTCCCCCGGCCACCCAGCCCTCGGAGCAAGCGGCACATGGAAGTGGGTGGCCTTACCTTCCTCCTTCCCGAACACACGCTTTGTTACTGTTGGGTTGCTCACGGACGCTGGGTTGTTGGCATTGTTTTTTTTTTCCTTTTTTTTTCCCTTTTGAAAAGAAAAGCATGGAGGAATCTTTTGGGAAAAGATCTGGACCATGATGGAGAAGCAGACTGATCTCTGCAAGCGGGTAGAGAGGGTACCAGGAGGCGCGGGAGGTCACACGGGGAGGAGGAGAAGCTCGCAGCAGAATCCTGCGGTGACATGCATGTGGAGGGGGCTGGGGACCAGTCTTGGGGGGTCCCGGAGATGGAACTGTTGTGGCAGAGCTGAGACCCGCTCTGGCATGAGGGGTGATGGGCGGCAGGGGGTGGGGAGCCGCACACGGAACAGGACGAGCAGCCGTGGGAAGGGGACAGGAGGGGCCTCTGGCCCATGCAGTGCTGGACGGCGCCCCATGCAGGTGGGATGCCAGGAGACACAGAGGAGACAGAAAGGCTACGGAGTTTTCAGGGACGCCTCCAGATGTTTGGACTCCGTGGCCCAGCTTCTGGCTGCCACCCTCCTCCCCATTCCCAAGACCCCTGAGGTCTGAAGAGCTTAAGGGCAGCTGAGGTGGTCGGGGGCGGGGGCAAGTCCACCAAGAACCTGCCTGGGGCTGCAGGAGAGAGAGCTGGGGGCTCGTGGGGGGAGGGGAGGACGAAGCAAGCATCCCCGCAGCCTCCCCCTCAGCAGAAGTATGTGGACTCTGGCCAGCTCCAACGGGGCTGCTTTGTGGCCCTCAAAGCAACATACGGGATGAGGAGTAGCTCCCAGTGGCTGGACACAGAAAATGTTTTTGTTTTTTTTTTTCTTTTTAGGGCCACACCCTCGGCATATAGAAGCTCCCAGGCTAGGGGTTGAATCAGAGCTGCAGCTGCCGGCCTACACCACAACCATTGCAACCGTGCCACGTCTGCCAGCATCTGCGACCTACACCACAGCTCAAGGCAATGCCGGATCCTGAACCCACTGAGCGGGGCCAGGGATCAAACGTGCATCCTTCACACTAGTTGGATTCGTTTCCGCTGTGCAGACAACACAACCAAGGAAGAGCAGGAAGACACTGGCTCTAAGTACACAGTCCCCCCCCCACACACACACATGGCCCATCTCCCCCTGTCCCACCGCCTGAGTGAGAACCAGGCCGGTGCAGGCCCTGGATGGAGATGTGACAACCCCAAGCATCACTGAGACTGGCTCCACTGCCACCCACTGGCTGTGCCCACCCATTCCTTGCTGGCCCCTTCTGGAAAATGAGCCATAGCTGTCCCTCCATGCCACGGGCCAGGATGGGCCAGCCACATGGGCAAAGGGGACAAGAGAATGAGCAGCAAGTAAAAAGGAGGAGCCTTGGCTCTCAGGAAATAAGCAAAAGAACAGGAACGCTCAACCCCCATGTTGCCCCCACTCTATATGAAGCCTGTAAAATGCAAGGGTGGCCGAGGGGGACAGAGAGGGAGCTGGCCTTGTTAGGGAGCAGCGACCCTGGCTCCCTGGGCATGTACACCACGGGAGACCCGGGGAGTGTGAGAAGAGGCAGGAGCCTGGCTGCCCACACACACGGCCCCACATTTGGGCTGGGCCACGTGCAGTGAAGGAGCCTGTCTTCCGTCCTTCACCATCGCCTGGGCCCCCTCCTCTCACAGCAGGATCCTGTGGCCCCTTTGCAAAGGCAGAAGCAGCAGAGACTGGTGCCTGGGTGCTGGGAGTGGGTGCTGCTGAGCAGGGCAGGGGAGAGGCAGAGGATGAGGCAGGAAGGGGACACTCACAGGGCACCAGGGATGGCCCAGGGGGCGGGGCACGAGGATGCCCCTCTCTCTCTGCCTTCCCCTCTGGAGTGCTGGTCCCCAAGGCAGGGACTTCTGGGGACAGGCCAGAGACGCAGGTCTTGAGTCACATACGTCACTTTACTAAGCGCTAAGATCTCGGTTCCCCGATCCCCGGGGAGAGGGTGAAACGCTGAGGACACAGCCCGCATGAGCTTTGGGAGAGCCGGGGGTGGGTGCAGGAGGGCAGGGAACCCTGGGGGAAGGGGTAGGAGTGGAGTCCTCCCTGGGGCTGGACCCAGGCAGGATGGCAGTGGGGGTGGCCAGAGACCCCCGGGAAGCCCCCTCAGGAGCTTCTGGCAGCCTGGGGCTCTGAGGAGCCCAGGTCTTGGGATTTGGGGGGAGGCCTGTTTCTGGGACCTAGTGGGGGTCAATGAGGGCAGTGCGGTGTGTGTTTGGGAAGAGGGTCCCTGGGATCCCAGGTGCAGTCCCCAGGCCGCCCTGGCGCTTCCCCCACCACAGGAGCAGCAGCTTTTACTGCCAGGGCCCGTCTGCTGGGCTCAGAGGCTCTGGTCAGTCCAGCTCAGCCCAGCGCACTCGGAGCCTCATGATGCTGCCCATTAAAGGGATTAGCAGAGCACTTTTATTGGGCCCTGACTGCAGCCACACACCCCAGTGCCCCCCTAACCACCCAGGTGGCCTGGGGCGAGTAGGTTAGATCTCAGGGTGGAGCCTTACCCTACACTGGCGCCCACTTCCAGCAGAGAGAAGGGAGAATGCCCCCCACCCCCACCCCTTAGACTCAAAGGCCTGAGGGGGGGAGGGGCGGTGAGAAGCGGCTGCCTGGGTGCCTTGGGGCAGGTCACTCAACCTTTGTGCCTCAGTTCTGTTTCTCAGCCCGGTTGTAGAATTAAATTAAATAATGCATGCAGAGTGCATCACCGAGTGCTTAAAGCTTCCTGTCAGCACATGTGAGTTACTTTTTTTTGTCTTTTTAGGGCTGCACCCATGGCATATGGAGGTTCCCAGGCTAGGGGTCGAATTGGAGCTGTAGCCGCCAGCCTACCCCAGAGCCGCAGCAATGCGGGATCTGAGCTGTGTCTGCGACCTACAGCACAGCTCACGGCAAGGCCGGATCCTTAACCCACTGAGTAAGGCTGGGGATCAAACCTGCATCTTCATGGATGCTAGTCTGATTCGTTTCCGCTGAGCCACAACAGGAACACCTTGTGGGTTACTCTTACTGCTGCAATTGTATTAGTGATTGTGATTATCCAGGGGTCCTTGGGGTCTCTCTCCATCTTCCCTCCCCAGCGGGTGTCTCTACCATCCAGGCCTTCACCTGTGCATGCCTCCCCCACCCCCCCAACCCCACTGGACCCTGGGAAAGAGTCTTTTTAATCAAGAAATGGCCCGAAGAGGATGATGGCAGATATGTGTTTACAGCTTTTCATTTCCCTCCTTGCCTCTTTGAAAATACCCTCTTCCAAGCTGGAAAATAAATTTCCAACCCTGTTGACGTGCATTGATTTTTTTTTTTTCCCTCCTGCGTCCACCTCCCAGTTCTTCCCCATCAGCAGGGCGTGCGGTTAAGCCCCCTGGATTGGGCTCAGTGGTACCCCAGGCGAGTGGGTGGCTCCAGGGCACAGAGCAGCCAGCCAAATTGCCCCATCTTGCCCAGTGCCTGGCTCAGAGGAGGTCTGCAAACAGTTTCATTCCCCTATACTGTGAGGGTTCTTGGTTGGGGAGTGGGCGGGGAGGTGGGGCTAGGTGGGGAAGGGGGTCTTCCAATAGGGAGGTTAGGGATTTTTAGCCTCTTCCCTGCAGGGGATACACACAGAGGAGCCCCAGAAACCACTGGTCTGCTGCAAGTTCAGCAAAGGGATCCCAACAGGGTCTGCCCCAAGGAATGGACTCGGTCAGCCAAGGGCCTGCCCCCAAAGGCCTAGGACCAATTATGCAAACTGGGGCTTGGACGGAGAGAGAGGCTAAGGAAGTGGGGGGGCTTGACTGTATCGAGTGGAGCTCAGCAGGTCTGGCAGCTTTCTGGTGCTGAGACCCAAAGAGATGATCCGGTTGCCAACAGGGGGTGGCCCGGGTGGACATGGCTATAGGCTGCTTGTCTTGCATCCGTCCTGGGCCCGAAACTACTCTCTCATCCAGACGGTGGCTCAGGGAGGTGGAGGTCTCATCAGGGAGAGATGGAGTAGGCTGAGATTGCTTCTAGAAACCTCTGTCAGAGACCACCCTCTGGGCTGGAGCCAGCCTCAGCCCCGGGGCACTTTTGCGGGGGTTAAAAGGGCAGCAGGGAAAGGAGGCAGTCTGTAGGGAGGCCTTGATTCTTTTCCCGCTCTGACCCACCCATCTGAGGCTGCCCGGCTTCCCTGCACCTTCCCCCTTCCTGCCCTCTCAGCCTGGCCGGGTCTCCCCCTCAGGCACTTCCCTCGGGCTTCAGAGCCTGAAGAGATGCCAACAGATCAGGGATCCCCTTCGTCCTCCACCAGCACTGGGGCTTGGAAGGATGGGCGCTGGTGGCGGCGGGGCGGGGGCTGGGAAGGTATCGCCTTCCTCCTCCGGCAGGGGTTTCTGTTCCCCTCCCAGGCACGCTTGTGGAAGGAAGGAGGGAAGTTTCTTGAAGCTGGGGGGGCTAAGGATAAAAATGTTCAGATAACAGGAATGTTCAGATCATAGGAATCCCGGTCTGGGTGATGAAATAAAGGACGAGATGAGAAGATGGCTCACGCTGGCCTGGGTATCTCCGAGGCTTCACCTCTGTGTCTGAGCACAGAGCCCCGGCCCACTGATGCCACCTACTTCCGGTCATCCCATCACACACTCGGCCTGGGGTTCCTGAGAAATTGTGCCAAGGGCCAGGGCGCAGGCAAGCCTTCCTTCCTGGTAGGCGTCTCTTCCAACCCACAGGGCTCCCACAAATATGCTTTCTTATCTCCTTGCCCCCTTTCTATCCCCTACCTCTCGACATTAAGGACAAATACCTGCTGCTCTTGGCTAAGGTGCCTTGAATGGTTTCTCTTGGCCACTGGGGCCGGGCACAGGTGCCTAATAGCCTCAGGGCTTGGGGAGGGGGCACCTGAGATCTCAGGGAGACCTCAGACCCTCCTGGGCATCCACTGGCCCCTCCCTGGAAGGCAAGAGTCCTGGCTAATACCTTGAAAGGACAGTTGAGGAGACTGGCAAATCTGTGCCTTAGCTTCGCCCACAAAAACTGGGGAAAAGGCACATCGCCTTTCTTCCCTCTGACAGGAAAGGTCCTCAGGCCTCTGGAAACCTTACTCATGACATCAGACCAGTCTGGCATTAATATCAGGACATGGGGACACAGAGGTAGCTAGACCCCGGAATCCAGGGGCCCCAGTAGGGATGACAGGAGAGGAACGTGCTGGAATGTTGGGGAAGGGAGAATAAAAGTAGGAAGAGAGGGTGAAGGATGGAGGCCTGAAGAATGAGGAAGATCCCTGCTCAAAAGACACCCTCCACCCCCTCTCTCCCCTGGAGCTGGCTGCGCGCTCGCGCGCGCGCGTGTGTGTGTGTGTGTGTGTGTGTGTGTGTTTGTGTGTGTGTGTGTTGGGGGTATGGAGGGAAGGGAGCAGAGCATCTGATTTTCAGGCAGAGCAGCTCACAGCCCAGCCGTAGGGAGGGTATGAGCCAGAGGGGGCTCTGGCCAGTCTGGGGGCTGGAGCCTTCCCCCAGGCCCCTCCTGCAACAGTCACGATGCGGCAAAAGTCCCAGGCAGGAAAAGACCAGACAGACCGCCGCACACCCACTCCAGGAAACCCACGTGACCCAAGCCCTCCCAAGTCTTGGCTTCAAAGGAGAAGAGGTCAGGATTGCCCACCCAGGCCACCTTGACCAGTGCCAACGAAAGGGGACCCTCTCAGTGCCACCGCATCAGTATAACTTTAAATCCTGACCAAGGCAAAGTAGGTCCTGTCATGGCTTATTGCGCATGCGGACAGCAAAGGCTGAGCTGACCTGGCTCATGTGCCCCCGGTTTTGAGTTATGTGATAAATCTGGCTGAAACCAGGCTTGAGATCAGCCAGATGTAGGAGCAGCCTTGAGCTGAACCTCCCTGTGGATGGAAGGAGGAGTAGGAGCTGGGAACTCGCCCTGGCCCCAGCTCTGCCGCAGACGTGCTGAATGACCTGGGCCAGTCGCTTCACTTCTCATCTGCTTCACCATCTGTCAGGCTGGAGGGGAGGGGTTGCGACCCCACTGGGGGCCTGAGACTCTAAGGAAGATGCAAAGGTGCTGCAAGAAGCGGGCTATGCACTGGCCCTGATGGTGTGCGAGGGACCGCTGTCACTGCAGTGGGGTCCTGGTTAGCAAGCTAGGGTGGCCGTCTCTGATGCTCCAGCAGACTGAGCTCCCTGGAGAAGCGGTCCTCACCCAGGAGGGCCCCAACTTCCCTCTCTGGCTGCACTGGGGACCACACTGGGGGCACGACACCAGGGGCAAAGCTGCAGTGGGGCGTGGGGGGCAAAGTGGCTGTAGAGGATGGATGCCCAGCTGGGTGCTGGAACGGAACTCCTCTTGGGCGTCCTAACCAGGGCCCCATAAACATGCCTGCTCAGCACCCCTCTGGGGAGGACACCGGGCTTGGAAACTGCCTCATGGAACCAGATGCCTGGAACCGGCCTTGACCTGCCTGTCTCCTGAAGTCCAGCCTCGAAGCTGGACCCCACCGAGCCGCCCTCCAGGGCTGTGAGATGGTGCAGGGGCCTGTGGACCACAGGAGAGATGCTGCTCCTTGAACACGGCTGGCCTGATGGGCTGGAGCCACATCTGGTTCTCATTCAAATGCCCAAACGTAATTAAATTCTCTCCGACGCAGCGGAAGAGTTTGGTAAGATGTGGCTTTCCCCCTTCCATCAAGGTTAAGAAATCACAGTCTCTCATTCCCCCGGCTGACCCTCCCCTCCCTGCCGCTGATCTGTCCTCTGCTGCGCCGATCTGTTTTCTAGGCCGGAGGGGGCCGGGGGCCCATGTGGGATGCCTGGTGCCCCCTCCCCCGCTGGCCCACTTACCCACCTGAGGGATTAACAGCTGAGGCCAAAGCAGTAGGTTCCCTTTGACGGAGCAAGTTAGTGCACCGTGGTTGGTGCCAGGGGTGGCCCTGGGGACACACCAGGGTCCTCCTTCCTCCACCTAGATGTCTGCTAACACCCGGCCATGGGATCCCCCTCTGTAGTTCCTCACGACAGGAAGCACTTGAGTCTGGCCCGGCCCTAGAGCTGTCTGTGGGAAACGGAGCTTCCCAGAGTCAGGATGGGGTGAGGCAGCCTGCCTGCCGCTGCCCCCCCATGAAGGAGGGAGGCGGGGGACAGCGAAGGCCAGGAGCAGCCTGCAAGCCCTCTCTAGCAATCCCTGGGACCCCCACAGGCTTGCTGCTTGTTTCTGGCCCGTCTGGGCTCTGAAAAGGTTCACAGGCAGCAGGGTTCAGGGTGTAGGAGAGGGAGGGCGGCCCGCTCAACGGAGAGAAAGCCCACGCACCCTAGGCTTCAGTGCCTCTCCCCAGCCTCCCATTCAGGACTCCCCTGAACTCGAGCAGAGCATCCTGTAGACAGGGCGGGGGCTGCCTTTCCCAGCTTTCCTTCCCAACCAAGTCTCTTCAGTTTATGGCTTCTCTTTACTTAGGGATTTATGACTTTCATGGTAATGGGTTCCATTCTACTTCCTCTACGTCTATTTTTCTAATCTTTGTGGTATACGCTTTACGAGAGTTTCTTAATAAGTCGGGGTATGACTCCTTTGGAAACAGACTGTCCTGCAAGTTAATGACTTCGAGTGGGTGTGGATGCTCCCCAGAGACAGATGGGGGCTGGGGAGGGGATAAGCAGGGGGAGGGTACGAGAGAATCTTCTAGACTAAAGAGAGCTGTGCTGAGGTCCCTTTAAGACTCTGGGCCAGCTCCTGGACTAGGGTCCCCCATGCTCACCAGCATCCCCATCTGAGATCTGGGACCACTTTCAGGCACACACGGCATTTCCATGCCAAGGGATGCTCACCCCCCAAACAGGCACAACACACACACCAGCCCCGACATTTTGCTGACCTGGCTCTAAATAGGAATCATATTGTCTATTTGTTTCCCAATGGAAAACTTGATCTTATATTTATGTATTTGTCTTTTTAGGGCCACACCCAGGCTAGGGGTCAAATCAGAGCTGTAGCCATCGACCTGTGCCACAGCCCATGGCAATGCTGGATCCTTAACCCAGTGAGCAAGGCCAGGGATCGAACCTGAGTCCTCATGGATACTAGTTGGGTTCATTAACCACTGAGCCACGACGGGAACGCCCCAGTGGTAAACTTCAGCAGTAGGTTTAACTTTCAGGGTGGCCTTACTGCCAAGGCCATGTGTCTGGTGCCTTCCTATCAGTGAAAGTTTTATGGAAAGGAACCCAGTTCTTGGTCCTGGTTTGTCCCAGGTCAGGCCTGGCTGAGACACCGGTGGTGGCACAAGGCCTCTGTTAGGGTCCCAGTCTATGATCTCGAACCCACAATCACAAGCCTCGATTAATTGCTGCAGTGCCGCCCGTCCAGATGAAAAAGCTGGGCGGGTGCCGGCTTTGCCTTTGTGCTCCGTCCACAGACGGGCTGCTGGTGCCGGGGCTCTATTCATTATTCAATTCAGCTCGCTCAGACGAGCGAGTTTCCATTTGCTCCTCCAGGAGGAATAACAAATCTAGAAATGCAATTCCACTTTGCTGTATTAAGATATTGATTTGCCTGTCGAGTGGAAGTGCATTTGTCCTGCCGGCTCTCCTGCCCCCACCCCCGTGGGCAGGAAGGGGTTAACCAAATGTTTATCACGAGGCTGGCTTCAGAGTTGAAAGTAATGTGATCAGTAATGAATTTTGTGTTACATTAGGTTGTATAAATGGACAGACAAGCGCAGACAACAAGTGGCCAGGAGTCGGGGCTAATCTAATGATGTAAAAATAGAGACAGCACCAATTATACCAGGGGCCAGCTCCAGGCTCCTGCAGGGACTGCAAATGAATAGGTACAAATCAAATTACTCACTAATAGACGCACTACAAGAGGGGCAGTCAATGGTAAATGCATTAGAGCCTAGTGACCTCTCTGCTCTGCACAGCAGAATCCGAAAATTTGACTTCCATCTTGAAAGTGGGGGGCAGGGAGCGAGGGTCTCAAAGAAACTCTTATTGGGGGAAGAAGGGCAGCTATGCCCCATCCCAAACCCGTCTGTGGCCAGAAGGTACCTCCCGTCTGAGCCGACCTCTTGCCCTCGTGCCAACACCTTCCCAAGCCTGAGCACCAGGGGGTAGGGGTGTCGGCCTCTCGAGGGACCAAAGGAGCAATGGATGGAGCCTTGCACGAAGGCCAAGACGGGAAGTTACATACCAACACACTTCCCAGCCACGTGTCTCTCGGGGGTGACGGTGTGTACTGCTACGTCAAGGGCTGTGTCTGTATTGAAAATAAAATATTTCTTTAAACACGATCACAACATGAACCTTGAAGAGATCGGCCAGTGCCGAGATCAGAGGGAGCAGAGATCTGATCTCTGGTTTGACCCCTGGGAGCTTCGCAGGGCGTGTTCATGGTCTGTTCCAGGCATGGCACATCCAGGGTTGTACCTATGTCTCACCAGCCCAGGTTGGTCCATCTTTCCCTCTGCTTCCCCTCCCAAATCTGCCTACACTCCTGCCCAGAACGGGAGCAGGGAAAGATGTGGAGGTGCAGCCAGCCCTGGGGCAGCCCCCTGGGTTGCTCTTCCTCCTCTTGGGTCTTGGAAAACCAAGCCTGAAAGTTCCAAGCTGCTTGGGCAGCGTGGCTGGGCTGCTCAGAGAAGGCTCGCGAGACGTGCTCAAACGCATGAACTGCATGCTCCGAGTCAGCTCCCAGTGGCTTCAGGATGAATAACTCATGAAACCAAAGACTCTCCAAGCCTTCCCAGGACTCAGCCCATGCCCGGATGGAGGTGGGGGGCCCTGGTGGGCTTGCCCCCCAACCTCCCATCCCACTCCGAAGGCCAGCATCAGTCACACGCATCCAAGTGGAGATGGCGTGCTGGTCCTGGCCAGCTAGAGCTGGAGAGGATGGGACCTGGCCAGGAAAAGGAGCTCCCGGCCCCCACCCTGGGAGGGGAGGGGTGGGCACAGAGTGGAAAAAAAAATCATCCTGAACAAATGAAGCAACTGGATGTCAGTTCTCCGCAAACTCAATTAAGCACACAGAGGGGTGGGATTGCAAGCGATCGGGCTACACGAAATAAAACATATGTGGGGGAAATCGGGGGAGGTCTGGGGCGCCTGATGCGGGGGATCCTGCCAGCACATTTGCAATATCTTATTCAGCAGGCCTGCGGGTCCCTGGGGGCAGGGGTGGGGTTCAAAGAGAAGTGGGCAGGAAGCAATCACCAAATGTCAGAGGTTAGGCAGCTGATTCTGGTACGGCACTCAGCAATGCCTCCTTCTGTTACATTCAATCCGGGGGGCATGGCTGGGCCTTCTTGGTACAGGATTCTCTTTTGCTTTGAGAGCCGAGGCTCTGGATTTCTCAAGGGGTCAGAGGGCCATTTCCAACTCTCGTTTTCCATGTGTCTGTGTGTCTTTCCTCTGTTACCAGCCATCGAACCTCGGGGGTGGTCCCCACACCTCAGACTGTCTTCTGAGGCGGTAAAGGGGCAGAGGCAGAGAGCAAGACGGGCATCTAACCACCCATGACTGTGCACAACTTTGTTCAGATCTCACACCTCGCAGAAAGGTCAATGGTTAAAGGCGAATTCTCTGGCAGGGGAGGAAGAACAGAGAGAAATCCTCCCTTTGGTTAACCATTCACCTCTGTGCCCATCTTCAGAGAAGGGCCCTGATCTGTGGGTCCAGGGGCCCTCCTCCACCCTTTATCCAAGCCTGTACCTTTGCCACAAGAATCCCTACTTCTGTGTTGGGGAGACACTGGAAAGGGGCCTCTGAAGACCAACCAGGGAGGTCACGTCGGCACTTCGGCCTTGCAGATGGGACCCGTGGGCTTTGGTGAAAACATTTAAAGGAGACTTTGGCCAACTGAGAAATGTGCAGAGGAATGTCTCAGCCTTAAACATCACTCTGTGACAGCTCTGCCTCTGTCTGGGGCTTCTGGAAGCCTTAGGGGAGACAGGGAGGTGGGGAGAGGGGGAGAAGGGGGAGGGTAGAGGAGAGGGAGGAGGCAGAAGAGGGAAGAACTACCTAGAACTGGCCAGAAATACACAAGTGTGTCTTTTCAACGCAATACTTTTCCCCATTGCTCTGACTGGCTTTCATTTACCTCTCAGGAGCCACAAAACCCCATTCAGTCATTCAACAAACATTAACCGGGGCTCCGCTTGGCTCTGGTCCCAGTGCTGCTTGCTGGGCAGGGAAAAAGCTGCTGGTTAGAGGTAACAAAGATGAATCAGACTGAGCCCAGGGAACTGGGAGGGAGTTAAGACACACCGTAGGGGGTGGGTATGGCTGAGGGCGGGGCTGAAGGGACCACCAGATCGGAGCCGCCCCCAGGGGGATGGAGAAGGGAATCCGCCGCCATTGCTCCCGGATGCAAAGGGCAACCTGCACTGCCTGTCCAGGGCCAAGCATCCAGAGAGGAGGTGGTGCCAGAGGTCAGAGGAGAGAGAAGGGGCATTTGGCTGTACGGTCAGAGAAAGCTCCAGAGGAGGGGAGACTGGAGCTTGGTCTAAAAAGGTGACTGGGCAGCTTGGGGGCGGTGAGGGGTGAGTCAGCAGGGCCCGTGCTGGTGGTGACAGCTGAGGGTGTCTGCACAAAAGTGCCGGTGGTGGTGAAGTGTAATTAAGGGGTGACCGTGGAGGGGAAGTGGGGAGCAGGCTGGAAAGGAAGGTGGGCGGGAAGCCCAGGCTGTCCCACGTGGGCCCACTGGTGAGCAGGGAAACAGGACGACAGGCAGAGCAGGTCCTGACAGTGAGGGCGGCTTCCATTACGGGCCTCCCCTCTCGTGAATGATGGGTGGCCGTGAATGATAAACCCCTCTGATCGGGCAACGCTGACAGGGGGTTAAGAACTGGGAATTCTTCCTGGACATCTCTTTTTCTTTCTTTTTACAGCCACACATGTGGCATATGGACATTCCCAGGCTAGGGGTCAAATCTGAGCTGCAGCTGCTGGCCTACACCACAGTCAAGCAATGCTGGATCTGAGCTGCATCTGCGACCTATGCCACAGCTCATGGCAACTTAACTTTATTCCACTGAGCAAGGCCAGGGATCAAACCTGCATCCTCATGGATGCTATGTCGGGTTTTTTTTTTTTTTTTTTTTTGTCTTTTTAGGGCTGCACTGGCGGCATATGGAGGTTCCCAGGCTAAGGGTTGGATCGGAGCTGTAGCTGCAGGCCTACACCACAGCCACAGCAAAAACGGGATCTGAGCCGCATTTGCGACCACAGCTCACAGCAATGCCGGATCCTTAACCCATTGAGCGAGGCCAAGGATTGAACCTGTGTCCTCATGGATGCTAGTCAGGTTCGTTTCTGCTGAGCCAGGATGGGAACTCCTATGTCGGGTTCTTAACCTGCTGAGTGGCAGAGGGAACTCCTGGGCATCTCCTTTTAACCCCACATCTTTTAGTTACAATTTCACTTCAAAGTTTTCATTTTTCCTCCCTGGGAAACTGCAGAAAGGAACATCTACCTGGCCATGGTGTGACAGCGAGAGGACATTCACCCGGCTGGCACAGAGTCTGAGGCACAGGTGCCATTTGGGAGGTGGTGGCCATGAAGGAGGACAGCAGAAGAAGTGGGTGGCCTCAGCGCTCAGTACAGGGAGAGGTGGCCAGGACATCGCAGGACAGGAGGCAAACATTCACTGACTTCCTGGTTTCCCTCGGCCTTAGGGAGGAAGACAGTGAGCCGAGAGGGGACAAGGAACCTGCCGAGGTCACAAGCTTCCCCCACTTCCTGATGAGGACTTGCAAATGCCGCTGAAAAGAAAAACCAAACATTCTTCCCCAGCGCAGGAGCTGGGTGCTAGGAAGCCAAAGGGCTCTGAGATGTGGCCTTTCCGACCAGTGACAAGTAGCTAGAGACGGGTGACTGACTCTGAACTGAGACACCAATAGCAACACCCACAGCGCACCCCTGCTGCCACCCGTCCATACCTCTCCCCCCAGTCTCATAGGCAGCAGCTGCCACCCCGATCCCCACCACGAGCAGGTGCTTGTGGCCTGCCAGTGGCACCGGGCCCGATGTCTGGGCGCTCTTGTGCCTTTGGGGGCTTTCTCCTCACCCTCAGTCATGACAGCATCATTACAGGGGACTTGGCAGTTCTGGCTTCACATCCTGGGAAGAGTGTGCCTCTGGGCAGGGGCCCCCCCATCTAGACTTCTGCTCTGTCCACCTTGGATAGGTGGGCCCTGGTGCGGGCTGGGGATGGGAGCCAGAGAGCAAGTAACCAACCCACAGCTCGGCGCTGTTGCCCCCTCCAGGCTTTAATCTTTGAGAGCAGGAACTGGGCCCCCCCTCGTGTGGAGAGAAGCAGAGGCACCTACAGCCAGCCAGCCTGCCCGCTGTAGCCACGGAGGGAAGTTGCAGGCCTGTGGAGGAGAGGAGCCCCCAAAAGCACTTTGGAAAGCCGCCAAAGGAGGAGGGAAAATCCAGGGCCCACCTAGGTAAAGCGGAGGGTCTGGCTAAGCTGCTCTGGTGACAGTGCTTGCCTGAGAGTAGGGATGTCCATGAGACAGAGAAGTAATTCACTGCCCCATGCCTGCCATACTGTCACCTGATCACGTGGCACCTTGAGATGGGAGGGGGCTGGTATGGTTCCTACTGAAAGTGCAACCTTAGTATGGAAATGTTCCCAGCCCTTGGCAGTAGGACAAGCAGGACTCCCAAGGCCCAATGGAAGAGTCATCCTGGGGTGGGGGGCAGAGGGTCCAACATACTGGGTTATTTGTTTTGGGGTGCACATCTGTCAACTTCATAACAATAATACCTAACATTTACTGAGAGCTTAATTCCTCTAGTCCTGAGATGAAAGATCCTAGGACGCGCACACACACACACACACACACACACACACACACACACACACACACACACACACACACAAAGTGCTTTTAGTTCATCTTTTGAAAAAGACAGGGAGGCCACAGCTATTTGTTCACTAAGTTATTGAACCCCTCCTGTGACCATTTCAAAACTGTGTTTACGGTTCAAAATGTGCTTTCCATGCGAAGAAGGGAAAACGGTCCTTGCAAAAAGTAAAAGAGGTTGCTGACAGAAGTCTTCAGAAGAATTTTAGTTGAAAATAATCTTACAGGCTTTTCTGTTGAGTAATTAGTATATATACAGGAAAACTCAGAAGATGTAGCAGAATAAACTGGAGCACTGGTTTCCAAAGCGTAGATTGTAACTCGTTGATGTAACATCAGTTTAGTGGGTCATGACTGCAGTTTTTGTTTGTTTGTTTGTTTTGTTTTATTGTTTTTGTCTTTTTAGGGCCTCACCCATGGCATATGGAAGTCCCCAGGCTGGGGGTTGAATCAGAGCTGTAGCCGCCAGCCTGTCACAGCCACAGCAACCTGGGATCCAAGCCGAAGCTCACAGCAATGCCAGATCCTTAACCCACTGAGCCAGGCCAGGGATCGAACCTGCATTCTCACGGATACTAGTCAGCTTCATTACAACTGAGCCGGGACAGGAACTCCATGAATGCATTAAAAAAAGAAAAAATGAAATAAAACAGTACTAGAATGTACTGCCTAGACTACTGTTTTCTAAAAGTTGTGGATATTTGAGTAAGGAAGGAAATGTATTTCTGGCAGAAGGTACGAGGGAAAGATCGAGCCCCAAGGGTGATCCCCAACAGTAACTGCATCTGGACCAGAACAGAGTCTGTTAAAGAGATGCTAGACAGGAAAAGATGCCGCCTCCTTCCTACCCTTCGTGTTGAGATCATAAGGGGAATGAAGCAGTGTTCCCAGGACTGCAGGAAGCCACAGTCATGGGGAAGAGACAGGCCCTCCTGACCTTGACTGCTGACTTAGCAAGCTCTTAAGAGGCAACAGCAGCAAAAGGAGGCTGCCCGCCAAAGAGATGTGTCCTAGAATATTTTTTTTTGCCCCCTCCCCCTTTCTTTTTTCTCCTCGGGCTGCACCCATGGCACATGGAGGCTCCCAGGCCAGGGGTCGAACCAGACCTATACCACAGCCACAGCAACATCAGATCCGAGCTGTGTCCTTGACCCACACCACAGCCCATGGCAACACCAGATTCCCAACCCACTGAGCGAGGCCAGGGATCAAACCAGCAACCCCAGGGTTCCTAGTTGGATTCGTTTCCGCTGCACCACAACAGGAACGCCTCTAGAATATTTTTAAACAGCTGATCAGGACCAGTGAATTCGGCCTGGGGCTCTTGCTCTTAGGTATGGGAGAAAGCAAAAATAAATAAATAAATGAAAAATAAGAGAAAGATAAGGTTTAGCTAGGTAGTGATTAAAAGGGTTAAAGTCTAAAGAGAAAATGAATTTAACATGCATCCAGGTGTTTATCAAAATTTTTTCTTTTTCTTTCTTTTTTTTTTTTAGCTGCATCCTCAACATAGGAAGTTCCCTGGGCCAGGGAGGGAATCTGGGAACGCCTATGAAAAAATTTTTTCATATTAGGTTATAGCTTTAGCTAGATACAAAATAACTGGAATAAGTTAATGTTTTGCTTATTGAAAAAAAATCCTATTTTGGAGTTCCCTTGTGGCGCAGTGGGTTAAGGATCTGGCGCTGTCCCTGCTGCAGCCTGGGTCTCTGCTGTGGCATGGGTTTGATCGCTGGGCTGGGAACATCTACATGTGGCAGATGCAGCCAAACAAACAAACAACCAAAACTCCCCCTACAAAAGGAAAAACAAATCCCATTTTTCTAGAAAAGGCAATATTGAAAGGAACATCCACTAAGCAGGAATTAGGCAAGGTATTTTTAGGGGGCGGGTGGTGAGGAAGAGAAGGAGGGGGCTCCAGGACACAGCCTCCCAGGCAGGAGATGTATGTGCCCAGGTCAGCTCTGGACCCCCCTGGGAAGTTCAGCTTGGCTGGAGCTTGCGTGCAGCACAGGGAGGAGCCTGGAGAGAGGGCAGCGGCTGGTCCTGGAGGGCTGTGTACGCATGAGATGGGGTGATCTGAGAGGACAGAGCTGGGGGAGAGGAGTTCAGTTCTTGGTTAGGTGTAGATGTCCGTCGGTGACGCAAGAGATGGCCTGGAGATCAGGAGGCAAAGCCAACCTGGAGATGCTTTGGGAAGCATCAGTTTATGGATAGTGACGGAGGCCGAGGAAGCAGAGGAGGCGGCTCTGGACTGAGTGAAGGAGAAGAAGCCACTGAGATGGGGCTGGAGAAATCCAGTTAAGGCTGATGGAGAAAGAAAACCCAGAAAAGGACTGAGAAGTAGCCAGAGGCAGAAGAAAAACCAGGAGAATGTGGTGAAACAGGGGCCCCAGAGAGGTCACTTCCAGATGGCAGGGCCTGGCTCACAGGGCCACGGGCGACTCTGGGGAGAGTGGGCATTGTGGCTGGGTGGCGGGAGGAGGGGGGCAGGGCGGTTCCTCCTCTGGACAGGAGAGGGGAAGGCTATTGCAGGGATGTTTAGGGTCTGGGTGCAGGAGGGCAAGGGGATTTCTCAAATGCCGACCACCATCTTCTGAGGGCGAGAGACAAGATGGCTGGGTAAGAGATGGGAGGGGAACGGGAAGTTTTTTTTTTCTTTTTTTGGCTGCAGCCTGTGGCATATGGAGTTTCAGGGCCAGGGATCAGATCTGAGCCACAGTTTTGATCTATGTGGCAGTGCCAGATCCTTGAACCCACTATGCCGAGCCGGGGACTGAACCTGCGTCCTGGCGCTGCAGAAACACAGCCAATCCCATGGTGTCACAGAGGGAGCTCTGGGAACAGAGATAGTGTCCATGAAGAAGGAAAAAGACTGACTTCAAGATGGTGGTGGGAATTTCTGTCGTGGCTCAGTGGAAACGAATCTGACTAGTGTCCGTGAGGATGCAGGTTCAATCCCTGGCCTCACTCAGTGGGTTAAGGATCCAACATTGCTGTGAGCTGTGGTGTAGGTCATAGAAGCAGCTCGGATCCTGCATTGCTGTGGCTGTGGTGTAGGCCAGCGACTACAGCTCTGATTCGACCCCTAGCCTGGGAACCTCCACATGCCACAGGTGTGACCCTAAAAAGACCAAAAAGTAAAAAATAAAAAAGATGGTGGGTGGAAGGAGCACGTGCACCAGACCAGTTCATACTAAATCCAAATACACAGCAATAATAGGAAACAAATCAAAACTAAAATACAAACTCTTAGAGGACCAGAAAAATCTCTAGGACAATGAAAACACACCAGGAGCCACCTCAGTAAAGCAGGGACTGCAGCCAAACTGTTAACATCTAGGTTAAATGTAAAACCCATTCATCTGGCAGTTACCGCACACCTGCTCTGTGCCAGACACGGTTCTAGGCACGGGCATCTGCTGCAGAAGGTGGGTGTAAACTGAGGAAACGGGGGCACTAGGAAACTGCAGAGAGTCTGCAGGGCTCACCGGTCTGCAGAGGCTCCGATCTGAACACTTTATGATTTTTCTTCAGCCACCTAAGTGTACGAGCAGAGGCGGCTTGACCTTAGTTTGGAGTTTTGCTGAATGGGGACCATGGAAAGGCCACAGGGGCAAGAGCTGTGATGATGTTGGAAAGAAAGCAAAGCAGTCAGCTCTTTTAGGGCTGCATTTGCACATCACACCTGTGCTCTGATCACCCACGTGCTCTAAGGAGACTCACAGGTCCACAGACATCACGGAGGACTGAGCTAACGCCCACCTCACAGGTTAAATAAAGCACCTGCTCAAACTTTTATGCGCATAGAGATCTTGTTAAAACGTAGGTGCCTATTCAGTAGGGCTGGCTGGGGCCTGAGATGCCGCACTTCTAATCAGCTCCCTGATACAGAAGAGACTGCGCTTTGAGGAGTAAGGTTTTGAAAGGTTTTGCTCTACTTTGGGGGAGAGTTGTTTTGCATGAAGGGACAGCTTACCAGCGGGGAGTGGGAGCTGGCTGGCTGTTACATTTTCAGGAATTCTGCAAGGTACATCCCACTGATAGCTTGAAATTGGCTGGAATGGAAGTTTTTGTGCTATGGAAATGCCCCAATGCTATAAATCAGGGCTTTCCTGCCTCCCTTTGGAAAGCTGGGTGTTAAATATATGCCAGCACATCAGGTGCTAAATCTGTATAATAGCGAAGCGTAGATAGAATGGGCTTTAAGGTCAGAGGTCAGGAGAGCATGTTCCATTGATACCCTGATGAAGAGGCCATCTGTCCCAGGAGCTACACCAAACAAGGAGCCTGCTGGAGGTGTTATAGGAACTGATCATCTCTGGTGCCTCAGAGCACCCAACAGAGGCACACGCTTGGTGTCACCCTATCCTATGAGTCACCTATGGGGTTATGGAGATAGAGGCAGACTGAGAAGCTGCTTTGAGCAAGGGGTGACTTGTGGGAAATGCTCACCCACATCACGTTGTATGTCCCTTTCTGTCTCCGGGCAGCAGGCTGAGTCCTGCGTGGCTATGCCAGGCGGCCCTTTCAAGGCCCTGGGCTGTGCTACCAGGCTGATACTTTATCTGGAGTTGCAAAATGTGAAAAGTGATTCTCAACAATGGCAGGGGGGGGACAGGTTAGCTTCCACGTTGTCTGCTTTATTTACTGGCCTTAAAATTGAGACAGAGTTTGTGTGCGTGTGTGTGTGTGTGTGTGTGTGTGTGTGTGTGTGTGTGTGTTTGCAATAGGTAGATAGGTTGATAGATTTAATACAAAGAAAACCAAATGAATCCCATTTGGGGACAGTTTGGGGAGAAAAATGAAATCCCTCTGCTCAAAAAAGGGCGTCTCCTATTTTCTGACTGGTGAGCCATGCAGTTTTAATTTCCTCTCTTTCTCTCTCTCTCTCTTTTATTTTTTTAAATTTCATGAACCTACTTAAGGCCACAAAGACTCTCCTGAATCCCTCAGCTGTCCGGCAGATGCACTGCTGCCAACTTTGCTCGGGTTACGAATGGTCTGTGCCAGGCTGACGTTCCCCAGCCCTGCCTGAATGCACCTTATGATCTGTTTGCTGGACGATGTGGAGGTGCTGGGTGATGGGGAGGGCGGCTGGAGGGGAGGGTTGCCCAAGAGGGGCGGCTCTTGAGGAGTGAGCCTGGTGCCACCGGCCCTGGCTTGTGTGAGCCGGGGCTGGCCGGGGCCCCAGAGAGAGGCAGGGGAAAGCTGTGCTACCAGTGAGGCTCAGCAAAGGAAAAGCTTTCCCCTCTTCGGCCAGCTTCCAGGCAAAATGGGGTTAGAGCAACGGCAGACCTGCTCCTCGTCTCTGGATCCAGGTGGGAGAAAAACAGCATAGAGACCCGCCATCCATAAGTGGGAAGGCTTTACAGCAGGGGTGGACAGGTGGCAGGCCCTGTCTGAGTGTGGGTGTCGAAGGCCTGGGACATGGCTTGTTGCGGCTTCCAAGGCCTATGTCTTCCTTTCCAGGGAAGAAGCAGGGGAGGAGGGGGACTGGTCCTCAGAGATGGCTGTCACCTATGGCCACATAAGGCACCTCTCCATCTCCGCCCAACTCCTTCTCTGCCTCTCTTGCATCCAGGCATCTGCCAATTATCACACAAGCACTATGGGCAGGCGCGAAGCTAGTGCCACAGAGATAGAGATGCGGACAATATGGCCCCATCCTCTTAGTGGAGGGATGGAGGCGTGGAATGGGGTGGGGAAGAAGAGACGGAAACGCTTAACCCATAAACCCAAACAGGGAAAAGACCTGGCGGATCCTCAGGGACTTGGGACTGTGTGATAATGGCAGGCATTTCAAATTCTGCCAAAAAGGCTCTGACTCAGTCTTGCTGGTCCCAGTTCCTGCCCCAGGGTGGTGAGGTTCTCCCTGGCATCCCCCTTCTCAAGGTGGGCATGCGGGGCGGGGATGGAGCAGCTCGTGGTAAAGAGCAGCAGTTTCTTTTTTTGTCTTTTTAGGGCTGTACCCACGGCATATGGAGGTGCCCAGGCTAGGGGTCAAATTGGAGCTACAGCTGCCGGCCTGCACCACAGCCACAGCAACATCAGATTCAAGCCATGTCTGTGACCGACACCACAACTCATGGCAACGATGGATCCTTAACTCACTGAGGGAGGCCAGGGATCGAACCTGCGTCCTCATGGATGGCAGTCAGATTTGTTTCACTGAGCTACTACGGCAACTCCCAAGAGTAACAGTCTTGAGAGGAGTCAGGCAAGCAAGAGTGGGAAGGCCTGTAGCCAAGATCTGCTCCCCAGGCCGTACAAAGTTCCTGTTGGGCTCAGAACACTGAGAGGGGGCCTGTGGGGCTAGTCTTCCTCAGGCATAAAAGCCGGGCCAGAACTGTCACTAACCGCACAGGTGACTCGGACAGAAGGGGTGCTTTAGAGAAAAGGAGAGGCAGGCTGTACTGTCATTCTGTGGAGGTGGAAAGATTGTGGCCTTTCCTAACTGCATTTGTGTGTGCGCGCGCGCAGGCGTGCAGGTGCACCTGCGTGCTTGGGGCAGGGTTTGCCGGTCGTCCGAGGCTGTCTCTGCCCCATGGATGCGAGGAGCCACTCCAGGCCCCAGTGGCTGGACCCTCTCAGAGTCAAAGGCAAGATGTAGCATAAGAAAAGCTGTCTGGGATGAGGGTTGGGGGTCACATGAGCCCTGTGCTTTCTCTGTGCTCCCTCCCAGCCTGGCAGGGCCCCCTGATACTTGCCAAGCGACGAAGCCTGAAGCATGGCCGAAGAAGGTGCCATGCTGCCTTAGCATTTGGTGCCCAAGGGCTGCTGACAACCTTAGGGGAGCCAAGGTTGTCTCCTCCCCTGGAGAAGGTGTCCTTTGGGGAGCCACTTACACAATACAATTGTGTAGCCACAGCATGTTTGTATGCATTATTCCATGTAGAAGGGGGTCCGACCCCCCCCGGGGGGGGCTCCCCTCTACACTAGGTTTCCCAATACCAGAAGCTTCCAACATGATGGCTCTCAGAGGGTTAACTAAAGAAACGAATGGTTAAGACAAACACCACACCCTCCTCTCCCTCCAGAGACGTTCTCCACCCATGGGCGCCAGTCCCGACCAAGCCAGATTACAAACGTGAGGCCGCCCTTACCTGTTGCGGATCCCACCACGTCCCGGCTCGGTGACTCGGCCATGGCATCGGCCAGCCGCTCCCGCAGGCCCTCCTCCGTGTGCTCCATGGAGGTCATGTGCCGCAGCCCGAAGCCCTCGGGCCAGCTCCCACACACCTCCAGCAGGGTCACGCTCCGGTCGAAGGTACCTGCAGTGCACAGGGCACGTCAGACGCTGAGTCCACCTTGCAGAGGGCAGGCCGTTTCCCTATGTCTGCCCCGCCCCGGGATGGAGCCAACACCGTGCAACACCCACGTGCAGGGCAGAATGCGACAGCTCCCACGACCCTATCAGAGCATGGAGACCTCACACTGTTGGGTTAGTAGGTTTGTTTTTTTTTTTAATTAATTTTTTTTTTTTTTTGAATGGCTGCACCTGTGGCATATGAAGCTCCCAGGCTAGGGGTCGAATCGAATTGGAGTTGCAGCAGCTGGCCTATGCCATAGCCACTGCAATGCCAGATCTGAGCCTTGTCTTTGACCTACACCACAGCTTTGGGCAATGCAGGATCCTTAACCCACTGAGTAAGGCCAGGGATGACCCCACATCCTCATGGATCCTAGTCGGGCTCTGGACCTGCTGGCTGAGCCCACAGTGGGAACTCTAGGCTAGTGGGGTTTTGTTTTGTTTTGCTTTTTAGGGCCACACCCTCGGGCATGTGGAAGTTCCCAGGCTAAGGGTTGAATTGGAGCTGTAGCTGCCGACCTAAGCCACAGCCACAGCAACGTTGGATCTGAGCTGCATCTCTGACCTACATCACAGCTTGCAGCAACGCCGGATCCTTAACACACTGAGAGGGGCCTGGGATCGAACCCGAATTCTCAGGGTTCCTAGTCGGGTTTGTTAACCACTGAGCCATGAAGGGAACTCCTGGGCTAGCGGTTTTTAAATTGTTTTCTGAGGACCTACAGGGACCGCTTCTGGAACTAGGTCAGGGGCAGGGACTTTCTTCCCCAGTTTCAAGCAAACCCCCTCCACTTGTCTTTGTTTGACACAATAGGGCTTTATCTAAAGATTTATTTTAAATAGGGGTTACATAGCTTAAATTAAAAAAATTTTTAAAAAAGCTTTCTAAGCCACTATATCCTGTAACCTATACCAAACATCCTCACTCTCCATGTGAAGCTCAGAAAAGTTAAGTCCTAAGATCCAACAGCCAGTTTGAGGCAGACTTGGTTCAACAACTCAGATCCCCTGAGGGCCCAGCCTAGAACTCACTCTGCTCCACCGCATCTAGTCTCCCAGCTGCCCCAGGAAAAGGGGCACCTCTGGGGAACCACCCTGGGGATGGCAGCAAGGGAGTGGATGGCATCTTGAGCCAAGATCCTTCCTGCTCCCCAACTCCCAAAGGTTCATGGCGCGCTGCTGAATGCCAAGATTAGATTTTACGTGCGAGATCACTTCAAAGGCTAAATTTAAATGATTCCACTTTATGATACAGCAAGTCTTCTGTGAAAGCTTAGTTCACCCACTCTCTCTTGGAAGGAGATTATAGTCATGCTCTGTTGCTTTAAGCACATACCATTTCCCCGGCGATTAGGTAACTGAATCCACTGCATTTATTGGGCTTGGTTCCTGCCAGCACCAGGAAGATGGGGAAAAAATGCAAATGCCAATGTTTCCCAAAGTTAAAAGTACACCACCACACACTCTTTTTATCAGGCCTTGCTTCTCCTCTTTGATCAGCCGTCAGAAACTATCTCCCCTCGGCAGTCAGGACTGGGTAGCGTCAGCGCACACTCTCTGCCAATGACAGGTGGTAATAGAGAGGGTGCGAGCCCCTGCCCCGGCAGGCGGCCCTGCCTCTGATAATGGCCAAAGCATCGAGGTGATAACCATTCGTAAACACTCCGACAGCCGGTGACTCCATACATCAGCAAAGAGGGACAGATAATCCTGAGCTCTCCCGACCAGACAAAGGCCCTTGGGCAGCCCGCTAGGATTTCTATGTGTGGCCAGGGTCACTACTGGCTCCTGAATGTCATCAGCCAAGTTTGGCTTTGATTTATCTCTGGCCTAATTGTAGGGTGGATTCCTGGTGCTGGGGGAATGGGCAGCGCCTATGAGAAGAGGCCCACCTTGGGACTGGGTTGCTGGGCATCGCCTCATCAGGCAGGGCTCCGGGATGGGGAGCAGCCCTGGACCATCTTCTCTGTCCCTCAGACAGGCTCAAGGGGAAGGTTTGGGGAGCCAGGCACTGGACTGTGGGGGTGGGATGCTCGCGGTGCCAGCCCTCCAAGGGCCTGGGCTGTGCTAATCTTGCGCTGGAGCCCACACTCCGTCAGTATCAGCGACAAGTCAGAGGTGTCCGGTCCCCAAGGACACCCAGGGGCCGATGACATAAGCTAAGCTTTTGAGGCCACTGCCCACTCACTGAGTGATGCAAGCAAAGGCCCTCCATCTCGCTTTTCCATCTCTGAAGTGGGGCTAATAGCTCTTGGAGGGAGGGGATGAAGGTTCCTGGCAGGAGTCTGAGAGCTCCCCCAGCGCCGTCCCCCCACCTCAGTTGACAAGATCAAGAGCTACCGCACCGCTGTTCCTCTGAAGGGTCTGCCTGGGAAGTCTATGCTTGGTAATTTCCAGAAGAGGGGATTCACAACAAAGCATGGGTGCTCTTCCTCCCTGGGTGCTCAGGGCCAAAGCTCCCTTACGGACAGGGAGGTCCCAGAGCCCGGGGAAGGGAAGGGAGAGAGCTTTCCTTTTCTCATTTCACCAGAGCGTGGTGCGTAGAAAGGTGCTTGGTCAAGGTCAAGCTCAAGGTCTGTATGGACTATGTTTAGAGGTCCGGGCAGCATGGCTGAGAGCAGGGCCCAGAGGAAGCCAAATCAGGAAGAAAACAAAACAATCCAGCACGAGGTTAATGGCAATTAGGGTGCGGCTAAGAGGCCCGGCCCGTGACAGAGGGTGACGGGGCCAGAGGAGTATGTCATCCTTTAAGGGACGGAGTGACAGTACACAGGAGAAAAGGATCATGAGCTAGGGTTACAGTGGAGAATGGGAACAGAAATAGGGGTTCGAACGCATTAGCTGGGCAAGCTCTTTACCTTTCTGAGCCTCATCTGCAAAAATGGAAAAACAACACACTCTTATGGGGTACCTCCGGGATTGCCGTAGATAAAGGTAAAAGCACCCGGCACACAGTGAGTGCCCCGCACCAGAGGAGTGTGCTCGTGTAGACGCTGATAATAAAAATATGTGGAGCTTTGTACCACTTGAAGCATCATCAAAACCACTGACGATCACAGGGATCCTGAGAGGCAGTACAGGTACGCCTCCGGTTTACAGGAGAGGAGCCGGAAGCTCAGAGCGATGAAGTGGCACACTCAGAGTTGCTAAGTGACAGATCTGGAACACAGGCATCTAACTCTTTGCTGGGAGCTCATTCTCTCAGCTTCGTCTGCCAGTGGAGAAGTATAATAGGGAGAAATCACCTCTATCTTTCCTAACTTGTTCTGAGGACGCCTGTCACCTTCAGCCATGGTCTTTGAAAAATCCTTCCCACTCCCAACCAGCCCAGGTTTCTTGGAGGATCACAGTCATGCCAATGAGTCATCCTGTCCATTGGACGGCATGGAGGAGAAAAGAAAAATTGATAGAAGCTGTAATCGGTTCTCTCTGAGCTTGGACACCTCGAGGGAGTTGTGGCTAGGAGGCAGGGGTACAAAAAGTACCCAGCAGGAGTTCCCTCTGTGGCACAGAGGGTTAAGGACCTGACATGGTCTCTGCGGCAGGGAGGGTTCCATTCCCAGCCTGGCACAGTGGGTTCAGGAACTGGTGGTGCCAAAGCTGTGGCATAGGTTGCAGCTGTGGCTCAGATTTGATCTCTGGCCCAGGAATTTCCATATGCTATGGGTGTGGCAAAAAAAAAAAAAAAAAAAAAAGTGGTATCTAGCAAAGGAGCGTTTGATGGTTTCTGCTGTCCTGAGAGGTCACAGAGAGGATGCAACCACAGACACTGGAAGGAGTCTCAGCAGAGGCTCAGCAATGCCCCCATCCTGACTGCCCCTTCCAGCAAAGGAGCTCCTGGGGTCTTCTGGTCCCAGAGGGAGAAGAGGGCTGCAGGTGTGTGCGTGTCAGCAGGGGCTGGGGTGAGAGGCCAAGCCCTCGGAGAGTGAGGTTGCCTCTGGGCTCTTAGGCAACTGCATATCTTGTCAGCGGGGTCGGCACAAGCAATCATTTATCTGGCCAGTCCAGAGACACTCCATCAGATGGGCTGGCCTTTGAGCCCCATTACAGGGGGTGGGGAAGGGGGGAGAAGGGTCGGTTTCAAAGGGGAGAAAACACTTAGCGCAGGCTGCTTGCAAAGCACAAAACGTAGGTACTTAGCAACAAAGCTCTTTTGCTGAAGCGGTGCTCTGCTGTTTACCAAGCCCTCTCACGTTTATTATTTCCGTTAACTCACACATTCATCAAATATTGATTAGTGTCCACTGTGATATGAGTCAAGCACCGTGCTGAGAGATGGTGATACAGAGTGAGCCCTGCCCCCCCCCAAAGCTCCTGGTCTTTCAGAAAACTCTGGGAAGTGGTGATTATCACCATTTTACAGATTTGCATTTTACCGAGACTGAGGGAAGTGAGGCCACTTAAGGCCACTGGTTCTAAGTCTTCCCAGGATGCTTCAAACCCCTTCCTTTAGGACGGTCTCCCACCCTGCTGTTCTCTGAGTATATTTTCTTTCTTTCTTTTCCTTTTTTCTTTTTTAGGTCCGCACCTGCAGCATATGGAAGTTCCCAGCCAAGGGGTCGAATTGGAGCTTCGGCTACCAGCCTACACTACAGCCATAGCGACATGGGATCCAAGTCTCTTTTGCGACCTACACCACAGCTCATGGCAACACCCGATCCTTAACCCACTGAGCGAGGCCAGGGTTCAAACCCACGTCCTCATGGATCCTAGTCGGACTCAGTTTCCACTGAGCCACAACGGGAACGCCTGAGTATATTTTCTAAATTCAGTTCAAGTCTCATTTGCTCAGTGAAATTCTCTTACACTGATAATGGAAATTGTCAGGAGGGTTCTTCCACAAAGTGCGATGGTAAACAAAGTTCTTTAGCTCTTGGGGTGAAGCTGATAAAAGTGATCAACCCAACCCCCAAAGGGGTGCTCTGCAACCATCCAATGCTATAGGCAATTTCGGGGTGTTGATGGAGGCCTCTGCAGCCCATCCTCGGATCCCAGGTCAGTGTGCTCTGTCCCACATGGTCAGTGTGTTCTTCCCACATGGCCTTAGATTATTTTGATGATCTGCTCTTCAACCTACTTCAGAAGCTGCTTGAGGGCATGGATTCCTCCATAACCATAAGTCTGTAATAAGCACCAGGCTTTGTGTGTTGCGCTCACTCAAAACATGTTTATGGGCAGATGATGACCCTCTGAGATATGTGACAGTCACTCGAGTCAGTACCCTTTGGGTGGGGTACTGACATCTGGGCCCATAACTGGGAGGAAGGAGATGGAGGCAGACAGAAAAAGGAGCTAAAATTAAATCCAAAGAAGGAGGAAGACTGTAAGTGAGCAGAAAACAGCGTCACAATATCACCCTACTGCCTTCTGAGCACTTGTTTTTAAATATTCAGATATTTATTTATTTATTTAGTCTTTTTAGGGCCTCACCCACAGCACATGGAAGTTTCGAGGCTAGGGGTTGAACTGGAGCTGCAGCTGCTGGCCTACGCCACAGCCACAGCAACACCAGATCTGAGCTGCATCTGCCACCTACACCACAGCTCACGGCAACGCGGGATCCTTAACCCACTGAGCAAGGCCAGGGATTGAACCCACATCCTCATGGATACTACTAGTCAGGTTCTTAGCCCGCTGAGCCACAATGGGAACTCTTTATTGATTGATTGCCATGCCTGAGGCCTGTGGAAGTTCCTGGGCCAGGGATTGAACCTGTGCCACAGCAGCAACTGGAGTTGCTGCATGGGCAATGTTGGATCCACTGAGCCACCAGAGAACGCCATGTGCACCTATTTCAGAGTTGAGACTCTGGGAATTGTAAGAACCCAAACAAGCTGCATTGGCATGGCACGCTGCTCTCATACAGGTGAGCTTCCTGAATCCTCTTCCCAGCTTGGCATCCTGCATTATACTCTCTCCCCAGAGGAGAAATGGGTCAGGTTCTTGGGTTTCACAAACCCATTAAAGGCATGGTGGTGACAGCTGGTGAGCCGGCAAGCTCCCAGGGAGGGTAAGGGCACGCGTGCTTGATCTTTTGTGCACCATGGTCGAGGAGCAGGGAAGCCCAGGGGGTGGAGGCAGCATGGGGGAGGTGGAATGTTCCTTTGAGCTGATCTAATCACACCCGTGTTATTTAGGAGACTGCGGCTCAGCCTCCACTTTGCATCCATTAGGTTCAGCTCACAGTTTGGACTTGGATGAGAGCCTGTTGATCAGATTTCCAGCCACCTGGGAGGCCAGGTACCAAGAGCAAAACTTAAACAGTGCTCTTCATGGGACCTAATCAAACTTACAACTTTTGCACAGCAAAGGAAACCATTAAAAAAAAAAAAGAAAGCAAAGAGAAGACAGCCTGTGGAACGGGAGAAAATCATTGCAAATGATGCAACTGACAAGGGTTTAATCTCCAAAATATACAAACAATTCATATAACTCAACAATAATAAGAAAACAAACAACCCAACTGAAAAGTAGGCAGAAGACTTAATAGCTATTTCTCCAAAGAATATATATGGATAGCCAGCAGGCACACGAAAAGATGTTCAACATCGCTCATTATTAGAAAAATGCAAATCAAAACTACAATGAAGTACCACATCATACCAGACAGAATGGCCATCATTAATAAGTGTACAAATAACAAACACCAGAGAGGGTGCGGAGAAAAGAGAACCCTTCTACACTGCTGGTGGGAATGTGAATTGGTACGACCACTATGGAAAACAGTATGGAGGTTCCTCAGAAAACTAAAAACAGACGTATCATATGATCCAGCAAACCCACTCCTGGGCATCTATCTGGAGAAAACCATGACTAGAAAAGACACACGTTCATTGCGTCCAAATATCCACAATAGCCAAGACATGGAAGCCAGCTAAATGTCCATCAACAGAGGAATTGATGACGAAAATGGGGTACATACATACAGTGGAGTATTACTCAGTCATACAAAGAATGAAATAATGGCTTTTTCAGCAACATGGATGGACCTAGAAATTATCGTGCTAAGTGAAGTTAGTCAGACATTGAGACACAAACATCATATGCTATCACTTATACGTGGAACCTAAAAAAGGGATACAAATGAACTTATTTGCAGAACAGAAACAGACTCACGGACTTTGAAAAAGTTATGGACTTTGAAGAGTTACCAAAGGCGACAGATTTGGGGGGAGGGATGGACAAGTTCTAAAATAAGGTTGTGATGATGGTTTTAAAACCATAGATGCAATAAAATGCATAGAATTAAAAATTTTAAAAAGAAAACTAAAAACAAACACCCAGCAATCCCACTCTTGGATATATATCTGGACAAAACTATAATTCAGAAAGACACATCCACTGCTATGTTCGTAGCAGCATCTACAGACATGGAGTAAACCTAAATGTCCATTGACAGATGGGTGGATTAAGAAGATGGGGCACAGATATACAGTGGAATACTATTCAGCCATAAAAAGAATTAAATAATCTGTTCACAGCAACTGGATGCACCTAGAGATTATCACACTAAGTGAAGTAAGTCAGAAAGCGAAGGACAAATACTGTATTATATATGTGGAATGTAAAATAGGGCACAAATGAGTCTATCTACAAAACAGAAATAAGACTCACAGACACAGAGAACAAACCTGTGGTTGCCGAGGGGGAGGGAGGGAGTGGGAGGGACTGGGAGTCTGGGGTTGGCAGATGCAAACTATTACATTTCGATTGGATAGACAATTTAAGGTCCTACCGTACAGCACAGGGAACTATACCCAATCTCCTGCGGACAGACTGTGTTGGAAAATAATATAAAAAAAGAATGTATATATAGGTATGACTGAGTCACCTTGCCGAACAGCAGGAATTGGCCCAACATTGTAAATCAGCTATACTTTAATGAAAACAAACAGTGCTCTTCAAGACATAGGCCTTCCTGGGTGAGAGCTTGGGAGGAGAATGATGTCCATGATAACTGAGAACTGATCCCCGGCATGATGAGAGCAGCCACTGGAGTCCCTCCGCCTGCTCTGCAGACTAAGTGTGACACTGGCGCTGCGGGGAGAGTGCTTTTCTCTTCAATCCTTTAGGGCAGTTCCCAAGATAACTGTAACCCATATCCACAGATGGAGCACAGAGCAAAGGGCAGAGCCCTGGCAATCTTTTATGACCCAGACTACCTAGTGCTCACCGCGCTGGTGACCCTGTACCATGTTCGTCTCATAGTCATCCATTTGGCTGTGAGGTTTAGATTTGGGGGTTAGGTCCTTTTTAAAGGATCTAGGAAGTTCCCATTGTGGCTCAGTGGTAACGAGCCTGACTAGGATCCATGAGAAGGCGGGTTTGATCCCTGACCTTGCTCAGTGTGTTAAGGATCCAGTGTTGCTATGAGCTGTGGTGGAGGCTGCAGTCACAGCTTGGATCCCATCTTGCTGTGGTGCAGGCCGGCAGCTGTAGCTCTGATTAGACTCCTAGCCTGGGAACTTCCATATGCCCCAAGAGTGGCCCTAAAAAGGCAAAAAAAAAAAAAAAAAAGTGGGGGGTGGGGGTGGGAATCTACTACTCCAGTTCAGAAGTAAACATAGTAAGAGAAACACAAGACACCAGCAAAGTAGAGAAATGCCTTAGCCGATGCGGGCAAGCCAGGAGATGCTGGTGAGACAGATGTGGTAATATCACAGGTGAGACAGATGTGGTAATATCACAGGCCCTCGTGGTTCATCAGAAGTGCACGAACAGACTGCCACGTGTGGCCAAGGTGTCAAGGGTGCCCTGGCCAGAGGAGGGGAATCCAACAGTCATGGAGACCCTATGAATTTCTTTGCAATTTAAAATAGAGCCCACATTCTGCCAAGTACTTTCACAAGTTGCAATCTGTGATTACAACTCATTCTCTGAAGCTTAGGATATCGATTACAAATCTCAGTGATAACTGGAATTCTCCCATTAACGTTTCTGGATGCCTGAGGTCTTCCATCCCCCCCGTACCACACAGAGAATAAGTGAATGACTCTCATTTAAGGGCTTGCCGAGTAGTTCCAATGTAATTGACGATAATCCACTGACAGAGTGATGGTGAAGTGATAGGTTCCCAGGGTGAAGGGAACCACATTGCATTTTCTAAGAACCAGTGACATCCTCAAGCAGCAACACTCGTGTCTTGACTGGAAGAGGCCAGGAAGGATTTTCCCACAGAAAATTTGGTGAGAACGTGACGTGGCTGACACCTTGATTTTGAACTTGTGGCCTCCAGAAATAGGAGCGAATAAGTTTCTGTTGTTTTGAGTCATCCAATTTGTGGCCATTTGTCACAGCAGCCCCAGGAAAATAATACACCTATAAAGCAGGGAAATGATTATTTGCCTCCTGGGGCGCTCATGAGTATCTGCTGAGACAGTACGGGAACCCGCGTGCGGGGCCACACAGACACAGAAGGCTATCCTGGGGCCCCATGAGCAGCTCTCCTTAGGGGCCGTGGGAGTCTGTGAAAGGCTTAGAAGGTGAGTGGAGACATGTCTGGACCAGAAAACAAGCAGCTTGAGGAGTTCCCGTCGTGGCTCAGTGGTTAACGAATCCAACTAGGAACCATGAGGTTGCGGGTTCGATCCCTGGCCTTGCTCAGAGGGTTAAGGATCTGGTATTGCTGTGAGCTGTGGTGTAGGTCGCAGACGTGGCTCGGATCCCGAGTTGCTGTGGCTCTGGCGTAGGCCGGCAGCTACAGCTCTGGTTAGACCCCTGGCATGGGAACCTCCATATGCCGTGGGAGCGGCCCCAGAAAAGGCAGAAAAAAAAAAAAAAGCAAGCAGCTTGAGGAGAATACAGGGTGGCACAGAGGTACATCGACTCCCAGTCTGGGTAACTCCATCATGAAAGCTGAGTGGTTCTGTGTCATTACACAGCAAGAGCCTTTGATATGGAGTCACGGCATCTAAGTGGGCAGGTGCTCCCCCACTTCTCTGAGGATCCTGCAGGGGGCACAGGAGAGCAGGGGAGGTGGCCTCTTACCTCGAGGTCAGGTCCCTCACATCCCTGGTCTCCTCACATCTGAGGGTGGGCAGAGGGTATTTCTGTTCCCTAAATTCTATTTTTTTTTTTTTCCTTTTTAAGGCCGCACCTGTGGCATATGGAAGTTCCTGGGCTAGGGGTCAAATCTGAGCTGCAGCTGCCAGCCTACACCATGGCCACTGCAACACCAGATCTGAGCTGCATCTGCGACCTACGCTGTAGCCTGCAGCGGTGCCAGATCCTTAACCCACTGAGTGAGGCCAGAGATCAAACCTGCTTTCTCGTGGACACTATGTTGGGTTCTTAACCCAATGAACCACAATGGGAACTCCTCCAAATTCTTCAATGAATAAACAGAATCATACTCAACATGGGTAAGGATGAAATGAGATCAATTGGTATAAATTATCTAATTTGGCAATAGGTATAAAGAGCTTTTTACAAACATGCCCAACTACTGACCTAGGAATCACTTCCAGAAACCTAACCCAAGCATATAACCTAAGATGCCAACGACTTTTGTGCATAAGGATGCTCACTGACACTCTAATGCAGCCTTATATTAAGGTATTTGTAAGTGTATTATACTTCATTGTGGCAGTAGAACATTAGGTAGTCATGAAAAATCATGTTTGGGAGTTCCTGTTGTGGTGCAGCAGAAACGAATCCGACTAGGAACCACAAGGTTGCAGGTTCGATCGGTGGCTTTGCTCAGTGGGTTACGGATCCGGTGTTGCCGTGAACTGTGGTGTAGGTCACAGACAAGACTCAGATCTGGCGTTGCTGTGGCTCTGGCATAGGCCGGCAGCAACAGCTCTGATTAGAGCCCTAGCCTGGGAACCTCCATATGCCATGGGTGTGGCCTTAAAAAAAAGAAAAAAGACAAAAAAAAAAAAAAAAAAGAAAAAAAAAAAAGAAAAGAAAAATCTTGTTTAAAATAGGAGAAGTACTTATGCTGTGAGCCACAAGGGAAGTCAGTAAAACAGGAGTAGGTCTTTAAAAGATGATGCTAAATTATTTGGGATTAACAGATACACATAGAAAACAAACAGCAAGGACCTACTGTATAGCATAGGGAACTATACTCAATATCTTATAATAATCTACAATGGAAAAGAATCTGAAAAATAATATACACATACACACATGTGTTTATATGTATATAAAACAGAATCACAATGCTGGACACCTGAAACATTGTAAATCAACTAAACTTCAATTTTATTTTATTTGTTGCCTGCACCCACAGCATATGGAAGCTCCCAGGTCAGGGATCAATTCCAAGCTGCAGCTATGATCTATGTCATAGCGGCAGCAACATGGATGGTTCATCCACGGCACTGGGCTTGGGATCAAACCCGCGCCTCAGCAGCAACCCAAGTATCTGCAGAGATAACACCAGACCCTTAACCCAGTATGCCACAGCGGGATCTCCCAACTATACTTCAGTTTTATTTGATTTCATTATTTTACTTGTTACATTTTATTGGAGTACAGTTGATTTACAAGACTGTATTAGCTTCAGGTTTACAGCAAAGTGAGTCGGTTATACATATGCATCTGTATATCCGTTCTTACACTTCAACTTTAAAACAAAGTAAAACAAAACTGTGTAGTTAGTATTACCGAACAATGTAAAGCAAGCATAAAAAAAAAAACATCCATTTTAAATGATTCATGACAAAATGTTATTAACCGTGGTTGCCTCTGGACAGTTGGGTTATACGGAGCTCTTCTGTTACTTTGAACCTCTCTCTTTCTTTTAACTTCTGTAATCAGCATAAAACAAACCAACAAATACAAAGAAAACGCTGAGAAAGAAGAAAGGGCTTGTGGCAGAAGCATTCACGCCGGGACCTGGAAGCGTGGAGACTGAGAAGCACGGGAGGGAAAGCCTGGCTTTGCTGAGTTGGTTCCCTCGTCAACTTGACTTGTGCTTGACTCAGCCGGGGCAGGTGAGCCTGCAGTCGGATGGCCTGTGTTTGACTTTTCTCCCAGTGGCTCTGGCTGGCTGCACGCAATGGTGACCCACCCCTGTGTACATCTGGCATATTTCTTTTTAATTCATATCAGGAATGTGCTCCAACTCGTGGGTGGAAAACAGCAGAAACAATTCCACCTCTGTACAAATTTCATACATCAGATCAGAAAGGGCCAGAAGAGCAACTCCGGAAGGAGTCGATTTTTACATCGAGTCCCTTTCCCTGTCACCTTTGTCCTCACCCTGCCCCACCCCCACACTCCCACCATCCTTTGGAGAAACAGGACGCAGTTGCCTAGGAGACACCCTCTCATGACTGTCAAGGAAGGTCTGAGCCCCTCACATCATCAGGTCACTGAGTAGGACCCTGCTTTTTGCCTGGGAAGCCAGGAAATCAGTCATCACTGCAGGTCGCAAGACGGAGAATTGCCACTGGCTTTCCACTCAGACCAGACCTAGATCTGCCTCAAACAGGGGAGCTTTCCAAGTTGGGCTGACACTGGCACGTCCCAGACTGGATCCCAGAGACCTTTTCCTTGTCTGCTTTAAACGTGGCACAATCAAGATGTTCCCCCACCCACACCCCCCACCCCCGCCAAGTGGGAAGACGAGAATCATTCTGCAGCGAGACTGCAAGGAAACCACTTGCTTCAGGATGCTTTGCCCACTTCCGACGGTGCAGAGAAAATTTGGTGGAGACCCAGGATTCCTGGGGCGAGGACCAGAATACACCACAAGACAAACGGCCTCCTCAGAAAGCCAACGGCTCCACAAATGGAAAAACTTCATGCAATTGTCGCTCTCAAGACAAGTAAGCATGCAGACCAGGTTTTCTAGGATGGTCCCGATTCCAGATAATTAGTTCTGTGATCAGATCAGATGCCAGGAAAGGCAGGAGAACTAACATTTGTCAAGTGTCTATTTTGCACCAGGCATAGTCGCTTCACATGCATTACGCCACTGAAACCGCCCTAACAGGTTTAAGAGGTTGGTGCTAATATTCCCATTTTGCAGATCAAGAAATGGAGGCAGAGAGAAGTTAAATTTTTTCTCAAGATGAGAATATCAGGGACACAGTCAGGATTCTGATCTTAGGCTCATCTGCCTCCAAAGCTTATACTTTCCCCCTGAAAATCTAGGCTGAATTTTCCTGGGCATATATCCAGACAAAACTTTCATTCAAAAAGATACATGCATCCCTATGATACTGTACCACTTCCCAAGAGCCAAGACATGGAAATAACCTAAATCCATCGACAGATGAATGGATTAAGAAAACGTGGCATATATACACAATGGAATACTACTCAGCCATAAAAAGAATGAAATAAGTCAGAAAGACTTATACCATATGATATCACTTACATTAAGACTTATACCATATGATATCACTTACATTAAGAAAACGTGGCATATATACACAATGGAATACTACTCAGCCATAAAAAGAATGAAATAAGTCAGGAAGACAAATACCATATGATATCACTTACATGTGGACTCTAAAATATGGCACAGTGAACCTATCTGCAGAACAGAAACAGACTCACAGCCATGGAGAGCAGATTTGTGGTTGCCAAGCAGGAGGGGGAGGGAGTGGGATGGACTGGGAGTTTGGGGTTGATAGATGCAAACTATTACATTTAGAATGGATAAGCAATGAGGTCCTGCTATATAGACAGGGAACTATATCCAATCACTCGAGATGGAACACGACAGAAGATAAGGTGAGAAAGAGAATGTATGTATATGTATAAGTGGATCACTTCACTGTACAGTAGAAATTGACAGAACATTGTAAATCAACTATAATAACAATAGTTTTTTTTTTTTAAACAAAGATGACAATATTAGGGGCACGGTCAGGATTCTGATTTTAGGTTCATCTGCCTCCAAAGCCTGTACTGTCCCCCTGAAAATCCAGGCTAAACTTCGATTTTGAAAATATAGCTGCAGGACCTGTAAGGGTTTTTTTTTTTTTTTTCTTTTTAGGGCGACACCCACAGAACATGGAGGTTCCCAGACTAGGAGTCAAATCAGAGCTACAGCTGAGGGCCAACACCACAGCCACAGCAACATCAGATTCGAGCCCGAAACCTTATGGTTCCTAGTCGGATTCGTTTCTGCTGCACCACGATGGGAACTCCCTTTTAAAAATTTTTTAATTTTTGGAGTTCCCGTCGTGGTGCAGAGGAAACAAATCCGACTAGGAACCATGAGGTTGCAGGTTCGATCCCTGGCTTCACTCGGTGGGTTAAGGATCCAGCATTGCCATGAGCTGTGGTGTAGGTCGCAGACACGGCTCGGATCCAGCATTGCTGTGGCTCTGGCGTAGGCCGGCGGCACCAGCTCCGATTACACCCCTAGCCGGGGAACTGACAAAGTTTGTGAAAAGACAAAAAGTAAAATAAAATAAAATAAAAGTAAATAAAATATAAATAAAAATTAAAAAATTTTAATTTTTTTTCTTTCAGTAAGGGCGTTTTCTGCTCAGATTTCCTATTCCAGATTTTTAAAGCAGTTTTTGCCAATGAGCTGTAGCTGGAGTAGGGGGAACAACCCAACGAAAATCCTGCGTTTGTCTTAAAAGAGTTTACAGTGCTCCACAAAGGAGCCAAATTTGAGGCGCTCCACTGAGGAGAACTCTGAAGTCTAAAACCTGGGGCTAAGACATCCTCTGTTTTTATTAATCAAAGAAGATGTTTCAAATCCATCAGATTTATTACGACGGGATTTCAGATGTGAAACCCAAGATACACCCAGACAAGCATAGCTTGTCCTGTTGGGTTATGTTCCATCCTTCCTGGGGACCTGCATTTCCTCAGAGGAGACCTCTCTGCTTCCCGGGCTGGCTGAGGTGAATGGAGGCCCAGCTTGGCAGGCCTGGGCCCCGCTGGTCTCAGGCGTTTTCGAAGGCCAGAGGGGGATGGCTGGGCAAAGTGGGTCCTGGTACCATTTGCTCTGAGCCAGTGGCTGTGGGGAAAGGAAGGGAGACTCACCCTATCCTGGACGTGCTAGGGGGTCCTGAAGGTGACTGGTTTGACACCCTGCCTCTTTTTGGTTTAGTTATTCTAGTCGTCCACCACCTCTGTGGTCTTGAAAAGGGTGCTCCTGGCTTGGGCCACAGGCATTTCCATCTGTCATGGGTGGTCAGCTTTCTACCAGTTCCTGCCAGCAAAACCCATCCGATCTCGGAGTTCCCTAGTGGCTCAGTGGGTTAAGGATTCAGTGTTGTCACTGTTGTGGCTTGGGTTTGATCCCTGATCCTGGAACTTCCGCATGTGGCAGCCAAAAAACAACAATAATAAAAAACAAACAAAAACACCCACCAGGGGAATCCTGAACCGGATTTTCTGCCACAGGCATTTTGGGATGAAGGTCTGGGCCTGACCTGTGTTCTGATATGAAGTCTAATATATAAGAGGATTTCTACTTTCTAGGCCCTTCCAGCGAAGCTGTTCAGCAAAGACTTGGCCTCAGGGCCTGAGAAGCAGGTGCTGTTGGGACAACATGGGACACCCCACTGGAGCTGGGGTGGCTGGGCATGGCTTCTATCAGGCGTGGAGGTTGGAGGTGGCTAGAGGACAATGCCCAGGGGGGAAAGGGGTGTCTGAGAACAAAGAGGAGGGCAGGACGGTCCTTGCATGGGGGCAGGGAGTTGGCGCCACTGGAGCTGGAGGTGCCTCATGAAGAATAATACCTCACATAATTTCACAGAATCACTGCTTATTTTCCCATGATGATTTCATTTACATTCTAGGATCACAGCAATTTCTTTTCTTTTCTTTTTGCTTTTTAGGGCCACACCTTCGGCATATGGAGGTTCCCAGGCTAGGGGTCAAATCAGAGCTACAGCTGCCAGCCACAGCAACGCAGGATCCAAGCCACGTATGCAACCTACACCACAGCTCACAGCCATGCAAGATCCTTAATCCACAGAGTGAGACCAGGGATGGAACCTCCAACCTCATTGTTCCTAGTCAGATTCATTTCCACTGCACCACAGGGGAACTCCAGGTCACAGCAATTTCTACCATGGGCAGGACAGACCCAGTCGACTCCATTTTTATAGATGAGGATACGGAGGGTCAGAGGGAACCTTGGACTTGCCTCAGTCACCTTAGTCTCTTGGTTCGCAGGGTAGCTGTGGCACCATCCATGAAAGTCCTTAGTGAACAAACCAACATGCCACAGCTGCCTGTGGTGGGCGCAGAAGTGGGACGAACGCCTGGACAGGTGATCTTTTGGAAAGCGTGGCTGGTGCTTTGCTCAGGCCCCTTGTCCTACAGGGACGTCCCTGACTTCTGGCCTCATTTCCTGGTCTGGGAGCCCATGGGCTGGGGGCGGGGCTCAGCTCGGTATCACTTGAATTTATCGCACAAGGTGTGTTCAGCACCTGAACCAGTGGGGGTGCCCGGGAACGGTCATTTCCTGCCTTGACATGTCCAAGCATTTGTTTGGCCGGGGCTGGTGACACTGACTCAGCAGCCCAGGCACGGAACTCCAGGAGGATGGAGGGAGAAGGGGAGACGCCCCTGCGGGAACACACAGGGGGAAGCAATGAGGCGTGGAAATCTGCAGAATGACAATAATCCCTTACACTCACGCCGATGTTCCCTTTACAAGGTGCTTTCGCAGGCCATTCCCCCCTTAATCCTCACGACACCCTGAAGCGCGAGGCAAAGCAGCTATTACGAGTCCCCATTTCATAGCTGAGACTGTGAGTTCGGGGATTCAAGTGGGGGCAGGGCAGAGGTGTAGGAACCCCATCCTGCGCTACTCCCAGTGCGGGCCACGAGCCAGCAAGGACGTTGAGGCCTTAGAGGGGGTGGGTCCTGGCCCCCAACAGGAGCAGGAGCAGAAGCAGACAGGACCAGGTCTTGCAAATCAGTCCTGGGTCTATTACCTCCGGGCTCTCAGCTGCCCTCTCTCTCCCTTGCCACTGTCCCCCCACCACCCCCGCCTCCACAGTTCAACCCTCAGCCTCTCCCCTCAGCTCCACCTTGTGTTAAGTGTTAACACAAATCTAAGGCCTGGGGTTAACTCTCTATTAAAGCAAACAGAGAAATTCATACCTTGTGCTCAGTCTAGGGGCGGAGTAGTTGTGTGTGTGTGTGTGTGTTGGGCGGTGTGATGCTTGGGTTGTGTGTGTGTATTGGGCGTGGGGTCTCTGCCCTTTCCCCTCTGGCCTTCCTGCCTATAGGAGAAGGCTGGGGAATGCTTGCTTATCTATGAAGGAGACTCTGTTTAGGCCTTGTAAAATACCCACTTGAGCAGTAAGTGTGAAAATGCCCCCGAAACCGTGTCAATCTGGTTGTGATTTCCCCTGCGTGCATGGGTCTCACTGTGTGCCAAGTTTGGCGCCTGTGGGTAAAGTGAGTCGTATGCCTTGGCTGGAGCTTGGGGCCACGATCCCCCCTCCTTTTCCCCCACTTCTAGTCCACAGGGGCCAATCAGGATGTTATTCATTTCCCTAGTTGAGAAGCCAGTTCAAAAAGGCCAGGAGAGCCTCCTCTACCCGTTCCCTGGGTGAGCAAGACCCAGCCCTCCCCGGAGGAGGAAGCGACATATTTTGTTCCTGCTACACTCACGCAAGGAGGTTTATAGAGTCAGCCCAGGAGGAGTGTGTTTGTTGAAACCTAGCTTTTTATCTTTGGACCTGGGGGACTCAAGTGAATCAGAGGAAGAGCAGAGTCATCCATAGGGGAGAGAGAGAGAAAAAAAAAAAGTCAAGGCGCCAAGAAGCCCTTAGGAGGGGCCTGGAGACCTTGTGTTACCATGTCAGACCGGCACGGCCCTGTCATCTAAGCCTGAGTTAGAGCCAACAGCTGAACGAAAGAATTAATTTCTCACTGTGCTTCATTTGAGATTTAGAAATGCCTTTAGGGAGGAAAAGTTACTAGAAGAGCTTTCTCATACGCCTCAGACTGTTTCAACAAAAGTAGGAGTTTCCCCTGTGGCTCAGCGGGTTACAAAGCTGACTAGTATCCGTGGGGATGTGGGTTCGATCCCTGGCCTCGCTCAGTGGGTTAAGGATCCAGCCTTGCCGTGAGCTATGGTGCAGGTCACAGACGCCGCTTGGATCCTGCGTGGCTGTGGCTGTGGTGCAGCTCTGATTCAACCCCTAGCCTGGGAACGTCCATATATCGTGGGTGTGGCCCCCCCCCCAAAAAAAAACTAAATTAAAAATTTAAAAAGTAAATAAAAACCAAGCCATCTTTCTTACAGAAATGCCTCCCAAACAGCTCAACGAACATGTAAACTCACCAAACCCTCCTGAGCTCCATAATCTTTCATGTAGGAGGTGACCCTCCTGATCCAGGGTGGTACCCCGCTGCCTGGGCGAACCAACCCTGCCTCCCAACTGGATGTCTACCTTCAAGGCCCAACCGTTGCGTGTACCCCTTGAATCTAGCTGCAGTCTCTTCTCTCCGGGTAGCACCTTATATCTTAAACCATCATGCAGTGGGGGTGGGGGACGGATGCTCTGGATGGACAAGGTGGTTCTCAGGTCACAGCTCTGCTGGTACAGACACCTGATTCAGAGGAGGAAACTGAGTGCCTGCTCTGGCTCTGCTCCATTCTAGCCGGTCACTCAACCTCCTGGCACCTCACTTTTCTCTAATGGAAAGAGGAATAATAGTGCTAGTTACTCTGGCTAGTTATTCATACTTCTCCAAGTTATGCAAAGATTCAAATGACAAGGTAGGCGATAGAACCTTCAAGACGATAACGTGTCATCTGCAGGCAAAGTACTAATTTTACCCTTAGAAGCCAGATGGCCTTAGGCTGTTGCCTTCACCACTTCCCTCCAGACCCTCTGAGACGTCAGGATGATGTCTAAGCTGTGTGGCTTCTCGTGCTGTGGGAAGATCCACATAGCTCAGTGCGCTGCTCATTGCTAAACCAGGAATGTGAGAGTCACCGGTAACATCTTTGCTGTAGCTCTTTCATGTTGCACAAGATCCTGCATCGCTGCCCTCCGGGATCAAACGGGCTCCCCCTGAAGTTTTTCTGATGTCCCCAAGATACTCAAGGGCCTACAGCACAGATCTTGCCACATAATAGGTGCCCAGTAAAAGTTTACTGAATGACTGGATGAAAGAACAAGGCTTGATTATCTTTTGATCTGAAGTATGTAGGTATCATGGGTCTGAAAGGGAGCTCTTAAAGGCATTTCTCAGCCACTATCCTGCCTCCAGGCAGCACCATCCTTCAATCTTTCATTTTAAAATAACTCTGAGAAGGAGAGATCCTCATGCTCCTTAGAGGGGCACTCCTGAGGTCTCTACTCAGCAAGTACCTTCGGCCTGCAATATTCAAATAAGTATAATTAAGGGAGTTCCCTTGTGGCTCGGTGGGTTAAGGAGCTGGCGTTGTCACCGTTGTGGCTCTCATGACAGCCGTGGCTTGGGTACTTCCACAATATAATTGATATCTCTATTTTTCCTGGAAAGATAATGTTGCCAAGTTTAGGAAAGATTATTCATCTTGACGGTTCATTAAGGACAATGTTTGAATTTTAGAGATTTGCAATTTCACACAAGGGGCCTAGGCCCTCTGAACAACTTCAACACCTAATAAAGAACTTCAGTAGAGACAAAGACCTTATTTACAAAATCGTTCCTGAGAACAGATGTATTAAGTGTACTTCATGAATTTCACTGCTAGGGACAGCGAGCAGTCTTGAGGTCTTGAACATACAAACAAGTAGAGTGTGCTCCTGCCCTGGCGGTAACTTTATTTTTATTTATTTATGCATTTATTTATGTTTAGGGCCACACATGTGGCATATGGAAGTTCCCAGGCTAGGGGCTGAATCAGAGCTGAAGCTGCTGGCCTACACCACAGCCACAGCAACTCGGTGTACAAGCCGCATCTGTGACCTATACCATCGCTCACGGCAATGTCGGGTCCTTAACCCACTGAGCGAGGCCAGGGATCAAACCCTCATCCTTATGGATACCAGTTGGGCTCTTATCTGCTGAGCCCCACACAGTGGGAACTCCCCATGGCAGTAACTTTGTCTACATATGGTGCCTCTTCCAAACTCCTTTAGTACCTAGTTTGGTTGTTTATTTTTTGTTGTTGTTATGATGGGTTTTTTTTTTTTGGGGGGGGGAGGCTTTCAGGGCCACACCCATGACATATGGAGGTTCCCAGGCTAGGGATCAAATCGGAGCCACAGCTGCTGGCCTACACCATTGCCACAGCAATGCCAGATCCAACCTTGTCTTTGACCTACACCACAGCTCAAGGCAACTCCAGATCCTTAAGCCACCGTGTGAGGCCAGGGTTTGAACCTGCGTCCTCATGGACCCTAGTCGGATTCGCTTCCTCTGAGCTACAAGGGGAACTCCTGCTTGGTTTTTTTAATGCTGGCTTACATTCGGGTCCATCGCTGCACAGAGTGGAGGGGGCGATCAGACTGTCTGCACGGAGGGCAGTGAGGGTGTCCCAGTCTAAATGCTTTCACTGAAGAAGCCCTGGGCCAATTATCTGTCTAAATACAGGATTTCCATGGGGCTCCAAATCCTCAGACAGTTGCTGAGCAGCTCTCCTTTACATCAGTGGGTCAGCACTTCCCATTTCCACACATCTGAGGAGTCCCGCCTGTCGCAGGGGCTCAGAAGGGCAGGGGGCTGATTGAGGTTTTCCTCCAGCCCCCAGATCCCCCTGGGCTTCCCTTTATGACAGCTCCATGGTGTGGTCAGCTCCACAAGAGACACTTATGGAGTGTCTGGTATGATCCAGCCACTGTGCTGCTGAGTGCTGAGAATTTTGGTAAAGGTGGCAGATTACAGAAAAATGACAATAAAGTATTTTCTGGTCTATCTTCTCATAGACTGTAAGTAAGTGAGGGCAGCACTGCTTCTTCTTTTCTCCCTGCCTCCCTTCTTTCTTCTTTCTCTTCCTTTCTTCCTTTCTTTCCCCCTTTCTCCCTCCCCTCCTTCCTTCCTTTCTCTGTATCTTAAATGCATGGCACGATGCCTTGGTTCCTGGCACCGAGGAAGGAAAGCAGAGAGGGAAAAACCTGAGCTTGTTTAACCTGGAGGAGAGATTCGGAGAGCTGCGATTCTAGTATTCCAACAGCTGGAGAGCAGTTTTATGGAAAAGGGAATAGGTGTGTGCGTGCGAGCATGTGTGTGTGTGTGTGTCCAAGGGGCAACACAGGACACAGAGGAAAAGATGAAGCACTGGCATGTTTCAGACCAACAATAAGAGGTGCCAACTGACAATGCCAGCCGCCCTCCGTGGTCCAGCTCCAGCTCCTCTGTGACACCTTCCCAGAGTCAGAGTCACCTGGGCAGGGAACGGTCCCTCTGCTGATCCCCACAGCAGGCACACCCTCTAAGGCAGTGCGCGTGGGGCTGTAGTCAAGTCATCTGTTTGGATGTCTTCCCTTCAACTTGGCATTGTGTTTTGTCTTACGTTTGTATTCACAGAGCCCAACAGAGGCAGGATCGGGAATGCGAAAGGCTCAAGCTTTGAGGGCCCGTCTTCTGTCCTGTAACTGCTGTTTCATGCTGAGCAAATGAGTTACCTCTCCTGGTTCAATTTCTACATCTATAAACAGGGAACAATGAACAATAGTGAGGCTTGGGGAGTTCCCGCTGTGGCGCAGCAGAAACAAATCTGACTAGTATCCATGAGGTTGTGGGTTCAATCCCCGGCCTTGCTCAGTGGGCTGAGCCATGAGCTGTGGTGTAGGTCGCAGATGCAGCTTGGATCCCTGGCTGCTGTGGCTGTGACACAGGCTGGCAGCTGTAGCTCCGATTCAACCCCTAGCCTGGGAACCTCCATGTGCCATGGGTGTGGCTCTAAAAAAACACACAAAAAAAGAGTAAGGCTTAAATAAACATGTCTGACACACAATAAATGCTTAAACGGACCACTGTCCCACCAATTGTCACAATGATCCTGCAAAGTGCTTCTGTTTCAGAAACAGGCTGAGGTATAAAGAAAGAGAAGCCATATTAGGTCACAGAGCTGGACCTCGGCGCCAGGATTTTAGACGTAGAGTACTCCTTTCGGGCATTAAAAAAAGTTTTCTCCCTGATTTTTCAATCATACTAAAACGATCTGACAATAAAAGGAAGTCCTGTCTTCTCCAAGGGAATACAAATGTTCTTTGTCAATTACATCACCTCTTCCAAAAGAATTATCTTACCAACCAGGGGAGAAGCTCAGAGCTCACACGTCCGCCTAGAATAGCACTCCGCATCCTTGTCACTGGCCTCTCCAGACCTAAGGAACAATCCCTCAGCTTCAAAGGGGATCGTGGTGCCGCACCGCTGTCACCTTCTCAACTCCTGCTGAGAGCCGAGAAAGTGTGACACTCCGGTGCCTGGCTACACCAACCCCCTTGGCTGCCCAATCCACTGACCTCCACACACCAATGAACTTCACCTTCATTCCAGCCGTTCACCCACCTGGATCTTGCAATTGGCACTTCTAGTATTTTAAGCAAGAATGTGCCCCCCCCACCCCATTTTGATCACGAAACTTGCCGTGTCTATCTCACTCCCTTTCTTCCTCTTACTAAGGAGGCTTTGCAACCTCACTGAGCCAGGCAGCCTCTGGAGTCCTTCCTACCATCCTAAGCCACCAGCTCCCTCCTGGTGGCACTTCTTCACCATTCATCCCAGTGTTGGGGGCTCACAGGTCCAGAAACACCCTCACCCACCCCACCCCTGTCACGACTCCTCCTGGTCTATCTGCCACTCCCACTTTGCCAGTTTTATCCAGGATGATCCGGCCAAGCACAGACTTTCTCTGCTTCTGCTCCTAGGATGCTGAGCTGTGCTGGAGAAAAACCACACACTTGTGTCAACTGGCACCATGACAAATTTATCATCCAGGCCCTCTCTGCTCTTCAACCTTCTTTTTCATCTTTTCTCTACTTCCATTTGTCCCTGGTCAGTTCCCTTCTGTATTTCCCCCTCTTCGCAAGCTCCCCAAACCTGTCACAACTCTCTCCCTCATTCTCAGCAGATGACCTGCCAACCAACTGCCTTTGGGATTTCCTTTTTAGTTCTTTCTTTTAAAGATTCAGAAGTCCATGCATCTTAAAAGCGACCCAGTGTCGGAGTGACAAGCACAAAACACAGCCCCTGAAAAATCGCCCAGCCAGCCAGTCAGGCATAGTGGACGGGGAGTCTCTCCTGGAACAAGAAAGCAGGGCTAGGGGTGTCGGCTGGGAGCAAAAGCATAACTCTTCCCGCCTTTCCTTTCCCACTGAATCCATCCTGGGGAGTTTTTGATGTTGCCCTTGTCGCTTCTCTTCTTCATCAGCTAGCTGGGGCTGTGTGAGGCTGAATGGCATCCTTAGGTGGAAGGAAAGATGATTACAGCGGGCGAGGGAGGCCCTCCCAGGCGGATGGTTTATAATCCTGATTACCCCGTGCTGCCTCCAAATGAGAAGGGACAGAGCAGTAATCATTCCTGGGAGATTTGCGCGTGTGCACGCGCATGTCCATTTCAGAGTTATCCCAGGAGTCCGAAAAGACCTGTCTCAAGTGGCAAACAAGGGGCGAGAGTGATGCCTCACCTCCTCGCCGTGGTTGCCGGGCTCCACGATGAGCTGGCCCTGCTCACTCCTCCAGGCTCGCCTTTCCCCCTCCCTCGCTGGTCCCTTAAGCATAACCAGCTCCTTTTAGTTCTCCCAGTGGATGGCTCCCTGTCACCTTGGGGCCGTCACTTCTTCCCCTGGATGGCACCTTAAGCAGAACTTCCTCTGGGTGGCCTCCCCTGACCCTCCACAGGCTAGGTTAGGTGTCCCTCCGAGAGCCCCCACCGTGGCACCCCCTGAACCGACCTTGTCACATTTCACTCCATGGATGCTGTGGCTTTGTCTGCTTTCTCTTCTATGTGATAAGCCCACGGGGGTGGTGGGATCATCTGTTTTGCTCTTTATTGTCTCCCCCAAACTTAGGCTCCCACCCTGGCTAACATCTCAGTGCTGATCCCAGAGAATCAAGCGCTCTGGAGGATAACAGAATGCTAATATCAGCGCACAGAGGGAAGAAAGGCCCAGTAGCCATAACCCTGGGCGTAAAGAGAGGACCAGTCTTGACAAGAAGACCCAGAGTGGCCTGCTGCTGGTTTCACAGCGCGCTGGCTCCAACTGTCCACACAGGGTCTAAGATAGAGACGCCCACGTCTCTGCTAAAGCAGAAGAAACCGGCAAGAGGTTGGGCCTTTAAGACCCGGGGGATTTGATGTCAAAGGAGAATGCAGGCAGGTGAAGGCAGGTTCCTCTGTGGAAAGGGGGTTCATGGGTTCCAGTGCTTTGTGGGTGTCGATGAACCTCTCTTGGAGTTGACTGCAGGGCTCGCTGGGCATCAGAGTTTGGTGCTGGTCTGGTCTACACCCTCAGCCTGCTCTCCAGGCCCTTGGGTCCAGGCTCCTGCTCTCTGATCCTATGACCGACGCCTGCCGGTGGGCCCACCCAGGACCTCCTTGCCAACCAGATTTCATCTGGCCAACTCTACCCACGTCTGCATTCAGCCAGGTGCCTGGTCCTGCTAGAAGGACCTGACTTCACCAACCGGGCACCAAACAAAGCACTGGACTTTGTGGCAGGACGAGAACGTGAAGGAGGTGGGGCAAACAGAGAGGGTACCCCGTGGAGGCTGCAGAGCCCAATCGAGCAAAGAACACTGCCACAGATTTGCTTCTCTTGTTCCAGGCAAGATGCCCAACTGGCACTGTTTTCAGAGAAATTAAGCTGCTTTTGACTTAGACGGAGGATAATCACAAGTTCCTGGAGGATAATGTCGAGAAGGGAACTGTCAGAAGAGACATTTGATCACACTCAGACCTGGTAGAGGAATGACAGTGGGATGCTGGTTATCTTGTCATCCAGCTGTTTGGCACAAACCCATGCAGACACTGCCTCCAACAGCACTTCTCCTCTGGGGCTGCACATAGAATCCACTGGGGAGATTTGCAAGCCCCGTCCCAGATCATAATCTGAATTTCTGGGGCATGAGATTGGGGCCTGGGAGTTCCTGCTGTGGTTCAGCAGGTTAAGAACCCAACATAGTGTCCGTGAGGGTGTGGCTCGATCCCTGGCCTCGCTCAGTGGGTTAAGGACCCGGCATTGCCGCAAGCTGGGGTGCAGGTTGCAGATGCAGCTCAGATCTGTCCTTGCTGAGACTGTGGTGTAGGCCGGCAGCTGCAGCTCTGATTCGACCCCTAGTCTGGGAAATTTCATAGGCTGTGACTGTGGCTATAAAAAGAAAAAAAGAAAAAAAAAAAGATTGGGGCCTGGGCACACTTATTTTATTTTTCTGCTTTTTTTTTGAGGGCTGCATCCACGGCATATGGAGGTTTCCAGGCTAGGGGTCGAATCATAGCTACAGCTGCCGGCCTACGCCACAGCCACAGCAATGCCAGATCCAAGTAGCATCTGCAACCTACACTACAGCTCACAGCAACGCCAGATCCTTAACCCACTGAGTGAGGCCAGGGATCGAACCTGCAACCTTATGGTTTCTAGTCAGATTCATTTCCACTGCACCATGATGGGAACTCCTGGACAGCTTTATCTTTGAAAAACTCCCCAGGTGACTCTGAGTCACTCCCTGTTGCCATAAACCACGGCCAAGTCTCTACTCCTAAGTCAGTATGTTTGCCTGAGATCATTATTAGATAGAGAGCTGGACACGAACCTAAATTAATTTCCTCTACTCAGGGGCCACCCTGGTGCCATTGATACTGCTCCAGATGGTATTAGAGTGCTACCATCCCTACCCTGCATGGCAAGAGCTTTGGCCAATGTGCTCATGAAGGCAGAATGGGTCAATGGGAGCATTTGGTGTAAATTCTCCACAAATTGACTGACCCTTAGTGGCCCAGCAGGCTGGGAAACGAGGGTGAGGTGGCAAAGAAGAGGTTACTCACTGGAGGATGCAGGCAGTCTCATTTTCCCTTAGAAGTCTTGTCACCCGGTGCAAGGATAAAACCCTCTAACCCTTCCCTGCTTTTGTTTCTGTAGTATAGTATTGGTCGCTGTGTGCCCAGAACTGTAGCAGACGTCATCAACACAGGCTTGCTAAGTGACTGGGTGGCAAAGACCATCCTTATCTTGGGCTCTCCCTATGTGAGTGGATGGGGGAACCTGGCAGATGGGAGACTCCTCAATGGCCAGACTGCCCCACTGACTACGCCTGAGAATCGAGAAAGAAACATTGTAAAGAGCCAAGCTCTGAACTACCAGCCCCAAGTTCATGGTTTTCATCATGGTCAATTGCCTGTCTATATCTCACCATAACTTTTTTCTTTTCTTTCTCGGGCCACACCTGCAAACATACAGGAGTTCCCGGGCTAGGGGTCAAATTGGAGCTGCCAGCCTATGCCACAGTCATGGCAACGCTGGATCCGAGCTGGAACCTAAGCTGCAGCTTGTGGCAATGCCGGGTCCTTAACCCACTGGGCGAGGCCAGGGATCAAACCCACAACCTCATGATTCCTATTGGATTCGTTTGTGCTGCACCATGACGGGGACTCCCCCCTCCCCCACCGCCTTTTTTTTTTAATGTCAGGTTCTTAACCTGCTGATCCACAAGGAGAACGCCATGATAACTTTTTTGTCCATTGTTGCTAGAAAGATGTGACCCAGGAATGTTCTAGGACATTCCTAGATTTCTTAAAATGCAAATATCCCATTACTTCTATTTGAGAACTGTTTTCCAAATCATCCCCGAAAGGGGATGTCCGCTTGTGGCCATTGCTGGCTGCTAAGGGCAAGGTATTTGGGGCACTGCAGAGAATGGGCCTTAACCCCTAGGTGGGTCTGAGAGGGCAGAGCATAGGGCCAAATGATCACCCCCACCCCGCGAACCTGTCTTTGGGCGCGAATCTCAGGTGAGGGAGGCAGCATGGTAAGAACAGCCACGACTCTTGATCAAGTGCATTTTCCCGGGTTCTATGGAAGGACTGTGGGCCTCCTGAAGGCAGGCAGAACCATTGGGTGAAAAGAGCACTGGACTTGGAGTCAGAAGGCCCGGCTCGATCCATCACCAGCTAGATGAGTGGTCCCTGCGCAAATACTTCAGCCCTGTAGGCGTCAGTGTCCGCGGGTGTAAAATATCCACGCTCCCTGTGTGAAGTGTTGCCGAGAGACTCAGATAAATAGGAAGCGTAGACATACTTGTGCTCTCTGTAAATTCCCTGGAGTTTCTGAGAAACGCCAGGTGCTCCTCTGAGGACCTTGCCTGAACTGTCCTGCTCATCTGATTCTCTGCCATGTCCCCCAGACCCTGGGGTGGAGCTGGCATCCTTCTGGCTCCTCTCTTCTTTGCTTCAGAAAAGCTCCAGCTTTGACACCAGTGGCATAAGACTAAAGGGCCCCTCGCCCCTCCTTCGATTCCTGCCCCATCCCCATCATACCCCTCGATCCTCAGAGATTTTAGCTCCTGGCTCACTGTCATCCTCTCCAACACCAATCCTGTCCGAAATCACACAGATGATCCTCCCAACGACTCGGCCTCTCGGTTCCTGAACCTTCTCACTGCTGGGTTATGTCCATCACCCACTGTCTCCGCCATTCCTTTGATATAATGAACAGCAACTGCAAACACCATCACAGCCTCAAAATCAAATATCCTGGGAGTTCCCTTCGTGGCTCAGTGGTTAACGAACCCGACTAGGATCCACGAGGATGGGGGTTCGATCCCTGGCCTCGCTCACTGGGTGAAGGATCTGGCATTGGTGTGAGCTGTGGTGTAGGTCCCAGACTCGGCTCGGATCTGGTGTTGCTGTGGCTCTGGCATAGACTGGCGGCTACATCTCTGATTGGACCCCTAGCCTGGGAACCTCCATATGACAGCGTGTGAGACCCTAAAATAGGAAAAAAAAAAAAAAAAAAATCAAATATTCCCCTCTGACCACTACCTGGTTCTTATCCTCTAGTACGCCAGCTCCAACAAGCCTTTGACACCCGCCCAAGATCTAAATCCATTGGTTCCACGGCCCCTCAGCCCTTCGAGTTCAACTGTGACCATCAGCCCCTCAGCACACCCTCAACTTCCGCCCCTTCCTTTCCTCTGCTATTCGTGCCGGGCAAAACCACAGCCTTGTTAAAGCCAGCTGACCCCCTACTCCCTGTCCCCACGCGATGACTCAGAGCTGGGAAACAAAAGCACACCATGCTAGCTGGTCTCACTCTAAATTGATGATCCCCAGCTTCAAAGGGGCCCTCAACACTGCCCTCTAATCATAGTTCCTCAGTCTGTTTGATGACGTCATATTTACTTTCTATCCTCAAACCTCTGATAGCTTCTCTGCCGTTCTCACCTTCGGCCACAGACTTATTATGACTTTGTCAGGAAAACTGAAGCCAGGAGAAGGGAACTGAAAGTCCCTCACCTGCATCTACCCCCCGCCCCCCACCTGCACCCACACTCACTTGCCAAGCGAACCCCTCCACCCGAGCCTGAGACCCCATACCCTCCGGCCATCATTCTGAGAGTATTTCTCCCATTCAAAGAAAGAAGACCCTCTTGATCTACTTCCTCCTCCAGCTGCTCCCCCATTTCTCTCCTGAAGACCCCCCCTTTTTTTGTCTTTTTAGGGACTCACCCACACATATGGAAGTTCCCAGGCTAGGGGTCGAATCAGAGCTGCAGCTGCCGGGCTACGCCACAGCCACAGCCACGCCAGATCGGAGCCACGTCTGTGACCTTGTGGCAAGGCTGGATCCTTAACTCACTGAGCGGGGTCAGGGATCCAACGCGCATTCTCATGGATCCTAGGCGGGTTCTTAACCTACTGAGCCACAAGAGGAACTCCCCTCTTCAGACCCCTTAAAAGAGAGGTTGGGAACCTGCGGTCAACAATATCCTTCTTCCGGGTCTCTCTTCGAAGCCACGTCCACCGGGGGTGCTGCCCCCACCTCTCCACTGAAAGGGCCCTTCCAGAGGTGGTGACCTTCATGTTTCTAAATCCCATGCCACGTCTCAGGAATGAACCCTCTGGCCTGACCTCTCAGCAGGTCCGGTGTGCGTTGGAGAGAGTTGATCCCTCCCCGCCCTGGGCCTCGGCACCACACTCACCTGGCAACTATTTTTCAGTCTGTTTTACTCTTTTTCTCTCCCCCTCAACCTTGAAAATGGTGAGACCCCGAAGTTTGCATGCAAACCCACGGTCAAGAATGGATGAGACGTCCAGGCAAGCCCTTGTTTGAGCTCCTTCCCCGGCCCCCTGTTGGGTCTGATGTGAGCCAGCGCCTGAATGCTGCACCAGGGCCTTTTCTTCCTTAGCTTTGCAGCTGTGACCTGGGGACAACGGAGAGGTGGGCTCTGGGGGTGAGGCATTAAAACAGACCAAGGGCCAGAGCAGTGGCCACTGCTAGGAGGGATATTCAGGCTGAGAGCTGCCGAACGTGACTGCCAGCCATCAGCGCCTGAAGCCTCTGCCAAACAACCTTCCCAGGAGGTCATGTGTGGCTCCTTGAATAGGCTGACCAAGCAACAGAGTCCAAAAGAACATGAGAAAATGGGAGAATCAGATGGTTTTTGCAACCTTTCTTTTTTAAACCAAGATGTTAAACAGCAGCTCGCTGAGAAATTGAATATGCAGAGAAAGCCAACTGCCACGAAGGAGAGAAACAAGGGTTCATTTTTGTGATGCCCCCACTCCATTGTTTTTTTTGTTTTTTTTTTTTGTTTTTTTTGTTTTTGTTTTTTTTTGTAAGGGTACCAGACGGACTTCCCATTCGAGGGCTGATAAGGATTTGCTTTCGGATACTGGGGAAAAAAAAAAAACAAAAAAACTTTTCACTGTGTCACAGGGGAAAAGGCATTCTTCCTAGGAAATGGAAAAGGCATTAGTCAGGGTGAGGGTGTAAGGATCCAGTCCCACACGGGTCTGATTTGCCAGATCCAATGATGTCCCACTGTCTCCGACCCCAGGGAGGGGCCTTCTCTTTTTAGGCGGGGCGTCGCCTGACGTCCAGCGCTGAAACCCCTACCTCCCCTCCGCCAACAATGCCAGAAAAACATCTGCTACCCCTAACCCTCCACTTCCCCAAAGAAATGATTAAAAAGTTAAAGAAACACTTCCATATGGAAGAATCCTATCCCAACAGGTCACCGCAAAGATACTTCAAACACAATAAAACAGGAAGGGCTAAAAAAAGCAGAAAAGTTCACAGAACCCACACAATCTTTTACATGTGAAAGAAAGAAAAAAAAAAAAAAAAGCCACCCTGGTAACTTTACACAGTTCAGAACACCATTTGGCAGTTAAGTATGTCCTTAATCTGCTCAATTTGCTTATTATAGTAAAGGGTTAGAAGAATTTAAGAGTGGTGGCCAAAAATACTGCAATAATCTCTATTCTTAAAGTAAACTCACAAAGTGAATTAACTTCTTCAACTGAAATATCTCAAAGTTGAATCTCCACCCACTCCCCCCCCCCACCCCCCACATTAGAGACTGGCCACAGGGAAGATACGGTCACTTAAAATCAGAACCACTTGAGTGGATTTACGGTTATTCATCCAACAAACATTTATTGGGCTTCTAAATCAAACAAAGTCCAGGACTGGTCCCTGGGGTACAAGACGAAGCACGATATTCAACCTAACTTTGAGATGTCTACACTACAGAAGGGAAACGGCAGTTCCCAAGTGGGAACCCAGCCCTTCCAGAGGAGAAGAGATAGGATGTAAAAATAAGGGAGAGACAGCACAGCAGACAGCTTTGGAGCCACACTGATCTGACTGCTTTAATTTTTTTTTTTTTTTTTTTTTTTTGCTTTGGAGGGCCACCCCCGTGGCATATGGAGGTTCCCAGGCTAGGGGTCCAATCAGAGCTGTAGCTACTGGCCTATGACAGAGCCACAGCAACTCGGGATCCGAGCCGTGTCTGTGACGCAGATCATGGCAATGCCGGATCCTTAACCTACTGAGCGAGGCCAGGGTTCGAACCTGTGTCCTCATGGATACTAGTCAGATTCGTTTCCCCTGAGCCACAACAGGAGCTCCTGGCTGCTTTAATCTTAGCTCTGCTGTAGCTGTGTGATACCGGACAAGGCGCTCACGAGCCAGCCTTGGTTTCCTCAACTATAAAATGGGGTTAGAACTATCTTCCATTCAGGGATAATATGATGACTAACTGACACAGGCAGAGGCACTCTGCCGACGGCTGATTCAAGGGAAGCTTTTTCTTTTTCTTTTTTCTTTTTAGGGTCAAACCCGCAGCATATGGGTTCTCAGGCTGGGGGTCAAATCGGAGCCGCAGCTGCCAGCCTGCACCACAGCCACAGCAGCACAGGATCCAAGTGGCGTCTTCGACCTACACCATAGCTCATGGCAACGCCAGATCCTTAACCCACTGATCAAGGCCAGGGATCAAACCCGCATCCTCATGGATACTAGCTGGGTTCATTACTGCTGAGCCACAGGGGAACTCCCCAAGGAAGACTCTTTTCATGCCTAAAGCCCTGTGACATGCTGAAAGGCTTTGGCTAAGAACCCCCTGGATATTTAAGGCCAGAGAAGGAGTGGAACAAAAAACAAATAAAAACAAAACAAAAAACGCTTTAAGGAGGAAAAGCAAAAAAGAAGAGAGGAAAAAAAAAAATGACACCACCACACGCGCACACCAAAATCCCATGGGTACTCAGTTTAGGTGGACTGGAAATAGTCATTTTCCTTGGAAAGTAATGAAAACAGAGGCAGTTCACATGGAGTTTGGCAAATCCTAGGCCGAGGGGAGCCTGTTGGGAGCTTGGCAGAATGGTGACAGGGCACTTTGTTGCTTGGGGCCGGGGTGGGGAAAGGCTGGGGCGGAGAGCACTGGGCAGAGCCAGGTCTCTCTTCCAGGAGGCTGCAAGCTGGCTTCGTTGGCTACCTCCCTGGGGCCTTCAATTGCTTCCTGAGGCGAGGACCCGGCTAATGGTTTATTTACAACAGGAAGAAGCAATTACCTTGGAGAACATGGAGTCACATAGCCCACCATTAGCCAGGAACCCCGGGCGCTCTCCACCCACAACCCCAAAGACACCGGGAGCAGGGAGCAGCGACGACCGCCCCCATTTAAAGCCACTGCCATGGCTCTCTCTCCAAGCCACCCTGGGGAGCTGATTTAGAGTCAAGGACGAGAAGGGGCATGTGGGCAGCGATACCAGGCTCGGGGCTGGGAAAGTACCAAGTTATTTTTGGTTCTGCTGCTGCTGCTTTTTGGGTGACATTAGGCCTTTCTGGTGAGACTCTTGTCCTCTCTGCGCAAAAAGACATGACACATTCATGCCTCATATCGAGCTTCCCTGGAAGCCTGTTGTCGGTAACATTAAAACAAACAAACAGTCCTTGTGGGGCGAGCCCAAGGACAAAGTCCTCTGGACGGGAGCGGGGATGTCTCCACCCTAGAAAGCCAGATTACCTGCCAGGGGAGCTGGGCCGGGAGTGGGCATAGGTGGCTAAGGTTTCTAGAAAGCCCCGGAGAGAACAGGAGGAAAGCTGGGCGCACTCTCCGGGAAAAGGCTGACAAAGACAACGGAAATGAAGCCTGAGGGAAGGCAGGCTGTCTGTTCTGATATTTAATATCCGAGAACGCAAGGCAAGAGAGGTGCAAAAAGCTTAATAGTATTTGTAGTTCCAATTAAAGTGTTCAAAGCCCCGTTATAGAGCAGGGTAATGTATGCAATGACATCTGGGACGGTAATCAGCGAAGCGCTTTCAAGAGCTGCCAAAGCAAACAGCCAAATAACAAATCCACTTTACAGATCATCAATCTGGTCCTGGACTTGCCAAGGTAAATAGTACAAGGCTGAAGTTTGCTTTGCAAACCAGGGAGCTGGGAGTTTAGCGAGGCCTTGATCCAGAGCAGCACCGGTGGGGCAGGGCCGGGGAGCTTCCCTCGCATCAGGGACGTCCTCCAGGCCTGCATGTGAGCAGATCATCAGCAGGAGGCTGCCAGGGGCCTCTTGGGGTGGGGTGGGGGTGGGATGCTGAGCATAGTCGTGGGTCCGCAGGCTGCCACAGCTGCCAGGCTGGGCAGTGCCCTCTCAGATGCCTACTCTCCAGCCCAGACTCTGGCCAGACCGAAGTTTGGAGATCTCTGCAGGAAAATCCTGCCCAACGTTGCTCTTTCTCCCTGTTCCCCAGTCACTGTGAAGGGCCACGGGTTCCCAGCGTGGGAAAGGCAGTGCTCAGAAGTCAGTCAGCATCCAGGGGACAAGGTGCAGCGCTGGGCGGGGGGCGGGGGGGGGTGAGGGGGTGGGGGGGGTGGCAGGCGCACTTGGACCTGCTCCGGCACCGCAGGCTCACGGGCACCCGGACTCCTTGCTGCTTCTGAGTCTGGAGCAGCTCTGAAGGATGGCAGAGGGATGCCCTGCGGGCACGGCTCTGAGTCTGAGAACTGGAGAAAAGGGGCCAGGCCTTCTGGTCAGAGCCCACTGAAGCCAGTGTCTCCTTCCTTTCCTACCAAGCTAGCCTCAGCCACCTAGAAACACAGCTTTTCGCTCTTCTCTCCTCCACCCAAAACTGTCACCATGCAATAAGGCCAAATCTCTGAACAGCAAGGAAGGGAAATTTGCAATTACATTTTTTTTTTTTTGCTTTTTTTTAAAATTTTAGGGCCGCACCCTTTGCATACGGAGGTTCCCAGGCTAGGGGTCCAATCGGAGCTACAGCTGCCCGCCTACACCACAGCCACAGCAACACAGGAGCCGAGTTGCATCTGCAACCTACACCACAGCTCACGGCAATGCCAGATCCTTAACCCGCAGAGCGAGGTCAGGGATCAAACCCGTATCCTCATGGTTCCTAGTCGGATTCGTTTTCACTGCTCCATGACAGAAACTCCTGTAATTACATATATATCGATATGATTCTTTGCTTAACATCTCTTTCCCCTCTCAGCCTGTGCAAATGGCTTCCTGACTGCCGGGGACTCTCCACTGTGTAGCCCCCAGCACCCACAGCAGTATCTAGTCCACAGGGGGCCCTCTGGAAATATTTGGTAGCTAAAAGGGCAGGTGATCAAGAATTACTAAGTACTGAGCACCTAGTCTGGGCTGGGGAACTCATCCAGGCACACTATTTAGTCCTTAATGAAAGCTTTAAGGAGGTATTATTACCTCACCCATTTTCCAGATGAGAAAACTGAGGCCAGAAAAGCAATGAATTGCTTCATGAAACTTCCTTCAATGAGTCAGCATTAATTGCTTGGCAATAAGAACCCTGATGGTGGGGACATGGCTGCTTGGACGGTCCCTACACCTTGCATCTTTGCATTTCTCAAAGTGCGGGGTTCAGAGAAGCAAGGAAAGAAGTATCTGTTGAACAACTGGCAGAGAGGAGCAGAGTCCTCTCTGCTTACAACTTGCAAAGGGCGTAGGGTAAAAACAGCTCTTTGGGGTTGAAGGGGACAAAGGGGTAGTCCTGAAAAAAACCAAGTGCCTTGACTTAAGAACACAGTGTAAGTCGGCCCTGGAAAGTAGGGCTCAGCGGCTGGGCTGGAGGGGACCGGCCCCGCTCCACCCCTGAGATGACTCTGCTGCTCTGAATCTACAGGGTTTTCATGGAAGCAGACGGGACTACAATGGGGCCTCCTACAGGGAGGTCTGCCTACGCTGACTTGGTGAGAAAAAGGAATGGGCTCAACATGATACAAGGCTATGAAGGGGGCCCGAGCAAGAATGCTTCAGCTTGTTCAACAGCCTTTGGGAGCCATCAGAGTTTCATTCTCGAGTGACTGAGGTCCTGTGCTGGATGCAGGCTCAGGCTCTTTCCCCAGATGCCAACTTCTGCCCAGCCACAGCCACAGTCCAAGGTCCATAAACGGGTCCAGCCTTTACTGGGCACAGGTGAATACTAGTTGTTACAATGAGTCGTCCCTGGGACACCTAGTTTTCCCAAAATTCCAATTCAACAATTTTTGTGGTTCTTTTGCTCTCTGTGACCTATTTAAGTGGAAGACACGGGCTCGATGCTTGAATCCATTCTGTATCATCCTTATATTAAAACTGTAACATGGGCTTTATCATCCCATTTTATTTTACTTTATTTTGTCTTTTTTTTTAAGGCCACAACCACAGCATATGCAAGTTCCCAGGCTAGGGGGTCGAATCAGAGCTGTTGCTGCCAGCCTACGCCACAGCCACAGCAACGCCAGATCCAAGCCACGTCTGTGACCTGTACCACAGCTCTTGGCAACACCAGATCCTTAACCCACTGAATGAGGCCAGGGATTGAACCGAGTCCTTATGGATCCTAGTCGGGTTCTTTACCACTGAGCCATGACAAGAACTCCTATTGTCCCATTTTATAGATGAGGAAATTGAATCTTAGAGAAGTTCTTTTTTTTTTGTCTCTTCTAGGGCTGCACCCACGGCATATGGAGGTTCCCAGGCTAGGGGGTCTAATCAGAGCTGTAGCCGCTGGCCTACACCACAGCCACAGCAATGCCAGATTCAAGCCATGTCTGTGACCTACACCACAGCTCACGGCAACGCAGATCCTTAACCCACTAAGCGAGGCCAGGGATCGAACCTGTAACCTCATGGTTCCTAGTCAGATTCATTAACCACTGCTCCATGACAGGAACTCCAGAGCCTTAGAGAAGTTCTAGAACTTGCCCGAGGTCATCTCGCTCACCCTCGTCTCTCATGGGCTTTTCTGTGAATTCTAAGGAAATGTTGCCCATGGTCTCTTCCCCTTAACAGCTTTGACATGAGCTGGGAAACACTCTGCTGATGTTCCAATAGTATCACGAGCACCTGTTTACACATCTGTCGGCCTGGCTGGCCTGGGAACATCTGGAGGGCAGCGAGCCCATGTCTGACTACGTTTTGGAACCTCTAGGTTCTATATCTTGGGGGCTCAGCGAATTATGTGTTGAGTGAACAGAAATGAATAAGTGAAGCGATGAATGAATACATGTCTGCAGACCTCATCCCTTGATCGGGGAAATGAAGGACCAGAAAGGTCCAGGAACCTGATAAAGCTGTACAGCGCGTCTAGAGGGGCACAAAGGGGGCCTTGGCTTGGGGAGGAGGTAAGAGCTGGCATAAGCGTGTGGTAATGCAGGGGACTGGCGAGGGTTGGGGGCAGCAGAGTGTGGGCTGACAGAAACGGATGCTCTCAGAGATGATGAGGCAGAGTATCACCACCCCTGCCCCTGGGTCCCAAAATGCCTCCATTTTTTCCTTTTTAAGGCTGAACCTGCGGCATGTGGAAGATCCTGGGCTAGGAGTCTGATTGGCGCTGCAGCTGCAGGCCAATAGCACAGCCATGGCAATACCAGATCCGAGCTGTATCCATGACTTATCCTGCCCCTTGCAGCAATGCTGGATTCTTAACCCACTGAGGAAGGCCAGGGATCGATCTGGTATCCTCGTGGATACTATGTCAGGTTCTTAACCCACGGAGCCACAAGGGGAGCTCCACCAAATGCCTCCATTTTGACCAGAGTCTGGTTTGAGGTCCTGGACAACAATTGCCTGCTGAGAACTGGCACCACTGGAGATTAGAGGTGGAGATGAGCGGCTGAGCACAAAGCCCCCTGAAGACGGCGCTTTTCTGAGGCGACAACCATACAGCAGGGGCTGACAGAGTCTGAGGGGCTGCCCAGCAACTGCACCTGCTCTTCTCGCAAGGCTCTCATCCTCCGCTCACACTGGCTGCTCCTCTGACCCACATGCCAACCAAGATCCAGAGACAGGCTTGAGGTGGCACCAGGGAGACAGCATGAACCTTAAAAAAGCATCTGGATGGGGCCTATGCGAAATGGCTTCAGCGGCCACTAGGCTGCACCATGTAGGGTTGAGAAGGTCAGAGTTCTAGAAACCTGGAGTCAGGAGGCCGGGATTTGGTCCGGCTCTGCCTCTTACCAGCAATGGGACTTCTCGGAACCTTGCGGAGATAATTCCTACTCTCAAGGGTGCTTGTAGGGATGAATAAAGGCGATGAATTCAAAAGACTTTTGTAAAATTGTACCATGTCCTTCATACGAGGGTTCTTTTTTTCTGCTGTCAAACTGTCCCCCCCGCCACCAACCTGTAGCCCTAAACCCTATCAATCTATTTGCAATTTGCAAACATGGTGAGGGCTCCATGCTGATCTCTGGGATGGGGAGGGGAGGGCAGAAGAGGATGCTGGTAGTCCGGGCAGGGAGTTCAAAGGATGCTTTCTTCTCATGTCCCACCTCAACCCCAAAGGGAAGCCCACGTGGGTGCCCCACCACAGAACCTTTCCAGAGAGAGGCAGCCTGACAGGGGCTGCTCCCTTCAGATGGCCGCCCAATGGCCCAGCTCCAGGCCTGGCGGGCTGGGTGGCAACTCTCCCAGTTTGTCTGAGGCAGCCTCGCCCTCTCATGGGAGGTCGAGAAGCACATGCCAAACCAGACACACATATGGAGAAGATTAGCCCAAGAGGCAAAGGAGACAGACCAGCCGACACAGGATGATCCATGGAAAAGGCCGGTTTGGTAGAAACCAAAAAAGGACACTACCCCAAACCCATCCTGGGCTCAATCATGGGCAGATAAAGTGCCTGGCAGCCCCGGTGAGGGGCTGAGGGTTCAGAAGGGTAGTTGCTTCGGGTCAATGAGCCGCTGTACACCTGCCATGCACTGAGTACACACGGACAAGCCCACACGGGACAGAGATGACAGAAACAGCACTGAAATGTGTTCTTTGTTCATGGTTTTCTTGACAAGAATTCCCCCTTTATGTTGCCTTAGGAGTGGGATGGAAGAAGGCTTATATTATTTGGACCTTTGCTTTCTGCCAAGGTGGGTAGCCAAGGCCTTCTAGAACAAAGGGAGAGGGGCGTCTCCCTGCTTTCCAACCCCCCCACCCCCGAAAGAAATTTCAGAAGCTCCAGTGTTTGCTAACCAGTCGGAAAGTGATTCAGAGAACAGGCCGTTCTGGAACGAAACAAGCCAATGGAATCGCTACACCTCTTACAAGGGGCGATTTCTCTGGAGATCAGGAGGAAAAGCTTTGAAAATGGACTGAAGACCTCCCCTCTTGTTTCCAGCCTCCACCAGCCCCACTTCTCCCCACTCTGTCCTGAGGGTTCTAGGGGTCGCTACTGTTGCGCAGACATTTCTTTTCCCCTCCAGAAGGGCTGGAAGCTCCTAGAAGGCAGGATGAAGCCTTACAGGCTTTTCTCATCTCTACCACACCTGGCTCCCGTAGTAGGTCATCAACAACAAACATGTGTCAACCTACTACGTGCCTTGGCCTCGCACTATGACTTCATGTGACCTGGCAGGGAGGTGGTGGAATTGTTTCACCAGGACTGTAGCATGCCAAAGCTAGCAGGCACCACTCAGCACCAGCTGCTAGTCTTGCAAATGAGGAAACTGAGGCCCAAAGAGGGAAAGTCCCCTGTCCCAGGTCACGTGATCAGCAGAATGAGACTGCTGGCCTTGCACTGTGCCTCAGAGAGTCCTCGTGCACATTAGGTGTCCCTCCTGTGCTCACCAGCATGTGCCCCTGACAGATGACCAGATAGGCTGGGGGTCTGTCCTTGGCTCTGAGGCCTGAGAAGCTGTCAAGTCATTCACTCAGCCAAGTGGCCACTGACTCTCGTGTCTGCCTCCCCGACACGACCTTCTCCTGAACAGCCTGCTGCCCAGTGAATGAAGGCCCCCATTTAGGGGCCCAGGACAATTCAGGGATGAGTACTGCTCACAGGACAGGCCTCTCAGCCTGTGAGAAGACGCCAGAAATTTCGAGAACCTTCCTCATGGACTTGAAGGCTTTTCCACTTGGAAGAGCCCTCAGGGCATCTAGATTCAATTCTGCAGAGCAATCGTCAAAGGTAAGTTTCTTGAGGGCAGAGACTGTATCTTATCCCCTTTCTCCGTGAGGCCTCTCTAGCGCCTACTGATGGTTGAGACAAGGAAATCCTCAACAGATCCTCATTAAACCAACACCCTGAACTGGATCACCAGGAACAGCGTCCTGGAAGAGCTGGCATTTGAAGGCGCTCTTGTAGGACAAGTACAGCTGAGTCACACAGGGGAGCCTCGAGGAGGAGACAGTAATGAGTGTGCAAGCCCTTCCCCCCACGCCTCACCATCAGCCTCAAGACTCCTGCCCAGCCAGAAGCTGGTCCTGCCCCTCGCCTGTGTTCTCCTTATCAGAGCCTTTACTGTTATTTCTGATTAGGAAAGTAACATGTGCTAATTGCAAAATACATTAACTATATGAAACCACATAAGAGTGAGCATTTCCCTTTTCGAACTTCCCCAGATAACTACTACTAACTGCGTTTTGTGTTTATGCTAGCTAGCAATAGAGTTACATTATGCACACTGCTTTTCAATTGCTTTTTGAAAATATAAAAATGTTCTTTTTAATACCTACGTGTCATCGCACGACGCGTACAAATCAAAATTTATTGTTACCCATGCCTCTACTGATTGAAAGCTGCTGCTTATTAGGAGTTTTTCTTTGCTATTACAACAGCACCTTTCCCTAAGTAATTTTACCTTAGTAATTTTACACACACACCCACCCACACACATTTTTCTTTTTAGGACTGAACCTGCGGCATATGGACGCTCATGGTCTAGGGGTCGAATTGGAGCTGCAGCTGCTGGCCTATGCCACAGACACAGCAATGTCAGATCTGAGCCCCATCTGTGACCTACATCAGATCCTTAACCCACTGAGCAAAGCCAGGGATCGAACCTGCATCTTCATGGACACTGTGCTGGGTTCTTAACCCACTGAGCCACAACAGGAACTCCCATAGTTTTTTATTTTTTTTTAATTTTTTTATGGCTTCATCCACAGCACATGGAAGTCCCTGAGCCAGGGATTGAATCCAAGCCACAACTGTGACCTATGCTGCAGCTGTAGCAATGCTGGATCCTTTTAATTCACTGCATCAGGCTGGGAATCGAACCCACACAGCAACCCAAGCCACTACAGTTGGATTCTTAAGCTACTGCATCATAGCGGGTACTCCAGTAATTTTACCTATATTTTTACAGGATAAATTCCTAGAAGACAAACTGCTGGGTCAGAAAGAATGAACTGTTAATATGTAATGCTTACTGCCAAACTGCCTTCCAGAAAGGGTGACCCAATTTACACTCCACTGCCAGGTTCTGATCACACACTACGAGCACTGAATAAAGTCAATGTGTACTGCTAACCTGCTGTGAACTGAACCACTGCCCTCACCTCTGCAAGAGTTCCTCAGTCAGTTCTGCCTCATTTTCTATTGGCTCCACTCCCTCATCGCTGCACATTGGCTGTCATCTACCACTCAACACAGTCTCATCACACTTCTACAAAATCATCAACATTTAGGAGTTCCCGTCGTGGCACAGTGGCTAACGAATCTGACTAGGAACCATGAGGTTGCAGGTTCAATCCCTGACCTTGCTCAGTGGGTTAACGATCCGGCATTGCCATGAGCTGTGGTGTAGGTCGCAGACGCGGCTCGGCTCCTGTGTTTCTGTGGCTCTGGTGTAGGCCTGTGGCTACAGCTCTGATTAGACCCCTAGCCTGGGAACCTCCATATGCTGTGGGAGCAGCCTTAGAAAAGGCAAAAAGACCCCCCCCAAAATAAATAAATAAATAAAATAAAATTTAAAAAATCATGAACATTTACATTCATTATATTAATTTGTAAATGTCTCCTTGCCTCTCCAAATAGATAAATAGATGTGGGGATGCCTCAGGGGGGAGAAGGTGTCTGTTTCACCTCTCTATCCGCTCCCATTCTTCTCTCCCCATCCTCTAAGGAAACATCCAAACATCTCTTCTGTGCTGAAGACCCACAGATTCAACTCCACAGATGTGGAGTCAACATCTTGACACCTCCATGCATATTCAACGTGTCCTTCTCCATGTGTAGTGTCCATGAGGACACAGGGTCGATTCCCAGCCCCGCTCAGGGGGTTAAGGATCTGGTGTTACAGTGGCTGTGGCTGTGAATGTCTTTTCCCCTCCCTGGACCAGAGACTTCCCAAGCCCCACTGTGTCCGAGCACAGCGCATGGAACAGCACACCTGGCAGCACTGAAAAGCCATGTGATGCATGTTGACTTCATGAATGGCAGGTGCTCAGGAACGTATGATGTCATTGCTCTGTCAAGGTTTCCTTGCTGCATGTTTTAGCCAGATTTCACCAGATACTGAGAGTCTTTTGGTGGGAGAAGCATTCAGCGTGACTGGTTCTCAGCTGACAGTCCCTAGGGACCACCCTATACTGTTTATCCTGCCACGGAGACTGGGAGAAATGGAGACACTGTTTTCAAAAACACCTCCCTGAAAGAGCCCTGCTTTGGAGAGTTCGTCCATCTCTCTCTCACCAGTCAGCCCTGTTACTCCTGGAACCCGGCCAGTCGTTTTTTTGAAAAAGAACCCCTGCCACTTTAAGATTTTCAGTCCCTTGCTTGGGCCATATATCAATGTTTCTTGCTGCAGTGGCTATGCTGCCTGCTGTTCAAATTTGTCCAATTAGACACAGCCCCATGGGGTGGAATTCAGTGTGAAATCCGCCTGCCACTGACCAAGAATGAATTGGTATGTAGTTCTGTCACCCTGCAGAGCCAGCAGGGAGTGTGGGCACAGGTCTTCCCAAGGACAGCTCACCATCCTCTGGGTAGGGGCCAGCGCCCTGAGGCCAAGGGTCACCCTTTCCACCCCAGCTATGCCTGAGGACGGGGCGAGGCCGCCCAAGCAAGTGTGGGAAGGGGTGGAAGGTGGGAGTCAGCCCCCACAGACACGAAAAGGTCAGGGTCACGGCTCCAAGTTCCTTGCCATGGTCTCTATTCAAACAGCACAGAAACCAGGATTCTGCCTCTCCCTTAAGTGTGACTAAGCCACAGCCTGTGTCCTGTGCTGTGGTCTACGAGATACAGTCAAACACGCAAAGTCTCCAATTCAGTTGGTGGGAAGAGGGGCAGTGAAGCCAAAGTGAGGGGGACCCTGGGGGAAATGGGTTTTAAGGCAGCAATTTTTTTTTGCATTTTAGGGCCACATCCACAGCATATGGAGGTTCCCAGGCTAGGGGTCGAATCGGAGCTACAGCTGCCAGCCTACACCACAGCCATAGCAACGCAGGATCCAAGCCGCATCTGGGACCTACACCACAGCTTATGGCAATGCCAGATCCTTAACCCACTGAGCAAGGCCAGGGATTGAACCCACAACCTCATGGTTCCTAGTCGATTCTTTTCTGCTGTGCCACAATGGGAATTCCTAAGGTAATAATTTTTAACCAAAAACCTCCTTTGCAGTAACTAACTTATTTTTTATTTATTTATTTATTTTTTATTTTTATTTTTTTGTCTTTTTTTATTTTTTTGCTATTTCTTGGGCCGCTCCCGCGGCATATGGAGGTTCCCAGGCTAGGCGTTGAATTGGAGCTGCAGCCACCGGCCTATACCAGAGCCACAGCAACGCTGGATCCGAGCCGCGTCTGTAACCTACACCACAGCTCACGGCAACGCCGGATCGTTAACCCACTGAGCAAGGGCAGGGACCGAACCCACAACCTCATGGTTCCTAGTCGGATTCGTTAACCACTGCGCCACAATGGGAACTCTCTAACTTATTTTTTAAATGTCTTCTTATTTCTCCTCAAGAAGTTCAAGCTTTTACAAACTCATGCCATTCTTAAAACAGTAGACTTCTGAACATGGAGAGATTTTAGAAATCATCTGGTCGACATCCTGATTTTATAAACATCAGTGAGATGAGGGAGAGGAAATGACTTAGCCAAGGTCATTCAACCCGTCACCAGCAGGCCTGGAAGCCAGGCTGCCGACTCCACGCCCAGCTGTTTCCTGACTATTCGGGGCTGCCTTCCTTTCTGAGCTACTTCAGCTCGCTTTTCAAAAACATTTTTTTTGGCATGCCGATGTTCTGGGGCCAGGGATCGAACCTGGGCCACAGGAGTGACAATGCCAGACCCTTAACCTTTAGGCCACCAGGGAACTCCTCCGTTTTCTCTTTAACACACAGCCAGTTCTGAGTTAGGACATGTAGAGATATACGAGAGTCAGGATATTAGCAGAACTGAGATTATTAACATATGCCATTTATAATTTGAAAAATACATGTATTTATTAAAACTACATATTTAATCTCAATTCCAGTTTTCTCTGCGTGATCAATCCACATAGGAGCCGTGGGCTTCAGTTTCATCAGCGTGTACAGTGAAGGAGGTGGAGGCTGTAAGAAGTCCATGGCCCCTTTCATCTCTCATTCATTCATTCATTCATTGAGTGCTTAGCATTCATTCACGGGGTGCTTCGCGTGTGTCAGGCACGGGGACAGAGACACGGGAAGGCAGAATCCTGACAGGTAGAGAGCGGCACAGCGGCTCCGTGTGCTAAGTGCTCCAGCAGACGCTTGCATGGGGCGCCCTGGAAACTCAGAGGAAGGAGGCCGGAGCTGCAGAGGGGCTACGATTCCTGCTGGAAGCGAGGGTGAGCCTGATGAAAGGCCCCACACACCTCCCAGACACAAACCCCAGTCCTGTCTCCCACCCAGGCTTCAACAGGGAGTTTATCATTCTCCTCCAGGAAGAAATGTACCAGATGAGAAGGGACCAGGTCGTCTGGGAAAGAGGAGAAACAAAGAGCCAATGAAACAAACCCACACGGGGCCCAGGGGGCCCGGGGCAAAGTGGGGGCTGCCTGCTTCTGCCGGATAGCTTACACGCCGCCCGCTTCCTGGGGATTCTGCGCCGGGGTGATGAATGGTCTCCGAGGCTTCGGAGGGAAGTGGGGACCACGAAGGAAACAGAGACCCACCTTTTAACCGAGATGCCATATGGAGGAGGGAACGGGTCACCATTCCCTCCCCAGACTCTCCTCCCCGCACACCCTCAAGTTTATAGTTTTAAGAACATCTTTACATTATCAACTCATTTCCTCTTCCAAGCCAGTCCTCCAAGGGAAGAAGGATGCGTCTTCTGGCTTCATTTTACAGAAAAGAGACACTCAAGGCAGTTCACGCCTCCGTCTATACAGCGTTCTACAGAGAGTCTGAGCTGAGACAGGGACCCAGGGCTAGAAGGAAGAATGAGGATTAGGCGAAGCCCAATTCTCACTGCGTTTCTTCTTTTCATCTCCTAGCAGAGTGCTCCACATATATTCATATTTAACCAGTGAGATTTAAGAGAAAAAAAGAATCAGAATGGGTTATAAATGAGTCCTGCCCTCTGGGGAAGTTTGGGCTCTAGACAAAAGTCTTCTCATCTTTAAAAGACTCCCTTTTGTGAAATGAACAATCTGGCCCGTGGTCCTCAGCTGTCTAAAGGATTGCTGGGTTACAGCGAATTTCCCCATGTGATGCTAAATCCATGTGACTATTTTCCTTTCTTTCTTTTTTTTTTTTTTTAAACCAACTGCTTAGCAGTTCAATCAAATTAATTGTGGTGCTTTCAAAAGGCATCAAAATAGCCACGGCCCTCCCTGAAAAGAAGGAAGGCGCCTTGTTTTCAGGAAAAGATGTAAAGTCCTCACTCTAGAATGCTCACACAGATATTCATTCTAGGACAAATCCTGCCTTTCTCCCAGAGCTTGTTTTTTCATTTTTCTTTTTTGGATTTTAAGAGAGACTTAAAAATATCAACACCAATAATGAGACTATATTCTCAGCTTAGTTCTGGCCAAATTTTATTTTCGGCTTGGAGTCACTGGGAGTTCTTTATGGTCAAGGACAAAACAACAAGAGGCTGGAAAAACCTCATTAAAAAGCTAAGCAACACAACTCACTTGTTGGAGATGAAGTGGAGGCCAAAGAGAGGGAGGAGAAAAGAAAGAAGGGTGGAAGCCACGGCGAGGCCCTGTTCTTGGCCCAGCCCCGGGCCTGAAGACAAGTCCAAGCCAGATGGTGGCTGAGTTACACCCTTGATCCTAAGAGGATGGCCGAAGGCTTGGAGGGATGGGTGTGACCCCAGGAGGCAGTCGCGGCCCTCACCAAGAGCGATGAGAGGAAAGAATTCTTTCAGTTCCTATAAACGGCTCCCTTTGGCTGCTCCCCGACAGCCCAAGCTTCCAGAGACCAGCACCTTCCCTCAGTGAGTTCCCTGGTCTGAGGGGGCTTTACAAGGAGCACAGTGCCTCTGACACATGAGCTCCTTCCTGCCTCCTCGCTACAACCTAAGGCCATAAGTGGGAACTGGTGTTCACGTGTAGAGCCCTCAGCTTGATAGCAAGCATGCAGCATGCAGGAAGGAAACTCAGTTGTAGTTAGAGCCCTCAGCTTGATAGCAAGCATGCAGCATGCAGGAAGGAAACTCAGTTGTAGTTCTGTCAGAACTGGTTGAGAAGGCAAGCTATAAAAATGAGACTTCTAAATTTTTACCTCCTATAGACCAGAAAAGAGAAAGCTCTACCCCAGGCTATATACTTGGGAGCATTCTACCCTGGATTATCCGTGTTTGACTGATGAAGAGACAAAGCTGAAATTCACAGGGGTCAAAGGATGTGCCCAAGGTCATGCAGGCTGCAAGGCCTAAAACCCAGTCACGCAGGACGGGTCTTTCTACTCTCTGCTCTCGCTACTGCCTCTCATCTCCCAACCGAATCACAGGCCAGAATGGAGAACACCAGGCCACGCTGATTCTCAGAGCCTATAGCAGCCGCAAGGACAACCTGCTGGTCGCTCTTCCTAGGGCTTGTGCCAGCGCAAAGCATTCCTGATGACGGAGGCCCAAATGCCAACCTGCCACAGCAGCTCGAGGTTTCCCTAGGGGTCCGCAGGGGGAAGGGGCTTTCTAGTCAGAGCCTCACACCAGCCTAGACCAAATGGCCTCTTCTTGGGGGTCACCAGCCACTCACCATCTCTGCTGTAGCTCAGGGGTTTCCTCCTGGCCCAGGACCACAATGGAGCTCCTTGAGAATGGAGGTCATGAGTTGCCCAAGAAGCCAGAGGATGGGTGGGTACAGGAGGTGAGGGTGGGCCAGGAGGTGTATCAATCCATCTCTCACCAATTACAACCAGCATCTCACTTCTGCTACTGCTCTGTCCTTCCTTAGGGGAATAAAGTGTGGCCATTTCATTTCATGCCACATCTAGCCAGAGGACCGGATGCTAGAAGGAAACTGAGAGCCTGCTTTATTTATTTTTTTCCATTTTTGATTGCCCCGCGGCATATGGAGCTCCCAGGCTAGGGATCAGATCCAAGTCACAGTGATGAGCTAAGACCCAGTTGTGGCAATGCCAGATCCTTAACCCACTGTGCCAGGCTGGGGATCGAACCCCCATCCAGCGGCTCTCAAGACTCTGCCGATCCCGTTCTACCACAGTGGAAGCGCCCCTACTTTTTTGTTTGTTTCTTTCTTTTTAGGGTGGCACCTATGGCATATGCAAGTTCCCAGGCTAGAGCTTCAGCTGCCCGCCTACGCCACAGCCACAGCAATGCCAGATCCGAGCCACGTCTGTGACCTATACCACAGCTCACAGCAATGCCGGATCCTTAACCCACTGAGCAAGGCCACAACCTCATGGTTCCTAGTCAGATTCATTTCCACTGTGCCACGATGGGAACTCCCTCTCGGCCCCTTAAAAAAAAAATCTATCAAATGAACTAATGGTAATAATCCCTGCCTATATCACCTCATGCTTTAAGGATCATCTGAGATATTGTACACAACAGCCCTTTGTAAGTGTGAAAGCAATATACACCTGTGATATATTATTATTATGACTAAAGAGCTTATTACACATGATTTAGGCAGATTGAAGAAATCCTCTTTGCATATTAAGAAAACATGTGAAACCATCCAAAGAAAATATTAGAAAGTCTAATTATACCCTCTGGGTCCTGTCACGAAAGCAGATAAATGTTTTGTGACTTAAGAAAAGTGAAAGAACTGGGCTAAAAAAAAGAGCTTGCCGTCAAATACTTTCTTTCACTAGTGTCCCCTGGCTGAGAGTCCCAGGGACAAGCGAGGAACCCAAGTCTTCTTGGCTTGAAGTGCAGCTGTCCAGGAAGAATCTGCCTGACACAAAAGAAACAGTTGGAGTTCCCGTCATGGCGCAGCAGAAAGGAGTCTGATTGGGAACCATGCGCTTTCAGGTTTGATCCCTGGCCTTGATCAGTGGATTAAGGATCCGGCGTTGCCATAAGCTGTGGTGTAGGTCACAGACATGGCTCAGACCTGGCGTTACTGTGACTGTGGTACAGGCCCACAGCTGTAGCTCTGATTGGACCCCTAGCCTGGAAACCTCCATGTGCTGCGGGTGCGGCGCTAAAAAGCAAAAAAAAAAAAAAAAAAAAAAAAAAGAAACAATTGGATTTCAGAGTCAAAGCATCCTGAGTTCCAATGCTGGTTCTACCAAAATCTAGCCCTGCCCCAAAAGCAATTTACTTAACCTCTTTGGGCTTTGATTGTTACCTCTGAACAATGAGGATGAGAGTATCTATTTCTGCAGCGTGGCCATGAGGATTGGCATTATGTATTTAAAGTGACTGGCCTGTAGCTGATGTTCACTGGTGATCTGACATCTTCAATGTACACGTCTCCTAAAATGTCATAAAATTCCAGTGACTCTCGGAAGTAGGCAGATATGAGAGAAACAATATAAAGACAATAGTATGTAAGCAAGGAAAACCCTGGTTTTGAAGACCTGAGTTGGTAGCTGTGAGAGACCATGGGCAGGCAGCAGCCCAAACAGCCTTACCTGCAACACAGGAAAATGCTGTGCTGTCAATGGAAAGATTACAAGACACGGTGGATGGACACAGGGAGTTTGGGGTTAGTAGATGCTAAGGTATTACTTTTAGAGTGGAGAAGCAATGAGATCCTACTGCACAGCACAGGGAACTATATCTAGTCTTTTGGGATAGACCATGATGGAGGATAATAGAAGAAGGGGAATGTATATATATGTATGACTGGGTGCAATTTGTAGCAACAAGGATCGAACTGGAGATTATAATACAAAAAGAAGTAAACCACATAGAGAAAAACATGTCATATGATATTGCTTACATGTGGTATCTAAAAAAAAAATGACACAACTGAACTTATCCACAAAAAAGAAATAGACCCATAGACATCAAAGAAATTGGCACAATATTGTGAATTAAATATACGCTGATATATATATATATATATATTTTTTTTTTTAATGGCTACAAGGAGTTCCCGTCGTGGCTCAGCAGTTAACGAACCTGACTAGTATCCATGAGCATGCAGGCTCAATTCCTAGCCTTGCTCAGTGGGTTAACGATCCAGCGTTGCCATGAGCTGTGGTGTAGGTCACAGATGTGGCTCAGATCCCACATTACTGTGGCTGTGGTGTAGGCTGGCAGTTGTAGCTCCGATTTGACCCTGGCCTGGGAACCTCCATATGCCATGAGTATGGCCCTAAAAAGACAAAAGACAAATACATAAATAAATAAATATTTTAAAAATTAAAAAAGGCTACAAGATACAAACTAGGAAAAACCCTAGAATGTCAAGCCTGTAATATGAAATCAATAATTATCAATGATAGGGCACAATTCATTTTCTCAGTTTATCCCTTTTCAGTTCACCACATCTGAAATTTCCCTGTGAAGGAAACACAAACATCTTACGAGACCTTCTATGTTTCATTGCTAATTATTTCTCTAGGCCTACATAGAAAAGTATCGATGTACAAAAGTGGCCAATTTTTTTTCCTGGCTCACTTGTAGAAAATGTCATGTTTTTTCTTTCTTTTGGCAAGCATCTGGGGTCCTGGATTTAAAACAGTGGACAGCTTTAGTATAAGAGGAGTGTAACAAGCATTTCAGAATGATTCTAGATAGTAAACATCTGAGATCTAGGTGTGTCCGGTGTACCTTAGATGGTTCTCCATCTGGCTCTCATTTCCTATTCCTCCTGCTGCCATCCTTGGCCTCTTAGCCTCTTGGCCAGGTCTGCACACACCTTTGCTGCCATATCCGTTCTCTTAATCAAATCCAGAAACATCTCTTTTCTCTCATTTCCCATCTTGCCTATTTATCATCTTTTATTCCATCTCCTTGGCTGGACCGAGTCTCATTTCCCATATTCTTAGAAATATAGTAGTTGATGGGAGTTCTCTGCTCCCTGCTCGGTGAGTTAAGAATCCAGCCTTATCACTGCTGTGGTGCGAGTTTAATCCCTGGCTTTGGAATTTTCACATGCCACGGGTGTGGCCAAAAAAACCCCACAAAAAACCCCAAAAAAACCCCACTACAGTAGTTGACTAATAAATATATGTTTCTTTGCTATTTCTGTATTGGAAGAATGGAGAAAAACAGTAAAGATACACTTTTTTCCTATGGAAACTTTCTCATAATAAGTGCATGGAGGGAGTTCCCATGTGGTGCAGTAGAAATGAACCTGACTAGTATCCATGAGGATGTGGTTCAATCCCTGGCCTTGATCAGTGGGTCGGGGATCCATCGTTTCCGTGAGCTATTGCGTAGGTCACAGACGAGGCTTGGATCCCACATGGCTGTGGCTGTGGCGAATGCCGGCAGCTATAGCTCTGATTCAACCCCTAGCCTGGGAACTTTCATATGCCACGGGTGTGGCCCTAAAAATAAATAAATAAATGCACGGAAAAAGGACTGTTTTCTGAAAACTATGAGTTCACGCAGAAAAATACATTTAAAATCCACCTTCAAAGATACATACTACTTTTCATTTTAATGGAATTATACCTATTTAGTCTGACGAACGGCTAGCAGAGATATAGTACTGCACAAGAGAGGGAAAAGAAACTACTTTAGTCAATGCCGAAATGACAAGCCATCAAAAAATTGTGGTTTACTAAGAAAAAAGAAAATCTCTTAAACAGACCTAGATGGCCTGGCAAACTTTCGAATTTAATCTTGTGATACACTGTAACAACAAAAGGCCTCTACAGCATATCAAGGAAATTTGTAAGAATATGATCAATACACTTGACATATTATTTAATTATAATCTTTAGTGACAGAGACAATATGAAAACCTAGCGTCAACATTCTGCCAGCGGAATAAATAAATAGACATAATTACTCCTCATACTCATTCCACCAGAATTGTAAATTATCAGGTCAGACTGTAGAACTGAGTCCTAAGGTTTCCTTAGTATATTAGTTTGACATATGGGTGTCATATCACTAATATCATGCCTTTTTATTAGAATAAAAAGCAATCCCACTCCTGGGCATATATCCGGACAAAACTTTCAGTGAAAAAGATACCTGCACCCCTACGTTCATTGCAGCACTATTTAGGCTGTTCAATGGAAACAACCTAAATGTCCACTGACAGATGAATGGATTAAGAAGATGTGGTACATGTACAAATGGAATACTACTCAGCCATAAAGAAGAACACAATAATGCCATTTGCAGCAACATGGATGGGACTAGAGACGTTTACATTAAGTAAAGTCAGAAAGTGAAAGACAAATACTATATGATATCACTTATATCTGGAATCTAATACACAGCACAAATGAACCTACCTATAGAAAAGAAACAGACCCACAGACATGGAGAACAGACTTGTGGTCGCCAAGGGAGGAGGAGGGAGTGGGATGGACAGGGACTTTGGGGTTAGTAGATGTAACTATTGCATTTGGAGTGGATAAGCAATGAGATCCTGCTACAGGGAACTATAATCACTTGTGATGGAACATGATGGAGGACAATGTGAGAAAAAGAATGTATATATATGTATAACCGGGTCACTTTGCTGTACAGCAGAAATGGACAGAACACTATAAATCAACTACAATAAAAATTAAAAACAAATTTTAAAAATTTAAAAAAGAATAAAAATCTCTCTGAAGATTTCGAGTTCGAACGGGCAGGACAACCCCAGGTTCTCTACAGATTACTAGTATGCCCAGATCACAGCTACCTACTAGGATATTCACATGGAGAAGAACTCTGGGGAAGGAAGAAAGGCAGAGGCGGAGGCAGAAGCAGATGCTGAGAGTCTTGGAATCTATGCTCAGGCTCTCCTAGCCTGAAGGCCAGAAGGCCAGGTCTCCTAGCCTTTTACCCATCCTTTCCCAGAGCAGGACAATGAGAACCAGAGAAGAGAATGGACTTGCTCGAGGTCACATGGCTTCCTGGCAGAACCAGGTCCAAACGCAAGTTTCACGAGGCACAGTAACAAAAGTCTTTCGATGTCACCACGGGAGAGAAGGCAATTGCTGAGGTGGTCGCCTAGAACATGGCCAATGCAGCCGTGTCTATGATCAGACCGGGGGAAGGAATGCACTCCCCGGCGAGGGCCAAGAGAGATTATAGTTAACATTTAACATTACGGGACCAACTTCAAAGGCGCTCCAGCTGGACTCTAATGATGGGAGATGAAACTGCTAACACTAGCAGAAAGCTGCAGGTGGACAACTGGAGCTGGAAATAGCACACTTCCTCAGAGCAGCCGAGCTCTGCAGAAACCCCACGCAGGCTGCTGCCTCGCCACAGGGTGGGGAGAAATATGGGAAACAACCTTTCGTCTGTTTGTGGTTCAACATGTTATGAAGCTGTTCATTTCTTGTTAATGCTCTGGGACACTTAGAAATGGCCACATTTGCCACTTGGGGGAGGGGATTGGGGTGTGGCTGCTGATGCCGATGGGAAAGTCAGACGGGGTGGCGTGGGGTGGGAGGGCTTCAGAAAGACTCTGATTTGCTGCAATGGCCGGAAAGGATGAGAGGAGACAGCAGCTGCCTGGATGCCACCGAGCAGTAGCGATAGGACCCCGCAATCCCTGGAACCTTAAAGAAGGGAGGTTCTCATGCAGAAAAGCCAGGGAATTCTGGCATTTCCACCCCTGCCTCAAAAAAAGGGCAGAATTCACCTACAGAACACTGACTAACTTCTGGCCACAGTCTCTTAAATGAAGGACTGATTCCGCCTAACTGGAAAATTGTCTTCAATGTTCTTTTTTCAGCAGGTCATAGTCCCTTCCAGCTGGTGGCCTGGTCCCCAGGGTGATGGGGGGGCGGGAGCAGCAGAGCTCTGGTAGCAGAGAAGGCCTCTGCCTCTGCTTCCTGCACATCCAGGGACACCTACAGCTTCAATGCTGCCCGTGCTATCCCTTCACCACTTGGTTTGACCTGCCAGGCCTGCAGAGCTGTCTCAGTCAGGGTGACCTGGTTCCTCGCCTCCCTCAGACCTCACCTAGGTTCTTGGTTCAAGTCTGCCCTCAGGTGTGAGGAGGGGAGGGGCTCGGCATCAGGCCCCTCGGGGGCGGGGGCCAGGGGCCAGGGGCCAGGGGTGGGGGGGAGAGGTGCTGTGCCTCTGCTCTCATGACAAGGCTTCTGCACCCTTCCTGAGGATGAGTCAGATCCCTGCCTCGAGCAGCTTGGGCCGTCTAGGAACAAGACGGTCTCTTACCCTCTCCTCCACTGCTCTCCCACCCCACCCAGGGGCGTCTTGCTGGATTCTCAATGTGCTGTTGAGGCCCCACTCCCAGCCGCCCTGATGTCCTTACTGCCCTCACCAGCCCAGACGTTGGCACAGGGCTGCTGCCTGGAGTCCCCAGAGCTCCACGATGCCAGGAGCAGAACCTCCTTGGCCCACGGACCCAACACCAGAACTGCCCGGTCCATTGGGCCCAACTCTCAGCACAGGCCCACAAACAAGCAGGTGTTTGAGAAAGGCTGTGTGCTGATCATGAAAATGACACCATCCGTAGTTGAATGAACGAGCGATGAAAGCGTCTGACCTGATATTTAGGCAGTGCGGACTTTAGGCTGTTTTACTGCATCCTATCACATGTGCCACCCCTGGGTAGGCTCTGGAAAAGAGTCCCCTCCCTCACTGGTCCATCGGCTTTGTGCTAAGCTAGTGAAGGTGACAGGAAGATGTGGGGCAGAGGCGTCTTAAAAGGCTGGCAATGGATCAAAGACCTGGGCGAAAACAGCTACCTATAATAAAATGGATGTCATATGAACACATTTTAAATTGAGAGAGAAGCCATCACTCTTTGGAAACCTCAACTTTTTAGGAAAGTAAAGCCATGAAAGGCATGGGTACACAGCCTATCCCCATCTCAGACTTGTTTGCAAGACTCCCAAGGTCTAATGGCATCACGAGTGTCCACTGTGAGAAAGGGATTCTGGACTCCCGGGCAGCAGGTCCGCAGAAGGACCGGCAACCGCCCGGGTTAGCTTCTTACACCAATCGATCAAATACATGAGGAATTCCTTAGGGGAAAACAGCGAAGCATAATTTAAGTTGAAACTGTTAATTGAATAAACCTAAACGGCAGGAATTGTTGGCTATTACCCTGAGGGATAGAGCACCGCTCAGAGTCTCGTGTGTGAGCCTGAGACGGTGTCTGACCGAGAAGAGGGCCATGCCATCAGAAGGCCTGGGTGTCTTTTCAGAAGAACTGGCCTCTGCTTTCTATGTATTTCCTCCTTCTCCTTCCCTCCCTCCCTCCTTCCTTTATTTCTTGGACCAAACACTAAGGATGTGCGGCTCCACGCCCCCATCTCTGGGGCTCTAAAGATGACGCCTGAGGCTCCCCTCTCCAACCACAGCTCCCACTCAGCACCTACATGCCCAGCCCCTGAGGATCAGACACGGTTATAGGCATCGGAGAATCCCTGATGGAAAGAGAAATCCCTACCCCTGCAGCAGTGCGGGGAGAGAGAAACACGGGGGATGCTGCAGGTGGAGTTCAGATGGTGGTCGCGGGAACTGCTGAGCTGACCGAAGGCTGAAGGACAAGGCTGCACAAAGACACTGCCACTTGAGGTGGCTCTTGAAGGAGGAGCAGGTGGCACCGGGCAGATGGGAAGGACGAGGGGGTGAGGTGAGGGCATGAGTGAGGGGACATCACAGGGAAGGGCAAAGGGCCATGAGACTGGGGTCAGGGACCAACAAGCCACGTGGTCTGTTCAGCATCCAGTCCCACGTGGGGGAGAGTTGCGGGCGAGGCTGGAGAGACGCGAGGTTAGGGGGGATCAGGGAGTTTCCTGGCTGGTGACCCTGGTGCTGTTCTTGACCAGCAACACTGTGCCACCCCTTCCACAGCTTCTGTGCGCGCTGAAGTGAGGGCACAGGTACAGGTGAGGTTTGAGGCTGTGCTGCAGCTTCTCCTGCGCCTCCAAACAGGGAGTGCGGGCTGAGATGTGCAGGGCGCAGACGGCCCGCCACTGGAATGTTTGGAAGAGGATTAAAGGCAGTTTCTAAGCAAACGGTTCCTCGGAAGGGGTGAAGGGGAGCTTCCACATCTCGCCACATGCGGCGACGGCTAAGAGCATTCAAATCTGGAAATTCCCTCTGGTGGCTGAAACCAACCTCTCTCCCACCAGCGACCTGGACAAGCATGATCTGTAAAGAGCATTATCCACTCCCCATGTACAATTTATTGGCCCAGACTATCAGGTTAGCGAGCTGAAATAATTAAACATCGGGCCAGCTGTTTTAGGCAATTAGGTAACATTTTTCATTTAGGAGACCACACAACGGAGAGGAGAGAATCGAGAGATAAGACCTGTGTTTTGATTTACTGAGTCTCTCTGCTGCAGATAAAGCCCAGCTTTTTGGAATCCTTCAGGCAATTACTATTTCAGGCTTGGCAAGAACTTGAGCCTGAAAGTAACTATTGGGCTTGTCTTGGCAAGACTCGAAGTCACTGGAGTTGTACGGCTGTCCCGGGGCAGCGGTGGAGGGGAAAGGCAGTGGCAAGAGGAAGCCAGGAACCGTAGGGCCAACAGGAGGGCTGTTGCAGGCTGGGAGCTCAGAGGAGGCCAGAGCTGGTTCTTAGAGGGAATGTGGTCAGATGGAGAAGGCTGATTCTGCGGTTCCCTTCCTGGCATCTGTGCTTGTCAATTCTGTGGGCACTGCGTACACTCGCTGCCTTAGTTTCCTTTCTTATGAAAGAAGAGGCGGGCTGAGTCCTCTTACGTTGGGGGCGGGGGGCAGGGACAAGGAAAGAAGTGTGACTGGCAGGTTGCCAGATGGTGCTGGCTTGGGACACTTGGGGGGACAGGGGAGGGTGAGTGAGGACACGGACTTCAGAACACCTAGACTTGATTGACTGATTGATTTGTTGTCTTTTTAGGGCTGCACTCAGGCAATATGGAGGTTCTCAGGCCAGGGGGCGAATCGGAGCTACAGCTGCTGGCCTACACCACAGCCACAGCAAACACAGGATCTGAGCAGCATCTGTGACCTACAGCCCAGCTCAAGGCAACACCAGATCCTTAACCCACTGAGCGAGTGGAGAGAACCTGCATCTTCATGGATACTAGTCAGTATCCACTGAGCCCCGACGGGAACTCCATCTCCTCCCTGCCCCTCACCGAGGTGACCAAGAGACATTGCTCAAGTCACTTCCCGGGTCTGGGCCTCCGTTTCCACAGCATGATGGCCGGGAGCTGGATGAGACCAGATGCTCTCCAAGGACCCTCCTAGTTGTGACAATCGACTCTTCTAAGATGCCAAAGAAGATAAATCAACCGGGCTGAAGGCAAGCGGGTTTTTCTTTGAATGGAAAAGGGGGGAGGGGAGAAAGCAAAAAGAAAAAGGCTGTGTGCGCCAGCTGACGTCCCCCACAAAATTCTGGAGCCGATGCTAAGTATGGGGCGGGGAGCTCGGGGCCGTCTAAGGAGACAGCGGGCCCGCGTGTGGTCACTGGCGACACTGGACTGAAACATCTCTTGCTCGAGCTCTTCCCCTTAATTGGGAGCTTGCCTTTCCAGTTGTATATTTTTATCCTGCGCCCGGGAACCCAAACCATTAGGTCTGCAGCCAAAGGCCGCTTCTTGTTTCATCGTTAACTGCCTCGGCCCCGACGCCGAGCTCTACCCCAGCCGGAAAGGCCTCCTCCAGAGGCCACTCCTCCTCGGCAAGCGGGACTCCAGGGAGGAGGCAGAGCTGGACCAGACTTCTCGTTCTGTCCTCCAGCCCTGGAAATAAATCCCCTGCGCTGTCTGGCCCACACAAATCCTGATGCAGCCGGGCCTCTCCTGTGGGGTTCTTCTGGTAACAAAATGCTCAAGATCAGCAATTCTTTTCCACTCTTACCCACGCTCCGTGAGGAGCTAACTGGGCTATTCCTCAGGCTCCACTTTCCGTGTCTGAAATGTGGTTGAAAACGAATATTCCAGATGTTTCCTCATATTTTAAGTGGAACCACAGCTTAGGCTTCCTGGAGGAAGGCAGTGTGGCACAGTGGAAGGAGGGCGGTCTTGGGAGGCAGACAGGCGTCTGAATCGGGGCTCCACCCTTGAGAGCTGGATGGTCCTGAGGACGTCTCAATGCTTTGAACCTCAGTTTCCTCTTCTATGGAAATAACAAGGTACCCAGAGTTCCCGTCGTGGCGCAGTGGTTAACGAATCCGACTAGAAACCACGAGGTGGCGGGTTCGATCCCTGGCCTCGCTCAGTGGGTTAAGGATCTGGTGTTGCCGTGAGCTATGGTGTGGGTCGAAGACGAGGCTCTGATCCCGAGTTGCTGTGGCTGTGGCGTAGGCCGGTGGCTAAAGCTCTGATTGGACCCCTAGTCTGGGAACTTCCATATGCCACGAGAGTGGCCCTAGAAAAGGCAAAAAAAAAAAAAAAAAAGAAATAACAAGGTTCCCTTCTCCTTGGCGGCTGCCTCCGTGAGCACAAAGATGGTCTGGTTTGTTCATGTTGGTCTATGCCTCACACAGAGTGGGTTTCTCGATTAGTACATAATGTCTGTGATGCAAAACCTTAAGGAGATTAAAGATGAGAAGTGGCCAACCTCGGACCTGAGCTTAGAAAATGCTTCTTCCCCAGCCCGCTGTGCCTGGAGATGTATTGCTTCTGCCGAGTGCCGTGGATGCCCCCAAAGAAGATGCGCCCTTGGTTATGCTCGTGGAACTTAGGAAGAGGCCATCGTGTGGGAGAAAAGCCCTGTGACTTGGGGATCTTTTCCAACAGAACCAGTGCCGGCCCGGAAGCTGTGGCTGAAGCGCACTCTCTGGCCATGGGAAGAGAAGCCAATCGGACGCAAAGCCACTGATGTCACGGATGGCGGTAGGAGGGCTTCAGGAAGACCATTGGCTTCCTGGCCTTAGGGTCTTGCGAGGAGATTCGCAAAACGAGACCCGGGCATGGAAACCAGATTTTCAAGGGCCGCGGGTACACTAGACTATTGTTCCAGGACAGAAACAACTCAGAACAAAATGATGAGTGGGATTTTCCTTGCATGGGCCACAATACATATGTTTGTTCAAGAAAAAAAAGTTGGAGCGAGAAGACATGACCGTCTGCTGCGAAAGAAAAGCCTGTTTGTGCCCGCCACAGTGGTGAGATTGTTCGCGGAGGTCATCTTGAAAGTCCAATTACCCCAACGGCATGGCCAGGGTCAGTGTCATTTTGGGGTGTGGCAACACTCCAGCCTCTTCGGTACCAGATGTGCATGACACAGGGTATCTGCCTTGTGGGCGAACTGGCATCCGCTAGAGCGGCCAGCCTGGCTGGCTGACACTACCACTCTCCTTGCTCCCTTCCCTTCCCTTCCCTTGGATGGACCCGTCAGATGGCTAGCGGCCGGCACGGATCCTAGAAAATGTTGCATCCTGGACCTGGATTTGGATCTAGGGTTCCTGCGGGTGGGGGGTGGGGTGAATCAGGGAGAACACTTGCAAGGGCCGGCACCTCTCAATGATGACGTGGGGCCCGCGTTTGAGGAGCAAGAGGTCAAAAGGTCCTCCTGCTTCGTGTCGAACAGAACTCCCAGAAACCACTGCAATTTGGAGAAGGACACGTCTTAAGGACACTGAGATGTGAGGTGACCTATTTCCCCCCATACTTGACTTGAAAATGTATCTTTTCAACACAGGATGCCAAGACCCCTTCTGCCCTCCATTTCAGAGGGGGGGGGTGTTAAGAGCAACAATTTACCCCCAAATTCTTCAAGCAGCCTAGGAACTAGTTCATGCTGATCCCTTCAAAGAGTGGAGAATGTGCCCTGATGTGGATTTAGAAACCACATATCTAAATATTTCACAAACCAAAGAGTTTCAATAGAGATCACACATTTGAACTTTGGCAGATGTAACTCCGTTAACCAAAGGAGGGTCCAATCTCAGAGAGATGCCTCTGCATAGAATCTCTAATCCTGGATGGGATTAGTTATAATATTTACCCAAAGAAGGCTTATTTTATTTTCATTTTCCTTTTTAGGACCGCACCTGTGGCATATGGAAGTTTCTGGGCTAGGGGTCGAATCGGAGCGGCAGCCACCAGCCTATGCCACCACAGCCACGGCAACAACGGATCCGGCCACATCTGCAACCTAAGCCAAAGCGTGCGGCAATGCTGGATCTTTAACCTACTAATTGAGGCCAGGGATTAAACTTGCATCTTCATGGCTACTAGTCAGGGTCTTAACCTGCTGAGCCTCAATGGGAAATCCAAGAAAGCTGACTTTAAATCAATGTCACAGATAAATCTATTATGTGCAAGTTAGGCTCTCTGTATAGTATGAGCTTGAATAAAAAACGAAGATAGGAATATGTATATCACATTTATATACATTCAGACAAAACATGTGAAAATAATAACAGCTAATAATTGTATATAGCACTTATAGTGACAATAGGCAATATTTTTTTGGGTGGTGGGCAGGCAGGAGTTTAAGAGTTCTGCGTATATATATATATATATATATATATATATATACACACACATTGTGTATGTGTGTGTGTGTATTTTTAGGGCCGCACCTGCAGCATATGGAGGTTCCTAGGTTAGGGGTCCAATTGGAGCTGTAGCCACCAGCCTACATCACAGCCACAGCAATGCCAGATCCAGTCTGCGTCTGTGACCTACACCACAGCTTGTGGTAACACCGGATCCTTAACCCACTGAGTGATGCCAGGATTGAAAACGCGTCCTCATGGATACTAGTCAGATTTGTTTCCACTGAGCCATTATGGGAATTCTGGGGTGTGCACATATTAACTCACTGAATCCTCACAACAGCCCTAAGGTGTAGGTCTATTATTTTATAGATGAAGAAACGAGGCACAGAGAGGTGAATGACTCAAGGTGACACAGCCAGTAAGAGACGACCTGGGAAGTGAAGCCAGGGCAGACTGCTCCAGGGTCCATGTTCTAATCTACTGAGCTGAACTGCCTTGAGGATCCCGTCTCAAGGATCCTTAGAAGCCATGTGGGACACAGCCTTCCCTCCTCCTCATTCCACCTCCCTCCCAGTTGCCTCCTGCAAACGCACACAGGCCAGCAGAACGGGGAGCCCTTCTCTGCTCACAGTATTTGCCACTAGAATGTTGCATGTATACAGAAGGAGCCTGAGAGCTCTCGGAGGGCAGGGGGTGGAGGCCTCATCCTTGCCTTGTCTCTAACTGTTGGCTCATAGCTTGGCTCAGTACCTGGGCTCAGGGGATATAGTGGTTTCTGAGCGATGGGTCACGTGTAGGCTCGAGAGAGACTTGGGAGTTCTTGCAATGGTCTCATTCCTGATTATTCAAAAGACCCTTCACACTAGGGATGAGTGGGTCAAAGACATGGCAGCCCATCCGCATACATGCTGAACAGGGAGGAAGGGTTGGAAGTCTGGAAGCTGCAAGAAGGGAAATGGGATCTCTTTTGATCCATTCACCTGGCAAACTCAAGGCAACTCCTGTTGATAACTGACAACTAGGACCAAGTTCATTAACCCCTGAATTCTGATATTTATTATTATTAACCATATGGAAGGCAATGACTCATTCCTGCCACATGGCTGGGAAACGACTTCCTTATTAAGGAAACACAAGGTGGTAGCCCAAATGCTGTCGTTTTTATAAGGAGAACTGCTGTAAGCATAAGCCCTTCCCTTCATTTTATACCTTCGTCTTTAACCACTGACAGTCCCATGGGCCAGCGTTCACGGCTTCCTTTTACAAATTGCCATTTGACGTCATGGGCTGCTTCTCACCAGGGCGAGCAGATTCACGGAGCCTCCTGGTCTCCCCCTTGTCATCCTGACCTTCCTCCTCAACACATAAAACCATAAGCTGTGCCCCCGCTTTCCCAAATCCCAAAGAACCTGAGTCACCTCGCCAGCTCCAGACTTTGCTCACCATGTTTTCCTTAGGAAGAAGGAAGCACCTCGGGAAGAGGAGCGAGGAGGTGACACCTGAGATGGAATGAGGTTGTTTTCCTCAGGGAAAACAACCACATCAAAATATTCTTTCATGGGAGTGCCCATCATGGTGCAGTGGAAACTAGGGACCATGAGGTTGCAGGTTCGATCCCTGGCCTTGCTCAGTGGGTTGAGGATCTGGCGCTGCTGTGAGCTGTGGTGTAGGTCACAGATGCGGATTGAACCCTGTGTGGTTGTGGCTGTGGCTGTGGTGTAGGCTGATGGCTATAGCTCTGATTCAGTCCCTAGCCTGGGAACCTCCATATGCTGTGGGTGTGGCCCTAAAAAGACAAAAAACAAACAAAATATTCTTCCCTGCTGTGATAAAGCTGGGAAACAGGGTAAGTGAGGCAGGGAAGGGCCAGGGCCATCTGACACCCACTTCAGGTCCACTGACGTCCCTCTTAGTGGCTCCCTGCTACCTCTTCTACAAAAGGGCAATTTGGGGAGTGATTTTCCAGACTTTAGTACCCCAGGGGTCTCCCCACACTGGTACCCTCAAAACATTTCCATTACCTCGACCTAATCCCTCATTATCTGAGAGTGAACGGGGAGGAGAATCTGGACAGCTCTTCCAACTTGAAAAATGTGCGAGATGTTTGCAAATCAGTGGAGAATTATCTAATTCCCCTGTAAACATTCTCACTCGAGCTAAGGTCCTTCTTCTTCTTCTTCTTCTTTTTTTTTTTTTTTCCTATCACTAAACCCAGGGCTGAAGGGAACATTAGCCCTTGTGGGGGAAAAATTAACCCTTGTTTGGCTCAAGAATCATGGCAACCAAAAGGACACAGGAGTCCGAGCTAAAAACACTCAGAGAGTGGGACAGACAAGAGCTTGGCGTCTCTGCTGGAAGAGCCCACATATAATGCACCCCCGACCTCCTCAAACTTTGGTACATAAACTTTATAAGTACAATGTTGCCAGATTCCGGTGCATAAAAAAGTAGCTGAAAAAAACTCAAACCATAAATAATGCCAAGTAATAAAGGAGGTGAATGTTTCTGTTATTAGATTCTTTCATTGTATAAATCTGTTTAATAAGCTGGCTAGGAATCGCTGATAGAAAACAGACTTAGTATGGTGTTACAGACCAACCCGTTCTAAAAGGCCAGTATGGGGACTCGTGCCAAGTGATATTTTTCTGTTCTTAACCAATGCAACTTAAAATGTAATTGTTGCTTCCTTGTTCAAAAATGGAAAATGTCTTAACGCGGCTGTGTTTGGAGGGAGTGGAAGGCATGCTTGGTGTCACACAGCACTCCCTCCCTCCCGCCAGTACTCATCGTTTGAAGGCACTTTACCGTATTTATAGATTACGCGGCCTTTTGTCTTACTCACCAAGAGGGACTGGGGTCTGTGTAGAACTCCTACTTTTTGGTGCCCTATTTCTCAACATTTCTATGTGCGTGTTTAGAAAAACCCTTCCAAATATCCTCCTTGTGACCCAAGAACCGTGGCAACCACTTTGGCTAAAGAAATTCACGGAGGGGGTGTGATGGGATGGGGGCGGGGATGGACTGGGGGTCTCCCAGGTCCCATTCATCTTCCAACACGATGCTTTCCAACAGCGTGTGGATGTTTTCCTGGGGTTGGTTACTATCATCATGAAGGGCTGTAAAATGAAACGCTATAAACTAGTGGAGGGCTAGAGGAGAAATATTTGCCAAGTGGCATAAACAGCAACACCAGGAGTCCCCCCACACGCAGCCACGCTCACAGGGCTTGGAGCTTGTACCCACCCCCCTGCCGGCCTGTTGGCGTGCTGTCCCTGGTTCCCAGGTACCTTTGCAGGAGGCCCCCACACAGCTAAACGGATAAAACAGAAGGTGACTGGATGAAATGCCTATTGATCTGCCCAACTTACTGTTTGGAAAATTGAAGTCTCAACCGTAGAAAGGTCCATCGTTTGGAAAGGCGCATCAAACTGTGTTACATTTGTACCTCGGTATCAGAGGTTTTGCTGTGCATTTTACATAGATCATGGGGCGGTGCCTAAAGAAGGTGTTCCCGAAAATGAGGGGAAAGTTAGAATTAAATACTTCAAATCGGGTTATTTCGCAATGAGTTGGCCACTACGTTCTTAGTTAGGAATGTGACTCCTTCTAGAACACTGTTTACATGGGAAATGGCAATTCAATGTAGAGCATAAGAAGTGAGAGTTTTCTCAGTAGTTTCTGGATTTCTCTAGTTCCTTTTGTTTCTGAGTACTATTTTTTGGGGGTGGAAGGGGTGTGAAATTCCATTGAGGAAAATTGGGATTATTGCTATTTTACACAAGGAGATGCCAAACACAGAAAATAAAGGTTTATTATTATTATTATTATTATTATTATTTGTTTGTTTCTTCGTTTTTTGGCTGAGCCAGGGAACGAACCGGTGCCACAGCAGTGACACCACCACTGAGCCTTAACCCACTGAGCCACCAGGGAACTCCAGAAAATAAAGTTTAAAGGGGCCACTTAGTGATGTAAAATATGACAATTAGAGCTATCAACGCTGTTCTATACATTTGAAAGTTGCTAAGAGAGTAGACCTGAAAAGTTCTCATACAAGAAAATAAGATGATAACTCTGTGAGGTGATGGGTTGTGACCGTCATTTTGCAATGTATACATGCATCCAATCTTTATGTTGCATATCTTAACCTTATACAGAATTATATGTCAATTACATTGCAATTACACTGGGGGGAAAGGGGCTGCTCACACGCCGGCTAGGGGCTAAAGAAAGATAATTCAACATTTATTATGCTTACAGCTGTGGGAGAAACATCGACTGGGTTAAGTTCTTCTCTGAGATTACTCAAAGGACTGCAGTCAAACTCCAGGAAATGCAAAAGGTAGGGGGGCGGGTAGGAAAAATTACAGGTAGTGGTCATTGATCTCCCCCAAGCAAACGGAAAACTGACAGAACAATTTCCTTCTGGGAATAGTCCCATGTGAGGCAGACGGCAGGGTACTCTTTAGAGGGATGGGAGCCAGCGAACGTTCAGCAAGTGCCAACCCAAGCCGACAGGAGGCTGGGCCCTAGCTCCATCCCACCCTTTCTACTCCTGTGGCTCATAGGGAAGGAAAAACCACAAGGACTCAGCAGAAATGACTCTCTGATGAACACTGCCAATCCTTTGAGAGAATCACAGAAGCTGGGGAAACGGGCCCAGAAGCTCTAAAGCCAAACTGGCCCAGAGACCCAGTGCTATTCCTGGAAAGATCAGATGCCAGGAAATAATGGAGTTAGAAATAACCATTCTGCTTAAGGCTGGGGAAAAAACCCAAAGTTCCATTAAGGAGGGATTAAGAAAAGGGAAGATCTATGGGCTTATTTTTTATGTTCATTTTTGTCTTTTTGTCTTTCCTAGGACCGCACCCACGGCATATGGAGGTTCCCAGGCTAAGAGTCGAATCAGAGCTGGAGCCACCAGCATATGTCACAACCACAACAATGCCAGATCCCAGCCATGTCTGCGACCTACACCACAGCTCACGGCAACACCAGATCCTTAACCCTCTGAGCGAGGTCAGGGATCGAACCCGCAACCTCATGGTTCCTAGTGGGATTCGTTAACCCCTGAGCCACGACGGGAACTCCTATGGGCTTATTTTCAAAGAAATATTTTGAAGAAAAGAGCTTCTTGAATTAGCTTTGAAAATTATTCCTTGGTGATATAGGTTACACTGAGTTGTTTTCACTTGAAGACAAACCAAAGCCCGCGCATTTCTAACAGCGACATATAAGGCTGAAGGCTGACTCTCTACAGGTAAAACCAAACCACTCTCGCAGAGCTTACATTTTGCAAGCCAAGTGTCCATAAGGATATGAAAAAGCACATCCAACAATGAAAGGTTCTATATTCATTAACCTCATGGGATTTTACAGTTCAGGTGAGAGACTGTAAGGGTTGTGCTCAGGATCACAGAGCTGCCAGGAGGAGAAGCCAGAACCAGGATCCAAGTGGACCTCCTTTTTTATACCCCACTGCTTCTCCACATGCAGGACTGGGGGCTTTATAAAGTGGTCACCCACTGTTTAAAAACTGGAAACATGCAAATCAAAACTACTATGAGGTACCACCTCACACCCATCAGAATGGCCATCCTGACTAAGTTCACAAATAACAAAGGCTGGAGAGGGTGTGGAGAAAAGGGAACCCTCCTGCACTGCTGGTGGGAATGTAAACTGGTACAACCACTGTGGAAAACAGTTTGGAGGTACCTTAGAAAACTACACATAGAACTACCATGTGACCCAGAAATCCCACTCTTGGGCTTATATCTGGACAAAACGTTCCTTGAAAAAGACACATACACCTGCCATGTTCATTGCAGCACTATTCACAATAACCAACACATGGAACAACCTAAATATCCATTGCCAGATGATTGGATTAAGAAGATGTGGTATATATACACAATGGAATACTACTCAGCCACAAAAAAGAACAAAATAATGTCATTTGCAGCAACATGGATGGCACTAGAGACTCTCACACGAAGTGAAGTCAAGTCAGAAAGAGAAAGACAAATACCATATGATATCCCTTATATATGGGATCTAATATATGGCACAAATGAACCTTTCCACAGAAAAGAAAATCATGGACATGGAGAACAGACTTGTGGTTGCCAAGAGGGAGGGGGAGGGAGTGGGATAGACTGGGAATTTGGGGTTAAGAGATGCAAACTATTGCCTTTGGAATAGATGAGCAATGAGATCCTACTGTAGAACCCTGGGAACTATATCTAGTCACTTACCATGGAGGATAATGTGAGAAAGAAGAATGTATATATGTATGTGTGACTGGGTCACCTTGCTGTACAGTACCACGTTGACAGAACACTGTAAACCAGCTACACAGAAAAAATAAAAATCATTATAAAAACTGGAAACACATGACAGGGTGTTTGAGTCAGAAGCCATCCATGGAGGGGGACTTGGAGGATCAACCTCAGATTTAAGTTCGATGAAACAAGAGGAACAGACGTAGACCTCAGGCATGATGTCGTTATCACTGCACGACAATCGCTTTCTGGCGGGGGTGAGATGGAGAAAATAACAACAAAGGCAGCCATCGGTTTTGATCACCTACTATGCGCTACTGACCCTTTTAAGCATATACCACACATACATTCATTCATCTAATCCTTATCACAATTCAGTGGGTAAGGTAATACGCATGTTTAACAGACAAGGGGGGGGTTTAAGGAACTTGCTCAATTTTACACTGTAAAGTGGCAAATGATGGACTTGATTCTAGGCTTGTCAATCTTTTTTTTTCTTTTTAAGGTCGCACCTGTTGCATAGGGAGGGTCTGCTGCTAGGGGTCAAATCAGAGTTGCAGCTGCCAGCCTATGCCGCAGCCACAGCAACACCAGGTCTGAGCCTTGTCTGCAACCTACACCACAGCTTGTAGCAACACTGGATCCTTAACCTACTAAGCAAGGCCAGAGATCGAACCCACAACCTCATGTAGGATAGGTCAGCTCCTTAACCCGCTGAGCTACAATGGGAACGCCCCAGGCTATCAATTTTTCAGAGACCACACAGAATGCCAGGCTCTTTTTTTCTGGTTGGACTCAGCACTGCTTTTTTTTTTTTTTTCTTTCTTTCTTCTTTCCTTTTTTTGGCCACACACATGGCATGCAGAAGTTCCCAGGCCAGGGATCAAACCCAAGCCACAGCAGTGACAATGCCAGATCCTTAACCCGATAAGCCACCAGGGAACTCCCTCAGCATTGCTTTTGGCTCACGCCCCCTCTTTGTGGTGTGTGACTGGTGCTCTGTTGCCTTCTGCACTCCTCCCCCCTGTACTGAGTGGAGTCAAAAGTGTTACCTAACTGAGCGATTGGGTCAGAGTTCAACGGATTCATCATTTTCCTGGGGTTGCCTGGCAACCCCAAGAGATGCTTCTTCATTCATGGACTCTCCAGTATCCCACCTGGAGAGGAGTCAGGCCCTACACAGAGGGTAATCCTCCTAAGAAAGGTTACACTGTACTGTCACTTTGATCCTAATATGGACAAAAAGTTTAGAAAAGGATTGGGAAGGAAAATGGAGAGAATTTGAGGGTGTTATGCCACTGGAAGAGGCGTGCTGGAAATGTCTGCCTGTGTTACGGACATCGAGGTGTGTACAGAGTTCTGTAAAAGCCCAGAGGAGATGGTACCTGCCTACCCTCCCCCCACCCCCCGCCCCCGCTTCCTTCCTCCACCAGAGTGCCAGGATCAGATAGGGCTTCCTGGAGGAAGAGACGTATGCAGTTGAACCTCACAGCACGACTGAGAGTGGGAAAAGCGAAAGTGAGAGAGTCGCCCTGGGCAACAAAAAGTATGACTAATATGGGGACCTGTAAGGATTCTGGTGATGGTGAAACACGAAATTCAAGGCAGAAAATGGAAGGAGCTGTGGATGTGGAGACGGGCAGAAGCCAGAGCCAGGAGAGACTCTAGAGACGTGCTGTGGGAAAAGACGGAGCCCTGTGACAGACTTCAAGCAGGAGAGTGACAAGGCCAGGGCAGCAGTGTCATGGGACAGATGAACAGAAGTCAGCGTGAAGGTAGGAGGAGCAGACCACACCATCGGGAGGCAATGAACCAGGTAGTGGCGATAGGAACGAGATGGAAGGACAGATGGGAGCACGTTCAGAGAAAAAAATCAGCAGGAACTGGTGATTTACGTGTGTGGAGAAGGAATTCTGGAGAAGTGAGGGGGACGCTATTCTTCTTATTCTGCTGACATGATGGGTTGGGGGCTACCAGCCCAAAGTGAAAAGTAATGACAGTGGTACTGCTGGGAGTGGAGCATGCTTAGGATGGATCAGGCTAGGCGGATGCTGCCTGTCCTTCATCCAACCAGCCAGGCAGCCAACAAATATTACAGAACACCAATTATGTGCCAGGCACAGAGCTTGGTGAGATGACTTTGCGACCTTGGCTGTTCAGGAGCCTGCAGTCCAGGAGGGAGTCAGAAATGTGGGCAGAAACTACAGCACGGTGTGATGTGTGCGCAATACAGAGGCAACAAGAGGACGGGAGACCCAGATTCTGCCTCAATCCACCCAGAGCCAGAGGGAGGCGGGGGAAGAGGGGTGAGTGTGGTCCTGTACCCGAGTCCTCATCCTGCGGGCTGGTCACTCCCCACTGCCCCCACGCCCCTGGAACTAAGTCAAGGACAGAAATGAGAAATGACAGCAGGAGGAGAAAGCATCGAAGACCAATTAACAACAGGTGGTAAGGCTGTCAGTTCAAATCACTGTCCTGGAAGCCAAGCAGACTTGGAGCCGAATCAAACTGGGGCTAGATCAGAACTCACACTCTAGCAAACCCACGGCACTAATTGCTCAGTGAAGGCCATGTGTTCCTTCTCCTCCACTGAATGTTTCTCTGGCAGTTCAGGAGCTCCAGGCTGGTGCTGTATCCCCGCACAAAGGTGCTTGCTTACATTTTCTCCCCATTCCCTAGATGAGGGACTTTTTTTTTTTTTTTTCCCTATCATTTTAGGGCAGCACCTGTGGCATATGGAGGTTCCCAGACTAGGAGCTGCAGCTTCCAGCCTACACCACAGCCACAGAGACTCCAGATCTGAGCTGTGTCTGCAACCTACACTGCAGCTCATGGCAATGCTGGATCCTTAACCCACTGAGCAAGGCCAGGGATCGAACCCGCATCCTCATGGTTACTAGTTGGGTTCGTTACTGCTGAACCACAATGGGAACGCCTATTTTCTTTCTTTCCTTTCTCTCTTTCTTCCTTTCTTTCTTTTTTTCTTCTTCCTTTCGTTCTTTGCCTCCTGCAGCAGTGCACAGCTCTGGGTCCCCACATACCCTTTTCATTTTGTTTCCATGAGATGACATTCAAATATTATTTTTTTATTTTTTATTTTTTGTCTTTTTGCCTATTCTAGGGCTGCTCCCACGGCACATGGAGGTTCCAGGCTAGGGGTCTAATCAGAGCTGTAGCTGCCGGCCTACACCACAGCCACAGCAATGCGGGATCTGAGCTGCGTCTGCAACCTACACCACAGCTCATGGCAACGTTGGATCCTTAACCCACTGAGCAAGGGCAGGGATCGAACCCGCAACCTCATGGTTCCTAATTGGATTCGTTAACCACTGAGTCATGACGGGAACTCTGACATTCAAATATTATTTGAAAAATCAATAATATCCCCTGCTTTGCTGTATCAGCAGAGCTGTTGAACACACACAACGGTGGCTGCAGTGCTTGCAAACCCAGCTGCACGCTTCTACTGCTGGACTAGCCTTTGCCTTCCATGGCCCACCTGAAAGGCAGGCTGGGAAATTCATCACAAGTTGGGTTTCCGCAACATCCTTTGCACTGAAGATCCTAGAACACAGATGGTCAGATGACACTGGAGGGGCCTTAAAGATGGCCTTCTTTCTCAAAGCCCTTACTGCACAGATGAGAAACTTGGGGGAGTGAGGTAGCCTAGATCTCCGAGTCTATTGTCAGCATGATTCCATTTCACTGTTTTCTCTACAGTGTTTGAACCACTACAGGGTTCTTTTCAATAAAAACCCACCTGGGGCCCTAGCTGATCCTGTGAATGAAGGATTCTACAAAGTAAGAGTGTCTTTTCTCTCAAAGTTGGGGAAAAAAAATACATGAAATCTGGAATCCTGTCACTTATGCATGCAACCGCTAAGCTCTATCTTAGGCTTCTTAGCAGTAAAATGGGAATAAGAACAGCATGGACTTGCGGGATCTGTTGTGAGGATTAGATAGAAGAGCCTATGGCTCTTGGTAAAGAGGCTATTTAAAATAAATGTAGGAAAACTCTGTGTCTTTATTTCCAGTTCTCAATTCGTAATAAAGAGGATATTCCATTTCTCAAGAGTCTAAAAATGACTATACTTAAAAAAAAAAGCAGAGGAATTTGCATTTCATTATTGGAATGGTATGGTTAAGCATGTTGAAGATTCTATTAGATGGTACCAATTTTCACATTAAGTGGACATGAGTTATTGCTGAATACTTGAAGCCGTCTCTAGAGAATAAGACACCAGAGCCGCATAAAGGGTAAAGTCAGATCCCATGGTGTGTCTTGATGTGACATTAAAAGACAAGATGAGAACAGTCAAGTATTGCACCAGAGAGGACAGAGCAAGCACGGGAGTCGGGGAGGAGAACATTCTGGCTCTCTCTCCTGGCGGGGCAGTGGTACTGAGCTGACTGCATAGAGGATCTCGAATTTTTCTTGGCATTAGCTGACAGAAAGAACTTTCCCCAGTAAGACACTGGGTCTTTGCAGAATGGTAATAAGAGTCCAGGGTGGCTCTGAATCAGCTAGTTCTAGCAGTGACCATTCTTCTTTCATTTACCCCTTAAAAAATCCCTTATATAAAAATATGAAAGTACAATACACAGATTTCGGAGAGGGGTAGAAAGGGAACAGATTTTTTTCTGCACTGTAAAAGAATGATTTCTTTCTGATGAAAGGTCTTTTAAACTATCATCCCATTCAGAGGTTACTACCCTGGGGTCCAGAGGCCCCCCCGAGGGATCCACGGATAACATTCAGGTAGTCTGGGGAGCTGGGTGGGAAAAGAATTCCACCTATATTTTCACTAACCTCTAATTGAAATTTATCACATATGGCAATCATGAATGTAGGCAGCAAACAGTAGTTAGCACTGCCTATGACTGTCGTCAACAGAAACCACATTTTTTTTTTTTTTCTTTTTAGGGCCACACCTGCAGCATATGGAGGTTCCCAGGCTAGGGGTCAAATAGAAGCTGGGGCCGCCATCCTATACCACAGACACAGCCACGTCAGATCCGAGCCACATCTGTGACCTACACCACAGCTCATGGCAACACTGGATCCTTAACCCACTGAGCAAGGCCAGGGATTGAACCTGCATCCTCATGGATGCTATTCAGATTCGTTTCTGCTGAGCCACGATGGGAACTCCAGAAATCACATTTTTAACACACATCACTACTGTTGCAATTTACACGAGGGATACCTTTCCATAAAGGGCCAAATAGCCAGTATTTTAGACTTTTGAGGGCTATAAGATCTCACTCCAACTGCTGGACTCTGCTGTTGTAGCAGGAAAGCAGGCAGAGATGAGCTGTAAGTGAAAGAGCATGGTTGTGTTGCAATAAAACTTTATTTATAAAACCAGTCTGTGGGCTGTAGTTTGCTAATCCCTGGTATAAACACTATGACTCTGAAAACCAATTAGTTTTGGTTATTTAATATGCTAAGACATGCGTATATTACTGTATCATAAATGTGTAGGGATATAAAATATTTTCATTACATTCCTATACATTTTATGCATTGAAAACTATTCTGGGAAGGGGTCCATAGACTTTACCAGATCATCAATAGTCCATAGCAAAAAGATTTATTTATTTTTATTTTTATTTTTTTCTCTTTTGTCTTTATAGGGCCGCTCCCTTGGCATATGGAGGTTCCCAGGCTAGGGGTCTAATTGGAGCTATAGCTGCCAGCCTACATCACAGCTACAGCAACGCCAGATCTGAGCAGCATCTGTGACCTAACACCATAGCTCACTGCAATGCCGGATCCTTAACCCACTCAGCGAGTCCAGGGATCAAACCCGCAATCTCGGGGTTCCTAGTCGGATTCGCTTCTGCTGCGCCACCACGGGAACTCCCAATTTTTATTTTTTTAATTTAATGATTTTTTTTCCCATTATAGCCAGTTTACAGTGTTCTGTCTATTTTCTACTGTACGGCAAGCTGACTCAGTCACACATACACATATACATTCTTCTTTCTCACATTATCATGCTCCATCATAAGTGACTAGACATAGCTCCCCATGGCAGAAAGATTTAGATGCCTTTGTCACAGGTGAATGTGCTAGTTGACAAATGACTCCTGGGCAGAGACTGGAAGCACTGGGGAAGAGGAAAGCTGGAGAAACAGAGACAGCCTGGTGGAAGACCCTGTCAATCAAAGCTAATCAGATATGAAATAAAAATCTCCTCAGATTTTCCATGGCAGTTGATGGGGCAAAAATAAAAGGAGTTTTTTCCCCAACCCTCGGTGACGGTGTAAAAACAGCTCCACCTTTGGTACATTTCTTCCTCCCTTTGTTTCCGCAGCGCTCACTCTTACCTCTGCTGCCGTGCACTGTTCTGAAGAGTGGAGAGTGCAAATCTGTTCCTTAAGCACCAGGGATTTATATGCCCCCCAAAGGACACGTGCCCTCCTGATGATTTTATTCCCCAAATGGCACCTGAACAAAAGCCTTAGAGAGCAAGTTTTCTCCTAGAATTTTTTTTTGTCTTTTTGCCTTTTCTAGGGCCGCTCAAGTGGCTCGTGAGGTTCCCAGGCTAGGGGTTCAATCGGAGCTGTAGCCACCGGCCTATGTCAGAGCCACAGCAATGCCAGATCTGAGCTGCATCTGCCACCTACACCACAGCTCACGGCAACGCCGGATCCTTAACCCACTGAGCAAGGACAGGGATTGAACCCGCAACCTCATGGTTTCTAGTCGGATTCGTTAACTACTGAGCCACAATGGGAACTCCTCTCCTTAGAAGTCTTGACGTAGATGCCCGAGGTTGAAGGGACGGAGAAGTTAAAGGGAATAAGGGGACATGGGGACCAGGCTTCTCTGTGCCTGATCAAGGGCATAGCGCTATGAAAATAACCTTAGGGTCTCGGAACAGTGAGACCAACTGGGAATACATGTGGCCAGTTACCTCCGCCTCAGAGAAGACAGGCTGTTTTGTCCTTCAAGTATAAGCCGTATTTACTTCTAATAATGCAACAGCAAACTATAATGTGAGGAGAAAGCACCTTCTGCTTAGTGCTGGACTAAACAGCTCTGGGTTACATTTACAATTTTAATAAACTGATTTGTCAAAACTGTCAGAATCAAGGGAGATCATCTGGATACCAGATGAACAAAAATATCTGTAATTATAAGCTGTCCATTTTCCTCTTTCATCTTCTATATATGTATCTGTGAGCAGCTACATATTTTCATGCACATACATACAACATAAATTTTAAATCACTTTTTAAAACCTGTCATAATAGAATTCAGGAGAGGAGAAAATACAGTTCTCCTGGGATAGCCAAGGGACTTGCAGGCGAAGCTGTACTCCCCATCTTAGGACTAGCATCTTTTTGCTGAATTATTCTGTCAGAGCCCAAACATTTCAGTTCCCTCACCATCTGGATTGTTCTTCATCCGTGCTGACCCCTCATTTACTGTGTGACCAGAGGCAAGGCACTAAACCTCTCTGGCCCTCTGCTATCTGAATACGAAACATTTCTGACAGAGGTACACCACCCTAGAAAAGGGGCACAAGTATGAAGGAGATTCTTTTTGGAAAGAAGCCCCAAGCCTCTGAAGAATGCTATGAAACTGCCATGCATTTGTTATGAAATAATTCACACAATCCCTAGCCCGTGTTTAATCGGAATCCCATCTTTGCCAATGTCAGTGTTAAGTGACGGTCCATGACTACTTTCGAGGCGGCCCCTAATTGAGGGCGCTGAAATCTCTGTTCCCTGGGGTGGGGGGTGAGAGGGATGAGTGGAAGGATGGGCTGAAGGAGCCTGGGTGCCTCTGAGGCTGTGGGACGTGCCCACTGGGGGCCTCGATCTGACTCCCTTTGGGAAGTCGCTTGGCAACGGCAGTGGGAGAGTCACCTATGATCTTTTTCATCATTATTCTTGGGGGAGAAGATTTGTGCTAGAGAATCAACTCACAGGGAGGAGAACGAAGAGGCCGGAGAGAGCCAGTGTTAGCGGGGACAGAAAGATCCGGACATCTGGGAGGTTCCCACATACCGAAGCTCAACATCCTTTTCATTTTATGCTGCTTTTATTCGAAGATCAATAAGGAAGGTGGCCTCTAGGTGAGGCTAGCTCGGAAGCTGACTGTTTTTAGGGAGAAGGATGAACGGAGAGTGGCTTTTTAAACCTGACTTTCCAAAGGACCCCTGATGGGCTCAGGACCACAGTGAGTGTCTGCGTGGCAATTTTCCAGCCCTGCTACGCAACCGGCAGCGTGTGCTGGGAAGTACAATTTAGCGAAGGATTTTGCTGAATGTCCAAGCCCTGGGTCTTCGGTGAGTGAGAAGAATCTGCCATTCTAAGCAAGACAGGAGGCCCTTCCAAATAAGAAATGGAAACAGATACAGAGTGCTAGTGTTAGAAGCACAAGAAACCAGCTGGGATATGTTACGTAACTTTCTGGAGGCAAAAGCGAGAGACGGTGAGTGATGGGTTCAAGGCTCTATAGCGAGCAGCTGATGAAGCAGAAGGAGGACCTGGGTCAGCCTCCAGCTGCTGGTCCGGCACACAGGCGATGGCAACTAGGCAAACCAATAGTCCTTCTTTGAAACTGTTCTCTCTGGACTAGTTAGAAACAGTCTTTGTGACGGATGGAAGACTTACCTATAGAGAAAAGTGGAGTATATTACTAACAAGGGAGAGAATCAAACATTTTTGAAGGCCTAGCCTTTGGGCAGAAGTTATTCTCGGAGGAACACAAACATCTGTACTTCTTCCAGACTGCCTGGTTCACCCTCTCCATCAGACTCGGCGCGCCTTGTTTTATCTCTGCCCACCAAGCACCGGGGACCCATGTCACATCGACCCTTCTAGCAAGAACACCTGGGCTTGGCTCCCCCTGTAGCCTCGCTCCCTTGCCTAGACCCCTAAAGGGGTCTGGGTCTCTGCCGACTGCCGCTTTAATCATTTGTTAATTTGCTTAAACATCTGGTCAAATTTTGGAAATAATCTCAATGGGAGGGTTGATGCTAACTTCTCTTGGATGTTGAGAGTTTCCACATGTCCCCTCGCGCCCCCTCCCTCACACTCACCCACACGAACCAATCACTGAAACAGTCTGAGGCAAGAAAGAGAAAGCCAAGGAGGAAGACTTGCCCCGATTTCTCTGGGCTGTTCTTTGGGCTCCTTAAACTCAACGTTACAAAGTAAGTGTATCTGCTCGCCTCCCTTCCCACCCTCTTTCTCCACGAATGGTACGGTTCTCCGCTCCGATGCCTAGGCAGCCCTTGAGTGTCACCGCCCTACACACTGCCTTCTTTATGGCATTCTGGATACCATATGCCATGAACCTTCCCGAAGCCCTCGAACTTCCAGGTTTTGCGCCATTTCTACGACCACTGCCTGGCGTCAGCCATTCTCATTATCCTTTCCATGAATTCAGGTCACACCTGATGCTCTTCCTGGATCCAGCCTTATCCCCCTTCAATCCATTTCCCACGCTGTAGCCCAAGTGGTTTCTCTAGAACACATATTTGATCATCTTGCCTTGCTTAAAATTCCACAGGAGCTCCCCAAAGCCTTTGGGTCTCTATTGCGACACCTCAACTCCTCATCAACAGTCTTCAATTTCCCCCACCTCGTCTCTCATTTATGCCCCACAGCCTGGGCAGAAAGGGAGAAACAACGCTGTCTCCTGAGCTCATGCTCTGGCCTCTCTTGCCTATGGATTTTGTCCAGGCTGTTCCCTCCTCACTGCTCCCTGGCTAATTCCAACTTGTCCTTCAGGACTTGGTTCAAATAATCATTTCCCCAGGATATTTCCCCTAATATATGGCTAGTGCTTAATAAGTTTGTTGAAGAAATGAATTAACTAAAACAAAATGGTAGGAAGACGTTCTCATCAACACGTATCTTTCCTATAGAAGCACGGTAATAACCGCAAAGGGGAAGGAAAGAAGCTCGGCTGGGGAATGGGAACTTTGGCCAAATGTGATGTCATGATCATGGCTTGGGCAGAAACCTCCTGTTTCAGGCACCTTCGTCAGAATCACGTTTTCGAAAGTGAGGTGGAATCCTACGGGACAGTCTCTCCGGAGAAGACCTGAAGCTTGGAACAAGCGCCTGTCTTGGAATCATCAGGAACCATGAAATCATCACAGCTGAATGGTAACTAGATGTATTGTGGTGATCATTTCACAATGTATACATATATAGAATCATTACGTACACCAAAAATTAATACAATGTTATATGTCACTTATACTTCAATATGTCAATTATACTTCAATGAGAAAAACAAAAACAACAACAACAAAAAAAAGAAATCATCACAGCGATCGTGCTATTTGCCATCACTGACTTTGCCAGCAACCGTCCTAGCATTGTCAGTAAGTCTAATTCAGCGTAACCACGAAGAACTTGCAGTATCCAAACGACCTCTGGGTCGAGGCTGTATAACCCGACTGGGGGAATGAGGGAGTGGTAGAGGCAGACATGGCGATGATATATGCCCGGATTCTGTAGTTGGGAGGAATTTACTAAATATCACCAGCAAGACAAAACTCATTTTCAGAGAAGCAAGGGAACCTCCACGTGGCCCCTTGGGCCATGCACAGGAGCTGTCTGAGCAACTGTTAGGTTGGAAATTGTGGAGTTCCCATTGTGGTGCTGCAGAAACGAACCCGACTAGGAACCATGAGGTTTGGGGTTCGATCCCTGGCCTCGCTCAGTGGGTTAAGGATCTGGCGTTGCCGTGAGCTGTGGTGTAGGTTGCAGACGAGACTCAGATACAACATTGCTGTGGCTGTGGCATAGGCTGGCGGCTACAGCTCTGATTGGACCCTAGCCTGGGAACCTCCACATGCCTCAGGTGTGGCTCTAAAAAGCAAAAAAAAAAAAATTGTAATGATCGTCAGAAATTGCAAATGCAATGTCTCAGTAAGCAAAGAGGTCCTACTGTACAGCACAGGGAATTATATCGCCTCTTGGGATAGACCACGATGGAAGATAATATGAGAAAAAGAATCTCTCTCTATAGATGTATGAGTGGGTCACTTTGCTGAACAGCAGAGATTGGCACAACACTGTAAATCAACTATACTCTTAAAAAAAAAAAACTAGTCTTGACCTAAGTGGTAGCAGAAAGAGGCTTTACCGTAAGCATGGGAAGAACTGGACAAAAGAACCTTTACCCAGAAGCCACGGCTCTGGCTCCTGCTGTTATTAACAAGCTCCCAGAAAAGCAGCTCCCCCTTGACCTCAGAGACAGCTCTTCTAAGAGAGTGTCTCAGTGCGCCCTGCGCCTTGGGGATAACGCGGGCATTGCTCATCTCAGAGGCTCCTTCCTCTTCTCTCCTCGTTCCTCCCCCCGCCAGGAGCCAGACAGCACTCCGGCCGAAGTCTCCGTCACCAACACCTCCTTGCCGCCATCACCTGCTCCTTATAAAACACTTCACTTGAGAATTCAGCGTTAGGAAAGGAGAAAGGGCTTGCTGGCTAGGCTGCCTAGTAAATCCCGAGTGATCATCCCAGATGTTGTGACTCACTTAAGGGGGGTTCCCTGTCTGCGTGGCCCATCTCAGGCAGCTTATTAGGGAGCGCGCTCTTAAAAGGTTTAGAGACAAGTCTCGGGGGGGCACATTCCCCAATCAAGACTTCATCACCCAGCAGGGGCTATTTAGAAGCCCCTCCATAAGCGACACTAAGACCTCGCTGTCAGCCACAATCTTGAGTAGTGATGTCATCAAAGACTTTAGTTACATGGGTGGAGGCAGTCTTTGTTTTCTTTTCTTTCGGTTTTTTTTTTTTTTTTTTTTTTGTCTTTTTAGGGCCTCACCTGCGGCATATGGAAGTTCCCAGGCTAGGGGTCTAATCGGAGCGCTGGCCTACACCACAGCCAAAGCAACTAGAGATCTGAGCCACATCTGCAACCTACACCACAGCTCAGGGCAACACCGGATCCTTAACCCATGGAACAAGGCCAGGAATTGAACCTGCAACCTCATGGATTCGTTAACCACTGAGCCACGACGAGAACTCGTGTTTGTTTTCTGAATTAGTGAGGGGGGTGGAATGCTTGACTGACCTGCCGTACTGAAAGCACCTTTGGAGCAGAGAGAACTGTCTTAGGGTCAAAGACCTCAAGGGTAAGAAATGAACCAGAGTTCCCACTGTGGTCCAGCAGAAAACAAATCTGACGCCTATCCATGAGGATGCAGGTTCTATCCCTTGGCCTTGCTCAGTGGGTTAAGGATCCAGCATTGCCATGAGCTGTGGTGTAGGTGGCAGACACTGCTCAGATCTGGCATTGCTGTGGCCGTGATGTAGGCTGGCAGCTACAGCTCCAGTTCAACCCCTGGGAACCTCCTTATGCAGCGGGTGCAGCCCTAAAAAAAAGAAATGAACTGAAGTCTCAAGCAAAACTGTCTGTAGAAGACTGAGCTTCTCCCCACGCCCAGCTGTTATCAAATTCAGGCTGGATCCCAGAGCCTGGGAGTGGATGGAGCCCGGCAGAAAGGAATGGAGCTGCCTGATGGCATTTAAGTGACAACACTGTCTTGAGAAATCTGACAAATCTAGGAACAGCAGAGACAGAGCAGAAGAGCACCTGGTGGAATCAAGGCATTTCTGCCACCCAGCCTAGGCCTGAAACGCAACTCAAGGCCTTTCGAATTCAAAGTCTGCCCACTGATACCTGAAGGAGTGCACAGAGAGCCTTAGACAAAAATTCTCTCTTTCTTATCCCTCCTCAGGCTTCCTGAACTCATGCTACCAGTGTGGAATTTTTTAATAACAAAAGGAATTCCAAATACCATGCTGTGGGTAGCATAACTCTGCCTGCTCCTTGTATGGCTTAATCAAACATTTAAAGATACTTAGGATGGGTGATTCTTTCCGGGCTGGGGTGAAGTGCTGTGTCCTTTAAATACAGAAGCAGAGGACCTGGGTGTTTGGGTCCAGAATGAAAACATAGGCTAGTCCATTCCAGCGTCCTCTCAAACAGAATAACCTGACTGTTGGAATAAGTAACTCTGAGCATCTTTTCTAGACATTTATTTTCTTTTTGAATAACCACTCCTTCTCGAGACGGGAAGCTGTAAGAATGAAATGCGGTGACCTATTACTCAACCCCTTTGTCTGCAGATGCAACAACCTACTTGCCAGCAAAATAGGTTGCTGCTCCCAGTAGCTGTCTTGAATCCTGCTGCCCAGGATGGAACCTAAGCTAACGACTGTATGGAGCGCCCCAGCGCATCTCACCAGCAACGTGGGCTTTTTTCTCTTTCCTTCTGGACCGTTGTTGATCCCTGGTCCCCTGGCAACTACATGAAGGTTGCGGCGCTGTCTTAGAAATGCCTGGTTCGAGTTAGGACAGAATAAGAAGACCTTGTTCTGTTTTCTTCTATAGGAGTTCTCGGAGTCCTAGGTGTCTCATCTTAAAAATGGGTCAGTCACAGACACAGAAAACAAATGTATGGTTACCAAACGGGAAAGGGGGAGGGATAAATTAGGAGTTTGGGATTAACAGACACACACTCCGTCATGCAAAACAGATAAACCACAAGGTCCTATGGCGTAGTACAGGGACATATATTCCACATCTTGTAATAACCTGTACTGGAAAAGAATCTGAAATATATATATATATATATATATATATCTGAACCGCTTTGCTGCACACCAGAAATGAACAAAACATTGTAAATCAACTCTACGTCAATGAAAAAAAGAGTCAGGAAGCTTCATCGTTCCTAACTTGCTTTCCCCCATCTCAAAATATCTGAGGGACGTGTGTATCTCACAGTAAGAGTGGAAATGATTTTTAAATTGGGGCGGACAGGTAAGAAAGAAAAAACGTGATCAGATTGGAGGAGCAGGGGGGATTTTCCTAAACTCGAAGTGAGATTTCCAGCTGAACAGATTTCTAATACCCCTTCTAAATGTAAAACTATGACTACTTCTCATCCCCTCGTTTTCTCTCCCTCGGCTCCCCGGGGGGGGAGGAGGGGGTCACATCTCTTTCCAGATTGCATCAGTAATATTTTCTGCTCACATACTGGTGGTCTGGAGCTCTGTGAACCACGAGTTCACAGAAACCCGTCTGGATGCCAAATCGTGGCTGTAATTGGCGTCTAAACTTTGCGAAATCTTTATCAGAAATCTTAGGCATATATCAAATAATGCATTTGTCAAAAATAACTCCCCATAAATGATTTTTTTTCCTGGCGTATATGATCACAGGTTATTGCCGAAGTTTATATGATTTAATTGGAGATTTTTAATCACCAAGGGTTCAACTTTGCAAATATTCTGTATGTACTGATGAAAAACAGACATCCCGAGGCCGATTTTTAGAAATGAAATCCACATACTTTGTTAGTTGCATGACATCATGTAAGTGATAGTTTGCAAGGCCACGGTAACTCGTTCATCAAGTACGAACACCGGGCGCGTGATTAAGAGACCCTTGGTATTCTCCCACCGCCTCACCGACCCGATTTCCAAAGCAGGCGGGACCACCCCACCCCCACCCATTCCTTTGCAATCAAACTAGGGAACTGTCCTTTTAATTCTCTGCAAACCTACCTGGAAAAAAAGAGAGAGAGAGAGAGAAATCCAAGAACGGCTGTGAGAAGGTTTAGTGGCAAAGAACGAGAGTGGGGGGTGGGCGGGATCAGAACTCATGTAAAGAAAACACTGGGGTGATGCTAGGATGCTATCTCCCGAGGGGTGAATGGGTGCCAAGTTCTGCATTTCTCCTAAATGATCCCAGCAGCTGCAGCACGTTATATGTGGCAACTCTTTTAGGATCTGAAAGGGTTTTCAAAGTCATGCTGGCAGCTGCCTCCTGTCGCCCCACTCCAGAATGATTGAACCTCTTGTTCCTTTTATAGAGTTGTTCTCTCCTAATAAAACACTAAATGCTGGTCTGAGCAACTGTTCCAGGATCACTAGATGCAGCCCTCTCCCCCCGCTTCCTCCTCGCCCGACATGCCTTTTCTTTTCTGGTCACAGTGGAGCCCTGTGTAAATTGCTCAAGCAAGGAGCCCCAGGGTCCCCGGCACACGCACAGGCTCACACGAGCGCCACCAACCCCAAGAGTCAACCGAGCCTGGACGCCACATCCATTCCCAGCCATTTTCCAAGCGGCTACTTTAAAACTGGGCAGCCATCCTAAGTACATGAAAGCACACACGAAACACAAACTACCATAAGTGAAGAGCTGCAATTCATTGTGTCAGGAGCCTGCAGTGGTGACACCTTCAAGCTGTTTGTCAGAATCCAAAGCTGTGACTTGTCAGCTCTTAGACGAGAAACACTACAAAACAAGCCATTCCCACCAACCCCCCACCCCCCCGCCCGGCAAATATGAACCATATTTTAAAGGTGTGAACACCTTCCAGACTTCAAAATGCAGATGGCAGCAACACCATCCTGGTCTCCGAATCACCTCGAAGAGAGTTCCCCTGCTCATCTCAAACCTCAGAGTCATCCGAGCCATGACCTGAGGGCTGCAGACAGAAAGCACGACCCCCTTGCCCACATCAAGTACAGCCTTGGTTTTTCAGTTTCATGGCTACTTTATGGTTGATCTGGATTTCTCTCTCCCTCTCTCTTTCTCTGTTTTGGCTGTACCAGCAGCATGCGAAAGGCCAGGGATCGAACCCGCGCCACAGCAGCTAGAGTGACAATGCCGGATCCTGAACTTGCTGAGCCAGGAGGCAAGTCCTGATCTGTGTTTTCATATTTGCAGTTGAGACAGTAAGCTTCTCAAGAGTAGAAACCCAGCGTATTCAGCTTTTTAGCACTGCCTAGGATGTAGCAGTTGTTCTGGAAATGTTTGCTGAATAAACAAGCAAAACCCTGAAAACAAAAGGGACTTGGCTCGTGGGTGCTCGGCTAAAATAGGTAAACCGAAAAAGGTCGGTGATCACATCTGCCCCCAAGATTCTGAAGGCTTTTGGCTGGGCTTGTAGGAAGGAAATCCTACCTTCTTGAAATAATTCTAGTTTTAATGGCCCCTGGACTATAAATGAAAATAACAGAAAGAAGCTTCTAGCCCTAATCAGCAGTAAACAAATTTGAGGCGCCCAAATTCTCTGTGTCGCTTTTCTTTAAGATCTCTCTAAAAGTATAAATAAAAATGTTGTTAATTGGTGATTTAACGGCCTTAGCTCACGTGGGTTGCGTTTTGTTGTTGTTTTACACTGAGTGCTAATCATTTTATTTAAACTGATTTGTTTTCTACCAGGAAAGAATTTTTAAATACTGGCAGAGAAAAAAGTATAATGAGCCCTACGTACTCATCACCAGCTTTAATGACTCACAATCCATGGCCTCTTATTTCATCGATATAAATGAGTTTTTAACTTAAGGTTTGTGACAATCAAACTTTTGCTTCGAGCTCCCCAATTAGTTTATAATTACTACCAACGTTTTAGCTTTGAGAAACCTCCCACTCGGAAGGTGGACGTTTTGAGCCAAAATACGACATTTGACATGGGTGCAGCTGCTTAAAATATGTCTTCATTAAAGTCAGATGAAGGAGATAAGCTTAGTCGCGGCCTCCAGTGGAACGCAGTCAAAGTTTGCATTTTTTCTTTTAAGTATAAAAGTAGAACTCTTTCCACCACTGCACTCCCTCCCCTGCTCCCTTCTCTCTCTCTCTCGCTTGCGCTCTCTCTCTCTCTCTCACACACACACACCCACACACCCCCCCAACTGAATATCCTAGCTTGTGAACAATTTCGTTGAGAGCGCGTTCCCAGACTTTTGGGTCACGAGCACACACGCCTTGGGTTCCCAGGTTCTGTGCTCACACTCTGAAGGAACCCGAAGGCAAGGACATGGGGCAAAATAAATGCTCACACAAATGGATATTAAGGAACAGACCTTTATACATCTTTCCAATTTTATGGCTTAAGATGGTGCAAAAATGTTACTTACTCCCCAAACAGTGATTAGTCTCTGTAATGTAACATAGCAGATACTTTCTAAATCCTTTTAGCCTTCTCCCCCTTACTGGAAAGATCATCATTTTTTTTTTTATTTCAAAGTGGATTTAATAAAGAAAAGGAGTGCTGTTAAAGTAATACGTGAGGCTTTGACATTAAGCAGTGCAACCCCGGAGAGTCGGCAAGAACAGGGTCTCTAATCTCCAGTGATTTATGGAGGCTCTTCCTTCATCTCTGTACTTGGGGAGGGCCAAAAAGTTTAGAGACAGCCTGGCGTCCCTCTTACTCCACACTGCTAACTCCTGCTGGCCAGTCTGCCTGCTAAAACTTTTAACCCTTTAGGGGCCAGCTGCCGGCACAGGCAGGCAAGCCAGTTTATTTGCTTTCAGAGGATAGAGCACTTTCATAACGCAGTCAGGGACACAGACGGAAACATCAACGTCTGACCCTCGGAAATTATAAGCCCAGGGCAAGAAGAGAGGCTCAAAACCAAAGTGGGTTCATTTGAACATAGTTGGAAAAGGTCAGAAGAGGAGCTCCCGTCGTGGCTCAGTGGTTAATGAATCTGATTAGTATCCATGAGGATTCGGGTTCAATCCCTGGCCTTGCTCAGTGGGTTAAGGAGCTGGCATTGCTGTGAGCTGTGGTGTAGGTTGTAGGTCACAGGCACAGCTCGGATCCCACGTTGCTGTGGCTGTGGTGCAGGCCAGCGGCTACAGCTCCGATTTGACCCCTAGCCTGGGAACCTTCATGTGCCATGGGTGCAGCCCTAAAAAGACTGTTTTCATGGGTGAATGAAAACCTATCCGGTCAGGATCTCTCCACCTCTCTGAGTGAGCCAGCTGAGTCCTAATAGCTGCATCTTCTCCTCTGTAAGGCTTAGTACTTGGAAACAGAGGGCAAGGTCAAAGTTCCAGAATATGATTAGAAGGAGGAGATAACATGAGGAGTCTGAAATAAGTTGTTCCAACAGGTGGACTCAGGGCTGGGAAAGAAGGGAGACTTTGTGGCCCTCTGGGAGGAAGCCATATTTTGTGTTTGTCTCAGACTTGGTTCCTTGTCTCTGTCACTCAGGCAAGGAAGCAATCATCCTAACCCACCAGGAGTTCTAGGAGAACTGACCCAAGTCACAATCTTGGGCTGAAACGCAAAGGAAGCAACGGACAAGGGATTAATCTTCAAAATACACAAACAACTCATGTAGCTCAATATAAAAAAAAACCCCAAACAACCCAATCAAAAAACAGGCAGAAGATCTAAACAGACATTTCTCCAACAGACATACAGATGGCAAACAAACAAACATGAAAAGATGCTCGACATGGCTAACTATTGGAGAAATATAAACCAAAACTACTATGAGATACCAACTTATACCAGCCTGAATGGCCTTCATCAAAAAGTCTACAAAAAATAAATGCTGGTGAGGGTGTGGAGAATAGAGAACTTTCCTACCCTGTTAGTGGGAATGTAAATTGGTACAACCATTATGGAAAACAGCATGGAGGTTCCTCAGAAAACGAAAAATAGAACTACCATACGATCCAGCAATCTCATTCCTGGGCATCTATCTGGAGAAAACAATAATTTGTAAAGATAACACACCCTGATGGTCACTGCAATGCTATTTACAATAGTCAAGATACAGAAGCAACCTAGATGTCCATGGAGGAAAACATCTATGTCTGATACTGGGAAATTATAACAGAGGAATGGATAAAGAAGATGTGGTACATATGTACAATGGAATATTACTTGGCCATAAAAAAGAATGAAATAATGCCTTTTGCAGCAACATGGATGAACCTAGAGATGATCATACTAGGTAAGTTAGACAGAGAAAGACAAACATCATATGAGATCATGTGGACTCTAAAAAGAGAGAGAGAGAGAGACAAATTAATTTATTTGCAGAACAGAAACAGCCTCACAGACTTTGAAAACAAACTTATGGGGACAGGTGGCGGGGAGGGATGGATTGAGGGCTTTGGACTGGCATAAGCACACTGTGGTATACAGAATGACTGTCCAACAGGGAATTGCTGTATGACAAGCAAACTCTACCCAATATTCTGTGATAGTCTAAATGGGAAAAAAAATCTGAAAGAGAATGGATGTGTGTGTATGTATAGCTGAATCATGTTGTTATGTAGCAGAAATTATCACAACATTATAAATCAACTATATACTTCAATAAAACTTTTAAAAAACAGAGAACATAGGTGTGCATGTATCTTTTTCAATGAAAGTTTTGTCCAGACATATGCCCAGGAGTGGAATTCCTGGGTCATATGGTAGTTCTATATTTAGTAAACAATAGCCAAGACACAGAAACAACCTAGATGTCCATTGACAGATGAACGGACCAATACGATGTGGTACATATATACAACAGAATACTACTCAGCCATAAAAAAAAAAACACACATTAATGCCATTTGCCGTAACTAGAGACTCTCATACTAAGTGAAGTAAGTCAGAAAGAGAAAGACAAATACCATACGAAATTACTTATATCCGGAATCTAATATATGGCACAAATGAACCTATGTACAGAAAAACAAACTCACGGACATGGAGAACAGACCTGTGGTTGCCAAGGAGGATGGAGAGGGAGTGGGACGGACTGGGAGTTTGGGTTAGTAGATACAAACTATTGCATTTGTACTGGATAAGCAATGAGAGCCTACTGTACAGAACAGGGAACCATACATGGTCACTTTGTGATGGAATGTGATGGAGGATAATGTGAGAAAAAGAATGGGTATATGTATGTATGTATATGTGTGTATATATATATAAACTGGGTCACTTTGCTGTACAGCAAAAATGGACAGAACATTGTAAATCACTATAATAAAAAATAAATTAAGGAAAAAAAGAGAGAGATCAGAGCCCTGCATTTGCCAACAAGGTCTGATGGGAGATATGAAGTAGAAGGCACATGCTGATCTAAAGCCAGGACAATCTGTAACGGAGATGGCCCTGGGACAAAGCCCTTTCACTCCATAACCTTGGGCCTCTGCCACCTGGGCCACTCCTGACAAAGAAAGAGACAGAGCCCTACTTTAAAAGGCTTTCTGGAATCAAGTGCCCAGGTCAAGAAGACTGACAAAAGCTCAGGGCTGGCAGATGGCAAGTCAAGGTCACAAAATTCACAACTGACCTTGGCAACAGCCAGCAGCAAAAGATCTTACTCTCTCTCTAGCCCCAGCCCAAGTGGTTTCGGTGATTCAAGGGTTGGTCTCCCTTGATGCTGAGGGTAGGGAAGGACCCGAGGTAGAGACAGGAAGCAACTTGCTCCAGAGCTCACAGCCAGCAGTGGAGAGTCAGGACCCGAACCCAGAGCTTCCCACTCACGGTCCACTAGGCCTTGATGAAGAGGAACAGGGGTAGAGATGTCAGGTCCAAGTTCAAGTCCTGGTCCCTGTCTTTGTCAAGTTGTCACATCTCCAAGCTTTGATTAAAAGCTCCCCTTAAAATAGGAACACTGGAGTTCCCTGTTAGCTCAGCAGTTTAAGGACCTGGTATTGTCACTGCTGTGGCTCAGTGCTGTGGCACAGGTTCGATCCCTGGGGATTTCCACATGCTGTAGGTATGGCAAAAAAAAAAAAGAAGAAGGAAGGAAGAAAGCGAAACAGAGAAAGAAAGAAAAGAAAAGAAGGAGAAGGAAAAGCAGGAATACTAATTGTATCTATCGAATGCTGTAAAGACTCAATTGAGGGAAGGAAAAAAGGCCCTTAGAACAGTACCTGGCACACGGTGCATACTGAACAAATGTTCTCAATTAATTATTACATTGTTGTTATTACTGTTTTTTTTTTTTTTCCTTCTTCAGGAATTCATGTGTTGGTCCCACTCTAGTGAAAAGAATAAGACGTTACTTTTTTTGGGAAGAGCACATGGCCCAAGTTGCTCTGAACCAAGGCAGTGTGGCCGACCATTCTCCCCACGACAGCCGCCACCATATGTTGCCTTGTTTCTGCCACGGCACACACCACATTTGGTTGCAATTTAGCTCTCTACGGATCTGCTCCCCAACTAGATAGAGCTCTCTTGGGGTAGAGTCCATAGCGTATTTCCAGTCACATCTCCAGCGTCTGGCTCAGTAGGTGGCCCACAAAATGTTTACCGAACGCATAAATGAATGAATGTCATTTGAAGGATCCTAGTAAGCCTTCTCCATCTTTGCTCGCTCTGGCCAGAGCGTGGCTTGTCTAAACAGCTTGCCCTCTCCCTCGAGAGGGGCCAGGTTGGAGTTTAGATACCCAACATCTTTGCAGGGCCACCTTCCCTGAAGATGACATGCTCCAAGCCGTGCTGGGAGGCTCTTTCAACAGGCTGGGAAGGGAGCATTTCACACATCATGCCTCTGAACAGCCCTCCCCTGGATCCTGGCACACTGTGAGCGGTCAGTGTGACAGTCCCTATTTTGTCATGTCATTTTTTTGGTCCCGCACCAAGCAGCAGCATGCTAATGTGAGAAAATCTGGAGAAACCCCTTCTAGGTTGAACTGTCGATGGCTCACGGGGTCATAAACACCACGGCACAGTCCTCCTCCGGTGGGCCATTCACCAGCTTGGCACTAACCAGAGGGCATTCCTGTTCCGGCCAGACTTCACGGGCCCAAGAGTAGGAGCCAGCATCAAGACAAACCCAGAGGCTGTTGCTCTGTCTCCTATGATGACTTTCAAATGAAGGTCCAGAGGATTTATGAGCAAGAAGAAATAGATCACATGCCCCGTCCAGACTCACCAAGGGCAAAGGAGTTCCCGTGGTGGCTCAGCGGTGAACAGGCTCACCACGGGCCAACGGCAAAGACCTTCCCTTTAAATACAGCAGAGAAGGAGGACGTGTGTAGGGTTAGGCTGCTTTGTAAGTGGTCTGTTGACTCACAGCCACATGCAGGGAATGCTTTTCAAGAAAACTTCCCACCAGGTGTTTCCTTTTATGAAACATTTCTGGTCAACGGGGAACCAAGGTGTCACAAGATTCTGACAGCCACGGCCTGGCGCTGGTTTTAGGTCTGAGATTCTGCAAGGCAAACTCCAATATTCAGGGGTTTTTTTTGTTTTTTTAAGACAAGCCTCCCAAGTCTTGGGGAAAAAAAAGTGATGGAACTCTAGAATTCAGAGGACTAAGCCGATGTACCCAAAGTAGGGACCATAAAGGGGAAGGAAGATGTCAGAACTGGGGGTCTCGGCTGCAGGCTCCTTCTTTACCTTTGGAGAACTGCAGACCCCCCAGCTCACCCTGGATCAACACCTTATCGGCCACCCACACTACTTCAGTTAGTCAAGGGGCTTAGGAATGTAAATCACACTGGAGTGAAGTGTGATCCTAATTTGCACTTAATCAAAGCCAATTAGAGGGACATTATTTACACAAAGCCCATGCATCTCAATTATGCCCAACACAGCCCGAGACAGTTTTGAGCTCAGACCTTAATTCTGCTTAATTAGAGAAGTAAACATTTTCACTGAGTCAATCCTCCAGCCTAGTCTAGAGCCTATGGGTAAACGGAACCCAACAGGCAGAGCTCCCCACTGGAGGGCCAAGAAAGTGTAATTGACACCTGTTGAAAATCAGCAGAAACCAAAGCCAAGAATTCAGGGGCTCCTCTGGGTGGGACAAGTACACCCAGGTCTCTCTTCAACACACACATGTCTTGGCACCTACTCTGCCAGGCACTGAGCAGCATAACTGTCTCTTTTGTTTCTGCTTTGTAGCAAGACACACCACAACCCAGGAGGATGGGAACCCAAGGGTTCCCAATTCATCTCTCAGGTGATGCTTCTTTGTCCCCTTTTTTGGTTGCTGTGGTCCCTGGACTATAGGAAGGTGGTTCCGGGCAGGGCAGCTGGTTTGAGTCCCCAGGGGGTGGAAGAAGACCCCCCCCCCCCGCCGACCCGGAGCCCAGTCAGAGTCAGGCACTAGGTCAGTTTAGTCTGATTAGAGACTGTGGGTAGGAATTTAGGGCAACAAGGCTTCCAGAAGCCTACAGACCAGATGGCCAGGAGAGGACCTTGGTGGCAACTGCTTGAGACCATCACTCAGCCAACCATTGAACACAGAGGGGCCAGAAGCTTCTGCTGCCCTTTCTGAGGAGGCCTTTCTGAGGTTACCAGGTGGGTCCCTGTCCTGCCTGGATGAATCCCTCAACTTTAGGGTGAGCAGGGGGTGGGGGCACCCCCAGCAGAGGTCCTGATAGCTCATCTGAGGGTTCCTCCTTTCCCTGTCTACCACCATCGCCTCGGTCTTATGGGAACAAATCAATGCCCAGGTTGAATGGCAGGTTGAAAAGCCAGTAGAGGAGTCTAAACAGCATCCTCCAAAGCTCAGTCAGAGAGAGCAAAAAAGGAAATGCAGAGAAATGAAACGCAGCTGTGGACTGTACCCTGGATGCCAAGGAGCCCAGAGGCTGAGAGGTCAACAGAGCACAAGGCCAAGGGTACAATTAAAGGTGACTGGGTGGGGAGTTCCAGTCGTGACTCAGCAGTTAGCAAACCCAACTAGCATCCATGAGGACTAGGGTTCGATCCTTAGCCTCGCTGAGTGGGTTGAGGATCCCGAGTTGCCGAGAACTGTGGTACAGGTTGCACACATGGCTTGGATGCTGCATTGCTGTGGCTCTGGTGTAGGCCAGCGGCCACAGTTCCGATTGGACTCCTAGCCTGGGAACCTCCAAATGCCGCCATGGGTGTGGCCCTAAAAAAAAATAAAAAATGAAAAGACAAAAAGGTGCCTGGGTAAAGGTGTTCAAGTTCTCACTTGAATTGCAGTCTTCAGGTTCTAAGCCCTGAAAATCAACTGACTTTTTTTTAAACCTTATCTTGGTACAAATCCCCTACTGTAAATGTCCTTGGCCATCCCTTTGTCACCTCTGCCTCCTGAAAATAGGCACAGAGAAGGAGAGTGAAATAAAGTACAGGCATGAATCGGGGGCTTAAGAAGGATCCGGTGGATCAACTGGAGGAGACCAAGATTAATTAGTCATTGTTACTTTTCCAGCACAATTGATCCCCTTAGTCTTAAAAATAAATAAAACCGTAAAATCTCTGAAGCGACTGGGTGGCACCACTGAACATCCTAGTGGCCCAACTGTTTTCACCACAAAAGGAGCGAAAGCAAAGTGAAATAACCATCGCAAGTTCTAGTGTTATAACATCACAACATCATAGTTATTATGTGGATACAAGATGGCATGAATTGCTTTGTTTCAAATTTTCAAGAGGGAAAAATCCCAGTCCCTTTCTATAAATTACATGTAATTTATCTCAACGCAAATGTTTAAAAATAAACACTTTAGGTAGAGAAAAGGATAATATAATTTGTCCAATTCATTCATCCAGGCGAAGAACAAAAATAATCCCATTCATTTCTTCTCCATCTGCAGTACAGCAACTTCTATGTCCGCAGGCTTCCTTCTTTTTCATTCAACCCAGCTCTGCTATTTTATTAATAAGGACAAATCTAAACATAACTTTCTATAACTTAGGCATTTAACATGTCCTTGGAGCCTTCACAGGGCAAGCAAGGGAATTCTCTCTTGCTAGACACACAAGTCACATTTAAGAGTAAACAGACTTTAGTTCCCCAAAGATTTTGCCTTTGAACTCTTTCAGCACAACTCCAATGAACTAGGTTCTCTGTCCTTGCATTTTTTTTTTTTTTTTTTTTTTTGTCTTTTTGCCTTTTCTAGGGCCGCTCCTGCGGCATATGGAGGTTCCCAGGATAGGGGTCGAATTGGAGCTGTAGCCACCGGCCTACACCAGAGCCACAGCAATGCGGGATCCGAGCTGCGTCTGCAACCTACACCACAGCTCACGGCAATGGCGGATCCTTAACCCACTGAGCAAGGCCAGGGATCGAACCCTCAACCTCATGGTTCCTAGTCGGATTCGTTAACCACTGGGCCACAACGGGAACTCCCTGTCCTTGCATATTAACCAAATGCCCTGCCCACCTTTTCTAACCATCCAACTCTTAGAAGTTACTAGACTTCTGGACACTTGGGGAGACTCTCTCACTAAAGGGCCAGTCCTCCCCTCCTTTGTCAGCTCCCACCAGGAGGCCCAGTAAAGACTTGACATTGGTAAGATATTCCCAAAGAAGCAGTAAAGGAAATTTCAGATTTATGAGGTTTTCTTTTTCCTAGAGACAAATTTTATTTCAAACCTGAGACCAATTAGGGAGAAAAATAGCAAAAGCATGTATAAGCGTGTTCACTGAGAAACCACCCCAAATGGTTCCTTTATAGTTGAAAAAGTACTTTCTCCTATATTATATTGTTTGATCTTATTGGATACTCACAAAAATCCAAGAGGCTGATACACAGTAGATAACTGATATCTGTATCTACTGTTAACCAATGAGGTGTTCTGAATCCAAATTCAACGTTCCTTCCACTAGACAAAACAGCCTATATTGCAAGAGTTGTTTGGGGAAAATGTGCTTGAGCATCTATTATGTGTGCAACTTTCTTGCAAAAAGAGAGTAACAGAAAAATGTGAAGATTTATGCAAACATGGGAAACGTCTGCAATCAATAGAGAAGGGGAGAAAGCTATTCTACGTATGATGCAAACTCCCCAAAATGTGAAAAATTACTGATAAATTTAAACACATAAAAGCTTAAGATAGTGTATGGCAAGAAGGATCACAAACATGTGAAAAGATATTGACAAAATGGGAAAAATATTTATAATACAGACACAAAATGCTCATTTGCTTAGTATGTAGAAAGCATCTCCAAACCAACACAAATAAGAGACTAATAACCCTAGAAAAATGAGCAAACAATATGAACAGAGAATGAGAAAATATGGAATGTAAATATATTTGAAAAGATGCTCAATGCCTAAGAAGTACAGCTTAAAATTACAAGGACAGATACAAACTACTATCATAAAATAGACAAGCAGCATGGGTTTACTATATAGCAAAAGGAATTATACCCAGTATCTTATAATAGAAGGAAATTGGCAAAGAAAACCCCCAGCAAATCACTGTGTGGTACAGCTGAAACTAATATAATATTGTATATCAACTATACTTCAACAAAAATAGAAATTCGACTAGAAAAAAATAAACAATGAAATATCCCGTTGAACTTATCTGCTTAGCAAAACTCAAAAAATTTGCTAACATGCTGTTTTGAAAATGTATAGAGAAATAAGCACCCTCATATATTGTCGGTGGAACTATGAGGTACGGTAGCAATTATGTTGGCAAATTTGGCACTAGAAAATAAAATTACAAATACACACCCCTGAACCTAACACAACATTGTAAATCAACTACATTTTGATAATAATTTTTAAAAAAATACCCCAAATGCACACACCCTTCCTTTGACTGAGATATTTTACAAATTGTACAGCCACGATTATACAAGTGTTCAAAGATGTAAAAGGATATTTACTTTAGCTTTGTTTATAATGAAAAAAGATTGAAAACCATCTGTATGTCCAACAATAGATAAGTAAATTATCTAAGGGGTTCTTTTTTTTTTTTTGTCTTTTTGTCTTTTCTGGGGCTGCTCCTGCAGCACATGGAAGTTCCCAGGCTAGGGGTCTAATCGGAGCTGTAGCTGCCGGCCTACGCCAGAGCCACAGCAACACGGGATCCGAGCCGTGTCTGAGACCTACACCACAGCTCACAGCAACGCTGGATCCTTAACCCACCGAGCAAGGCCAGGGATTGAACCCGCAACCTCATGGTTCCTAGTTGCATTCGGGAATTCCAACCTAAAGGGTTCTAAGTAAATTACTGCTGTGGAAAACTGGGTTGTCTCTGAGAATAGAAAATTCCAGAAATACTAAAAAAGAGAAATATCTGAGGTATATTGACAAAACTAACATACAAACTATGACAGGATAAAACTAATGAACTAAAGAGTGTGCATAGTAGGACATCCTTTGGATGTAAAGAAAAGAGGATGTTTCATGTGCACAGAATATCCATGGAATGACATATAGGAAGCTGGTAGCAGTGACTGACTCTGGGGAAACACTAGGAGATTGGGTTGGGAGACTCTTTACTGCGCAACATTTTGTGCCTAATTTTCTTTAGTTATCACGTGGGATATAGTAATACCTATTCCAAAGGCTGAGATACCATGTGAAGAAAGTAGGCCAATGAGTTGAGACTTGCCTTTGACCTGTCAAAAGTCCAGAGGTACCCAAATAGCTCCATCTTGGCTTCCCAAATGAGCAGGCATGTGTGAGAAGAGCTGGCAGAGCCCTTGGGTCTGGTAGTGCCCACGTCATAAGAATGTACTCGGAGGGGCCACGTCTTACTGGACACCACCCCCCCGACTGAATAGTACCAATCTTTTTATGTGAATATACTTTTCCTTTCTTTTCAGGTTACAAGAAGCTTTTATATCTATTATTTCTTTCTTTTTCTTTTTTCCTTTTTTTTTTTTTTTTTTCCCTTTTTCATTATACACATTCTGAGTGACTCTAGGGGGCAAACCTGGTGAACGGGAGGTGGGAGACATCAGAGCCCTCCCCAACCAGCATCAAACACATTTGTCTAATTTGACACATTTTGCCTGGAAGTCAGAGAAAGGAGATGGAGGTACCCCCGTTCAGAATATAAAGAGCCAGAGACTAAAATCAGACTGAAAAGGGCCAACCCATTAGGAAGTTCTCAGACTAGAGGTTGAATCGGAGCTACAGCTGCCGGCCTACGCCAGAGCCACAGCAATGCAGGATGCCCGACCCTCTGAGTGAGGCCAGGGAACCCGCATCCTCATGGATACTAGTCGGATTCATTTCCACTGTACCATGATGGGAACTCCCTATATCTAATATTTCATCAAATCTTCACAACCACACCACAAGGAAGGTATTTTTATTCCCTCCTATTAAACAGATCTTTACAATGAAGCTCAGAGAAAATTTAAAGTACATACCCAAGGTGCAAAACCTTAGCGGCAGCCCTATGACTCAAACCTAGATGCCCTGACTCCAAATTAGATGTTCTTTCTACCAGGTCAACAACCTTATATTCCCTTCCAAAGATAAATCAGGGACTCCTCCTCCATGCCCAAGCTGTGCCATTCAAAAGCCAGGAAATAATGATTTTGCCCATACAACTCCTTGGATTCAGTGGCATCCAACAGCCACCTGGACTTCCACAAACTATAACCTCCTTTCTCTGGGCATCCGTGGTGCTCAAGGGTTAAGTAAGGGGCTCGGACTCTAAGAATTTTGAGATCCCTGACAACTCGATGCTTCAATGAAATAGAGAGTTTCTTGATCTCTGCTGACAGTGGGGAGAGAACTATCCCGAGGATGGGCATTTAACCAAAAAAAGGACTCAGAGTTCTGGAGCTAAGCTAAACAAAGAATTAATACTGAGAGAGACTGGGAGAGGGTGAAAGAGTCTGGGAGAGGGCAAAAGGAGCTTTAGGAAAACTCATACCATCTCAGACATCCAGCCAGCCTCCAAGCAGCCAAGAACAACGTGGCTTTTGGTTACCTGCCTGGCTTTATTTTTCACTCAAGCAGAGGGACAAGTACTACCTCACCTTGGCTCACTATTTTATTTTATTTATTTTTTGCTTTTTCGGGCTGCACCCAGGACATATGGAAGTTCCCAGGCTAGGGGTCGAATCAGAGGTACAGCTGCCAGCCTGCACCACAGCCACAGCAATACAGGATCTGAACCGTGTCTGCAACCTACACCACAGCTCACGGCAACGCCGCATCCTTAACTCACTGAGCAAGGCCAGAGATCAAACCGGCATCCTCAGGGATACTAGTCTGGTACACTACTGCTGCACCACAAGGGGAACTCCTGGCTCATAGTCTGTGGTCTATACCAGGATGGACTGCACAACTCTGTGTCTTCCAAGGGTTTAAGATCCAATGTAACATGTGCTTAGCCCCAAGGCAGTGACGGGGACAAGGGAACAGATACTGGGCCACATCAACACTAGACACATTTTTTTTTTTTTCTAAAAACATCCTCTGCAAGGCCCCAGGGAAAAGTTTGCAAAATATAAACCATGCCTAGCTAATCTTTTAGGCACAATAGGCTAGGCAGAAGCTGCCGTTCAAGAAGAACCCAAACGTTAAGTAACAGAATGGAACTCTCCATCTACCTGCCCACAAAGGAATCACTGAATGAGGGAAAGAGAAGAACTAAGTGAGAGCTTATTTCTACACACACACACACACACACACACACACATACACGGGTGGTTTACTTTGTTCTACAGCTGTAATTGACAAAACATTGTAAGTCAATTATAACAAAAAAATTTTTTTAAGTTTAAAACTTTTGAAGGATAAACACTGTGTGAGTCCACTCACATAAGGTATGTAAAGTAGTCAAGCTCAGAAGCAGAAAGCAGAATGTGGTTGCCAGGGGTTGGGGGTCTGGGAAAGGTGAGGAGTTGCTGCTCGATGGGTAAAGAGTTATGGTTTTGCAAGATGAACAATTTCTAAAGACCTGCTGTGTAACAATTATGCAGAAAGTCAATACCACTGTCCTATACACTTAAAACTGCTTAAATTGGGGGGAATTAAAGTGGTCAAAGGTTTGAATTTCTAGTTATTAGTGGAGTTCACGTTGTGGTGCAGCGGAAACGAATCCAACTAGGAACCATGAGGTTGTGGGTTCAATCCCTGGCCTTGCAGTAAGTTAAGGATCCGGCGTTGCCGTGAGCTGTGGTGTAGGCCAGCAGCTGTAGCTCTGATTAGACCCCTGGCCTGGGAACCTCCATATGCCACCAGTGTGGCCCTAAAAAAAAAAAAAAAAGAGAGAATTATTAGTAATGTACAATATGATTAAAATAATTAATACTGATGTTATGATAAATATGAAAGTTGTCAAGATAGTAAATCCTAGGCGGTCCCATAACAAGTGGGAAAAAAAGATTTTTCTTTCTTTTTCCATCATTTTATGTCTATATCAGGTGATGGATGTTTGCGAAACTTAAGGTGCTAATCATTTCCTGATATATATAAGTCAAATCATCATGCTGTGTCTCTTAAACTTAGGCAGTGCTCTACATCAATTACATCTCAATAAAGGTGGAAGGAAAAAAGAGGTGAAACATTTTTTAACAGTTAATATGGCAAATTTTGCTATATATATTTTTAACCACACATAAAAAATAATTTGAATCTGGTTAAAGGGCAAGGAAAAGAAAATTTAAAAATGTGATGGGGGAGGGTTGGTGGTGGAGATAGAACAGGAGAGGGAATGACAGACAGACACTGTCCTTTACTATATAATTCTGTCTTCGCATCTGGAGTGAGGATACACCTTGAAGACAGAGTCCATGGTTTATTCATTTTTATGTCCTTGCATTTAATGAAAGTATTGAACAAGTGAATGAATGAGTAAATGAATGAACAAGTGAGGGAATGAACAAGTGAGGGAATGAGTGCGTGAACGAGTGAATGAGTTTAATGAAAGTATTGAACGAGTGAATGAATGAGTAAATGAACGAGTGAGTGAATAAACAAGTGAGTGAATGAGCGAGTGAATGAATGAATGCAGAACTGGCGGGGATGGAATGAGTAAAGGTGTAAGCAGTGCCCAGATCAAATACAACTGGGGATATCAACCCTCTGGGTGAGTGACAGAAGATCTGTGGCCCCAGTGACATCTACAAGTGAGTAATGGTTTCTCTCCAGGCACAAAATGTAGGACATGATGTGAAATATTCAAGAGATACATGACCCAGTTTTGGGGGGAGGCTGGGGGTGTTGGGTTTTCAATGAGCTTTGAGCACACCCAGACCTACATAGGACAGGTCCGTGGACACAGAGGAGAACAAAGCAAAGGAGAACAGCCTCTCACCCTGTGGTCATATTTCAGGTCAAGCAGTCTTTCTTACACAGCCCTTCCCGGCTATGTTCCGGAAAATTCCATGTTTCACCTCCTGGGCACCTCCTTGGATTCAGAATCAACCTGTAAGCCTATGGGCAACCCAGGCTTCTTGCCAAGGAGGATACATTTTGGCAACATGGAATGCATTCATTTTTTCATTCACACACTCACCCAGCAACAACAGCTAAGAGAATTCCTCCCGTAGTAGCTGCTGGTCAGGGCCCTGAATATTTCTGAAGGACCAGTAGATCCCTCATTTAACAAAGAAATAAAAGCCTCGACATCACTACTCATTATCTTGGAAGTTACCGTCCACTGTGCGAATTTAAAAATTAGCTTTCCTACCCTGGTGGAGAAGGGACAAGAAGAAAAGAACCTTACGTTGGGGATTCTGGCTTTACAAAGAAAACAGGGACTGTCCCCCCCATTTGAATGTATCTCTGGCCGGAGACAGTTCATCTCTGGCGATGGACGATGTGCGTGTGTGAGGACACTGTTTATTCTAGACTTTCTGCAATTTACAAATCGAAACAAATAATGGTGGAGACATTTGCAGCTATGGCAAAAAGGGTGTTTACAAAGTGGGAGAAAATAGACTAAATAGGCTTAGATTCCTGAAAATTTCTAACACGGCATGGGATGGACTTCATAACAACAGAAGGTGCAAAGGGTTATGAGTCATACTTATTGTAGCAATTAGATCTTTTAAAAGCTTTCCTAACTATGTCCGTTTCAGAAAACACGCGCTACATGCAAGGTCATCTTGGTAAAGCCTGGGGACACCAGACAGGAACATTTTCCTAGGCCTCTTGTTTCATCTCTCCTCCACCCTTAGATAGAGCTTCTCAGATCCTGGGTCTCGGTTTAGTGTTTAATCATTCAAGCTCAAGGTGCTTCTCACGCTTTCCTTTGGAAACTAATTCTCCTTTCCCAAACCTTTCCTTAAATGGCATGGCTCACAGTTTCCTTGGGAGAAGCCTGTAAGAAAGAGGATCTCCTTTAAAAATTCACACACCAGTCATGGTCTTCGTCTACTAACGGGCTTAGATCTCTGTGTCTCCGGCTCTGTCTGTCTCTCTTTCTAAAGCCATCTGTCCCCTTTACCTTTTGCATAGCTTCTCTTTTTCGCATTGAGTGTCAGAGCTAACTCCCCAAATACAGGGTAAAAAAAGAGGTCCAGTTCCAAACCACAATCCCTAATTTGCTATCTTGGTTGTTAAGGGTGTCCCTATGAACAAGCAGCCAGTTGCTTGTTAATGATCAAAAAGGGTCTGCCTAGAATAGAGAAGTTTTAATGAAAGTGAGGACAAGTTTCCCCCATGGAGAAATTAACTCGGATTCCACGGGCTTTCGTATGGATTTCATATCTTTACAAAAACAATAATCAAACAGCAATTCATGACAGATGAGAAAAGAAACAGTTTAGTATCCATGAAAGGTGACACTGGTTTTTACAAGAAAAAGACACTCATCTTTTGGGGGGACTGGGGGGGGGGAGAATAAGTATTCCGCAGCTCAGTTAGCAAGAGAAGGTGTCAGTTTACAAATGCTTAATACAAAAATACAGTTAAAGAGTTTTTTAGGATAAAGGAAAGGACGTGGTTATTTGCTCTTTTTTAAACAGAGCCCAAGGCAGCACTGAACACCCAAACCCTGGGAAATATACCACTTGATGGAAAAAAAGACTGATGATTTTACGCAGTGAGAGCCTGAAGTTCATTTCTTTATCAAATGAGCTTGTTTTACTAAGTTTGGGTATGACTTGGCAATCCTGACTTGGAGTCAACATGAACTGGAGCCAAGAAAAAATTGTAGAAACCAGGCCCACAGAAGCAGAAATTTTGGTCTAGAATATTTTCCAAGGAAAATATTGATTGGACATTTTTCTTTCTTGTACGAGAGGGAAAAGAATGGAACAATTATTGAATATTGTGGATCAGGCTGTATGCTATGGGATATACACTATCTCATTTAATTCTCGAAATAGTCCAGTGCAGTAACTAATGCTAAGTAGCGCTATGCGGTTATATAGCTAATTTTAAAAAAAGGTGGAAAGAACTCAGGGCTGTCTGCCTACATATCCCTCTATAAGGTGGTTTTTTTTCCTATCATATTTCTAAAAACTCTTTCATATTTTTAAAACCTGATCATAACTTATCATGTAGCTCTCTCTTCCTCTTTTTGGTTCAGATTTTTTAAAAAAATGTTTTTAAAGGAGTTCCCATTTTGGCTCAGCAGTAATGAACCCAACTAGTATCCACGAGAATGGGGTTTGATCCCTGGCCTTGCTCAGTGGGCTAAAGATCCAGCATTCGACCCTAGCCTGGGAACCTCATATGCCATGGGTGCGGCCCTAAAAAGACGACAAAAAAAAAAAAAGTTTTTAAAGACATAAAATTTTGAAGATATAGCTGAAATCTCTGTGTACCTTCCCAGTTCTGTTTCTCCTCCCATCCCTGTATCATACTATTCTTGTTCCTCTGCAATCTTTCATGGGTTTGTTGTTGTTGTTGTTGTTGGTTTGTTTGGTTGGTTTTTGGCCATGCCCAAGGCACGTGGAAGTTCCTGGGCCAGGGATTGGACTTGTGCCACAGCAGTGACAACACCAGGTCCTTAACCCACTGAGCCACCAGGGAACTCTCCACAATCTGTTTTTTTCCCCTTGACATGTTTTTAGGATTTATCTGTGTTGTTACAGATAGCTTTCAATCATTCATTTTTACTCTATATCATGAACATACCATGATTTTTTAAAAAAAAACCATTCTTTGCACATCTGAAGTGAACATTATATAGGAGTCTTCTTTTATATGCCTCAGAACGTGCCCTGGATTACATTCCTAGGGATGGAACTTCAGGATCTTAAAAATAGTAATAATTATTTAATACTAATGATATTTAAACTGTGCTTATTTTATGTCAAATCCTATTCTAAGTGGTTTACATATATTAAGTCATTTAATTTTCACAATAACCTTATGAGGATTCGGTCATTATCGCTATTTTACAGATAGGAAGTAGTCCGTCTAAAATGATTACATCAATTCATACTTCCATCATCAGTGGATAGGTTTCAATGTCTTTGCCAACACTTGTGGTCAAAGTTTTTAATTTCTGTTATGCAAATACAAAGTACTAAATTTTTCTTTTCTTTTCTGGCCACGCCCATGGCATGCAGAAGTTTCTGGGCCAGGGATCAAACCCATGCCACAGCAGTGACAGACAACACCGGATCCTTAACCACCCACTGAGCTACCAGGGAACTCCCCAAAGTACTAACTTTTTCTTATATGGATAACCATTGGTCCTGGCACCATTTAATGACTAGTCCATCTTAAAACACTGAAGTGCAATGCTGCCTCTATCATATTTAAAGTTTCCAAACACATGTGGGTTCTGTTCTACTCTTTGTCTAGCTCTGTAACAATACCATTATAGTTTGTGATACATTTTACTCTCTGATAGGACAGGAATTCAATGAAAAGTTAATGAGGTTAACTGAATCAAATGAGATTCTAATGAAAATTATAATAGGTCTGTTGTTCTCCAAAACTGCTTTATGGCTGTTTTCAACCGTTTGGTCTTCCAGGGGAGGTTCAAGATCACCTTGAAAAATTTACGGGAAAAAAAAAAATTGGTGCTGGATATCCTGATTGCTCCTTCAGATCCTCTTTCCATTCTTCACTTTGCTATATTCCCAGGTGGCGGTCCACTAGAGGGACGGTATCAACTGGGTCCCTTCATCTGGATTCAGCCAATGAGAGTCAATGACAGAAGAAGGAAGAGCAAGAGGGAAAACAGGTCAAAGTATTTTCCTCCTTGGCTTTCTTGCCATGGGACTCAGTTAGCAGGGGCTGTTCCTCCATCAAAGGCCTAGCAGGTAGGTTTGCCCCACAGCCACGGCACTCTATGAGGTCTCACAACTCTGCTGCTCCTTGCTGTTTCAGGCCCAGGGGTGCTAAAGGCGTCTTGCTTTTGATAGATTAGAGTGCTCTGCCTTCCCCTGTTGGCTTCTTGGTTTCCCTAAGCTTTGTCCAGACCTCTGCAAATAAACCCTTCATTATCGCTCTTCAGTAAACACTTCAGTGTGTGCCACTGGTTTCCTGCCAGACCTTTGACTGATTCAAAATCTATTATGATTTTGATTAGAGTTTCTTTTACTTTTTCGATTAATTTGAGGACAATGGAAAACTTTAATATACTGAGTCTTTTTTTTTTTTTTTTTTTTTTTGTCTTTTTGCCATTTATGGGGCCGCTCCCAGGGCATATGGAGGTTCCCAGGCTAGGAGTCTAATTGGAGCTACAGCTGCGGTCCTACGCCAGAGCCATAGCAACGCGGGATCCGAGCCGCATCTGCAACCTACACCACAGCTCACGGCAATGCCAGATCCTTAACCCACTGAGCAAGGCCAGGGATCAAACCCGCAACCTCATGGTTCCTAGTCGGATTCATTAACCACTGAACCACGAAGGGAACTCCATATACTGAGTCTTCTTATCCATGAACATGTTATATCTATTTACGTAGGCCTTCTTTCATCCCTTCAGTTTACTTTTATAAATTTTCTTCAATCATTCTGCCTGTCTTTTCTAAGGATTATGTCTAGATTCTTTGTGCTTTTCACTGCTATTGTAAATAGGGTCTTTTCTTTGCTTTTTTGCTTTTTAGGGCCAGTGGCATATGGCTGTTCCAAGGCTAGGGGTCGAATCGGAGCTACGGCTACTGGCTTACACCACAGCCACAGCAAGAGGGGATCCAAGATGCATCTGTGACCTACACCATAGCTCCGAGCAATGCCGGATCCCCGACCCACTGAGCAAGGAGGCCAGGGACCGAACCAGCATCCTCATGGATACTAGTCAGATTCATTTCCACTGAGCCACGAAGGGAACTCCTAATAGGGTCTCTTTTTAAATTGGTTATTGCTGGCATATAGCAACACCATCAATGTCTGTATCCAGGGACCACGTTGACCTCTTTTATTAATTCTAATAGTTTGTTGATTCTCCCGGATTTTCTATGTAGCAAATCATATCATCTGCAAATAAGGTCAGTTATGCCCCTCTCTTCCCAAATCTTACATTTCTTATTGCTTGGTCTTACTGCATCGTATTGGCTAGTACTTCCCTACAATGCTGACCAGAAATGGTATTAATGGGCATCCTTGTCTCATTTCACTTAGCTCTCTCTTCACTAAGTAAAACCCCCATAAATCCTAAAGCTATGCTTCCCAGCTTCCATTTGCCTTTAAATAATTACATTCAAATTAAAGTGCCCAGGAGTCACATGAGCCAAAAGAAGTCACGTGACTACCACCAGATACCCCGGAGCATACGATGTCACAGTCTAATACAGAAATGACAAGTCTTGACAATTTCAGTCCACGCTGAAATAGTCACATGTGAGTTGTGAGCTTTAGCATGGGTACAGCTAATTTAAACAATAAGGTGCAACCAATTCCTCTATAAGCAGCCATCGATTCATAGACTAGAAAGTGTGGAAAGGATGGCCTCGAACATCACGTGATGTACCAGGTTAGCTTTTGAATGGCGGGGGGGGGGGGAGAGGAACATGCAGAAAAGGAATAAACAGCTCTTTTTTTTTTTTAAATGAATGTAATAACAGAAGGGTAATGAGGTTGGAAAACAGATGTGGACAAAAGGAAAGCACATGCTACAGTGTGGCCCACACAATCTGGAAAGGAATGATAAAAAAAAAACAACAAAAAAACTTTACAAGCTGTTTGGAGTCTTGAATTAAAAGGAGTAATCAAGCAAGGCTGACTTATAAAGGGTCAGGGAGTAGCATCCTGCAGCAGAGAATAAGCAGAACTCCTTTTCCTTAACTGTCCTCTGTCCAGCTGAGTCTGGGAAGGAGGATTTTCCTGTGCAGCAGTCTCCGCGAGCATACCCTGGATTCCGGGTTTAATAACTGCCATCTAACCTCCTTCCCCTGGCCCACCCGCTCCCCAGGGAGGTACTTCCCTAATGGGTTGGCCCTTTTTAGTCTGGTTTTAGTCTCTGGCTCTTTATATTCTGAACGGGGGTACCTCCATCTCCTTTCTCTGACTTCCAGGCAAAATGTGTCAAATTAGACAAACGTGTTTGATGCTGGCTGGGGAGGGCTCTCCTTCTCTAGCTGATGTCTCCCACCTCCCGTTCACCAGGTTTGCCCCCTAGAGCCAATCAGAATGTATGCAATCCAAGAATTCCCACTTGAGAGGATGGAAATCCTCAAGCAGAGGCTGTTTTGCTTTTTTAAACTTTAACAGTACACATGCAGTAGCGCAGCATCACGAGGAAAATGCAGCATATCGATAAAAGGAAGATAAAGCCTTATCCTGTTGCCGAGGAGATGAACCACACAGAGATAATTCTGTTCTGCTCCTGCGGCCATTGTTATTAATGGGGGTTTATGGCAGGACTGTCAGACGCTCATCCGTTTCCCAAACTACGTTAGTTCTGTATGAAGCGTCTCTCAAAATGGTCCTGTGAGAAAGCAGACGGCTGCAGTTGTCTGACTGGGCCTCTGAAAGCTTTCAAACTCGGCTACTGAAGTCCAGCCAGCATCTAATTTTACCCGTGAGTTCCAGGAGGGGGGAAAGCTGGTGGGAAGATTACAGAGTTCCTTGAAGCTCTGACCTACAACAGGAAGAGAGTTGTCAGCCTTCGTGTCTCTCACCCTAAATCCCAAGGAAAACAACAGTGGCAGGGCGTTTTATCACACGTTCCCATTGTAAAATTGCATATTTCAGAAACGCGATGCCGGCTCCCTCATTTTCCGCAGACCTCGTGTCGGTATAACCAGATGACCTTAAAATGAATATTTTTGCTTCAGCTTTTCAAGTCCGATTTGTCTCACGTACTTGGGCTTCTCTGGGCTGTCTCGTGAAACAGTGGAAATCTACTGTTTTTGAACAGGCTCAAAGCCTCTGACACACTCACGTCTGATCGCTGCTCTAATGTCCTGGGAATTTCTGGGGAGGGTAGTGTGAAATACCACAATGATTTCAGAGGTTCAGGGGCATTCGGAGCTTTCCGTAAACAGAGTGGAAAAATGAGGCTTTGAAGTTTAGTTTGGGCTTGGGCATTTAGTAACTTAGCCAAGTTAACTTCTCCAATATATATCTGTAAAATGGGTGTACAACACCGGCCTTAAAGGCTTGGTGGGGAGTTCCCGTCGTGGCGCAGTGGTTAACGAATCCGACTAGGAACCATGAGGTTGCAGGTTCGGTCCCTGGCCTTGCTCAGTGGGTTAAGGATCCCGAATTGCTGTGGCTCTGGCGTAGGCCGGTGGCTACAGCTCTGATTCAACCCCTAGCCTGGGAACCTCCACATGCCGTGGGAGTGGCCCTAGAAAAGGCAAAAAGACCCCCCCCCCAAAAAAAAGGCTTGTTGGGAGGAGCAATGACAATGAATGTCGGGCAACCCACACAGTGCTCTCCCAGCAGCTCAATAAACGGGAGCTACTGCCCGTCCAAAGTGACAGCCGGCAAATCCAGTTATCCTCTGTGAAGATGCTGGAGAGTGACACCTCCCCAGGAAAAAAAGGACCTCGGATGCCCCTAAAAGCACGAGGAGGGTCAGCCAAGGGGAGAGCAGAAGTGATAGCAAGTGTCTGGTGTCAAGGGAGATCTCCAACACGATTGTCCTGGGCCAGTGATGGACAACTGCCCGCGCTAAGGCTGGTGCCCTGGGAAAGCCTCTTCTTGCCAGTAGGCTGACAAAAGGGAAAAAAAACCAAGAGAACCTACTCCCCTGGGTAGAAAATTTAAGTGGATTCATTAAAATTCCTATGCCGACCACCGTGCCTTCTGGAGTAGCAGCTCAAAGAGTAGCCTAGAAACCTAAGGATGGACCAAGACTTAGGCAACCTCGGCTTCTCCAGAGCTGAACAGATGATCTGATGGTCCCAGGCCCCGCAGAGAGGAACTGACACCTGCTGAGCTATTAAAGTCAGAGCTGGACTCTAGTAAGAACAAAGCACAAATGTACCAGAACACTGACCATAACTCTGGGTCGTCACCCGGCTGAATTTCAGTGCTGCCAAATTCTACACGCCCTTGAGCAAAAGAGAGACCCACACAGACTAGTCCTGTGAGTTCTGCTTACTATCCCCAGCCCTTTCCAAAATGTAAATATCATACGACTATTAACTAAGCAACTACCCAGTACCAGGTACCACTGCTAACGGATTCTGATCCCACTCTTCTGCCTACTAGAAAGGCACATTTTAGAAGCGGCTCAACTACGGGAAAGCTTCTTCGGTACCCGACAGAGAATAACTAGTTTACTTCTGACATTCAAATAAGCTGTTTAAGAGAGAAGGGCACTACATACTTAGACCATTGGGTTTAAGAAGGAACCTCATCTTTTAATCAGAAATGAAATAAGAATCCCCAAGAGCTCAAGGCTCACCACAACATCTGTCAGTTTAGAATGGATTAATAACATTAAGAGGGATGGTAAAATCTTATCTGGGGGGAATTACAAATACAAATCCATATGTTAGATGGGGACGGAAGAGTCAGTTGTCAATATTTAGCTAGGATTCTATGATCTTTCCACAGTCACACTTGTTTTCCTGAATAAACCACAGACAGTGTATACCAGTCCAGTTATCTTAGATGAGTCCACAAAAATTATCATCAATAAATCCCCTGTTTAGAAAACTATGGCATAGGGGGTGAGTAACAGAAAAGGCCATAAGGAGGAGTGGTAGTTAATCTAAAATTTGAAAGATGAGTAGAACTTTTTTTTTTTTTTTTTTTTTTTTTTGCTTTTTAGGGCCACACTCACGGCATATGGAAGTCCCCAGGCTAAGGGTCGATTTGGAGTCACGGCTGCCAGCCACAGCCACAGCAACGCCAGATCCAAGCCACATCTGCAACCTACATCACAGCTCACGGCAACACCGGATGCTTAACCCACTGAGTCAGGCCAGGGATCAAACCTGTGTCCTCATGGCTACTAGTCAGGTTCTTAACCAACTGAGCCACAATGGGAACTCCAGAGCACAACTTCTATTCGTGGCTAAAATGAAGTGAATAAGGGATGATAGGAGGGCTTTTCAGAGGAAGTAGCCAGTAAGCCCAAAAATATGAAGGTGGAAAAGTGGAAGGCATGCTCCAGAGATGATCAGTAATGGAATCTGGCTTGAGCAAAGGGTTCACCTAAGGAAGCCGTGGGAGGTCAAATAGAGAAGATCAGTTTGAACCAAAGCCACAACGGGAAGGCAGACTTTGCTTTATCATCATGAATGTGAGGCACTATGTTGTGTTTTCACTTGGGTTCAGAGATTCCTCTGAGGTGGTGTGCTATTCACATTTGTTTGGAAGAAGAAACAAGCTAAGTGAAGGTCCCACACGCATGGTGGAAGAGAGACATATTTTGAATTATCTGACTGCTCCCCCAGAGTTCCACGTTCCTCCTACTATACTTTGTTACCTTAGATAAGAAATGAATGAATTTGGATTTCTATCATTTGAAGGTGATGACACATCATTGAAGTTTTGGAGGAGAAAAATATTTTGACAAAATTTGCTATTTTGAGATAAAGACCCTCCTGGGGCCAGTGAAGTATTCCATGCAAAGGAAGGTAACTTGGGAAGAAGTATTCTTACAGAAATGACTGAGGATATGGGTTGGACTTTAGTGTCTTGGTCTTTATTAGCAATGTGATTCAAGATGAGTTTTTTTTTTTTGTTCCTTAAAAAACTAAATATAGAGCTACCATATGATCCAGTAATCCCACTCCTGGGCATATATCCAGAGAAAATGGGCACATATCCATAACTTGAAAAGATACATGCACCCCAATGTACACTGCAGTGCTATTTACAATAACCAAGATTTGGGAGCAACCTAAATATCCATCAGCAGAGGATAAAAAAGATGTGGTAAATATATACAACGGACTATTACTCAGCCATAAAAAAGAATGAACTAATGCCACTTGCAATAACATGGATGGACCTAGAAATTATTATGCTAAGTGAAGTAAGTCAAAGAAAGACAAAATCATATGAGATATTAATATGTGGAAATTAATAAAAAATGATACAAAAGAACTTGCAAAACAGAAACAGACTCAAAGATTTAGAAACCAAAATTATGGCTACTAATGGGGAAACATGGGGAGAGATAAATTAGGAGGTTGGGATTAGCATAAACACACTACTATATATAAAATAGATAAATAACAAGGACGCACCCTACAGCACAGGGAAATCTCAATATTCTGTAATAACCTATATGGGAAAATAATCTGAAAAATAATGGATATATGTATAATGGATTCACTCTGCTATACACCTGAAACTAATACAACATTGTAAGTCAACTATACTCCAATAACATTTTTTTAAAAAGATAAGTTTCTTTCTCCAAGCCTTAGCAGCAAAATGGGAATGACAACATCTATCTCAATGGTTTAGATTTTTTTTTAATTTTTAAATTTTTTATTTTTTTGTCTTTTGTCTTTTTAGGGCCACACTCTGGCATATGGACATTCCCAGGCTGGGGTCAAATTGGAGCTGCAGCTGCCGGCCTATACCACAGTCACAGCAACACTAGAGCCTTAGCCCACTGACGGAGGCCAGGGATCGAACCCACATCCTCATGGATACTAGTTGGGTTTGTTAACTGCTGAGCCTTGATTGGAATTCCTCAATGGTTTAGATTTTAAAGGATATAAAGTGGGTAGAAATGCTCTATAAGTATAAAGCATAATGTACATTTTTTAAAAATGGAAATGTCTTGATTTGGTTTAGAAAATATCTAAACAGAATTTGATTTCACCCCCAGAAACTGCTCAGATGCATATACACGTGCAGTAAGAAGGCCCACCCTTCGCTTGCAGGTTGCTCAAAGACCATCTGTAGATGTTGAGGTTAAGGCTGAAGAAATAACTTTGGGTTCCTGTGCCATAGGACACAAACAATCCTAAAACCATGAGACTCCTTTTGTATTGGTTATTTTTGTGTGGCTCTGTCTCTTGTTCGCCTATGTAGCCAACTCATCTCTCTTCGGGCCCCAGACTCAAGGTTGGATGGTTTGTTTGTTTCTGCTTTTTCAGAGCCTCACCTGTGGCATATGGAGGTTCCCAGGAGGCTAGGGATAGAATCAGAGCCATAGCTGCTGCCCTACACCACAGCCACAGCCTTGCCAGATCTGAGCCACGTCTGCAATCCACACCACAACTCACAGCAATGCCGGATCCTTAACCCACTGAGCGAGGCCAGAGATTGAACCTGCATTCTCATGGATACTAGTCGGATTCATTACCACTGAGCCACAACGGCAACTCCCCAGACTCAATGGTTTTGATTAAAGGCAAGAAGTGGGCATCAACCTTAAATGCACAGGACTCCATGGACAAAGACATTCCATTTTTTTAAATCACCAAAAATGAAAAGTACCTCTTGGCTTGAAGAAGGAAGGTTTAATGACCCCATGTAGTCTGGTCCAGCTCAGGGTTACTTTGAAAGCACTCTGAAACATAGCACTTTCATGTTAAAAAAGGAAGCCTCAATTATGTAATGAGCCATTAGCCCATTTATCCTATGACTACCAGGAGAGGTTGAGAATGGGTGGGAAATGTTTCCTTAACTATAAAAAGTAAAGATCAAAGTCAGAAAATAAATATGATATAGTGGTAACTTGGGGTTTCAGAAAATACTCTTTTGGTTTGATGAGACTCCATTTTCAGGGGAAAATGCCTAGTGTGGCATCTCCCATCCCTAAATGTAGGAGCAAAGTTGCACAGGGTATCTTGGCAAGAAAATAAGCAAGGCCCCCAAATTCCTTAGAGTCAAACCCCATCCACTTATTATTTTATTAGGTGTTAGTCACTGAACACATAAACAAATGGCCAGTACTTTACTACAAATAGCTCAGGGAAAAGAAAGCTGTGATAAGGTCCTCCACAGGAGCCGCTCAACAGGAAAACTTTAGTCCCCAAACCTGACATGCAGGGTGATCAAGCTTTAAAAAAGTACAAAAGTCTTCCCCTAAATGAGTGTCCTGATGGAAAAGCTGAACTCCATACATACGCTCAGCCCTCAAACCAACTCCCAAGATAGAGGCACGAGGCCAAGTTCACTCTGATTCCACACTAACACCGAAGCATGGGAGGAGGTGCCCACTGGGGTTCCAGAGATTGACGGGGTGCCTTATGGGCCAGGATGATATTCAAAGTCTCTGACCACTGAAGTCATCGCCAGTTTCCCACCATGCTTCCCATACACCATCAAACTAAGAAATATGTAGGAAAGTGAAAGTGGAAACTACAGACAGTGTATCCTGGAGGTCTTTGGGAGGCAAAGAAACCCAGGCACACTCATCTAAGCTCTCTTCCTAGCTTTTCAGGTGACCTTGAGGGGACTAGTTACCTCTGGACATTTGATTTTTCTCTTTGGAAAACTAGGAACGTGATTAGCTGCTGGGAAGGGTATGATTGACAAGCATCAGAGAAGCGAAAGCTTTGATATTTTCCTTCAACTCTGGAGCACAGACGAGGATGGAGGAACTGTTCCAATCTCCGGGAGCTCCAAACAGAGCAAAATCTGAAACTTCAATAAGGCATTTGTGCTCTTTCTGTGACAATTATGGCTCTTAGAAAAGCTGTTTCAGTGCCTTCGGAACAAATTTAGATTAATGAAACTAAAAAGAGTCCCAAAGAGGAAGGCACCAGGAAAGAGAGAGGGAGACCACACAACGGGGCTGTTTTAAGGTGGCCAGGTGATACTATAGCTTAAAATCTGAAAAGGAAAAAGCTAAAAAAAATTTATTTTGGTCTCGTTAAGGCTGCACTCATGGCACATGGAGGTTCCCAGGCTAGGGGTCAAATTAGTAATCCACTGAGTGAGACCGGGGATTGAACCTGCATCCTCATGGACGCTAGTCAGATTTGTTTCCACTGAGCCATGATGGGAACCCTCTAAAACATTTTTATTGAAGGTTGGAATGAATTTATAGTTGACTTTTCTAGGTAAATAATGACATATGTTGTTGTAGTATTGCTGTTGGTAAGGATGCAAAACGTTTCCAGTAACCAAATACTATCCTTCTCTATTTAAAGCAGGATAGATTTTCTAATCTCACCAACTTCTTGATCAGACATTTAGAAAAACAGGAAGACCGATTTGACACCAGGACAAAGGAGAGAGAAAAGCTCAAGGAAAAGACAATTGTGCATAAACCGAGAAAGTAATTTTACTTTCTAAACTAGTAAGCCTTCTATTAAGCAAAGACATGTGCTTGTTGGAGTTCCCGCTATGGTCCAGTGGGTTAAGAATCCGACTACAGGGGCTCTGGTCACTGAGGAGGTGCAGGTTCGATCTCTGGCCCAGCACAGTGGGTTAAAGGATCCAGTGTTGCTGCAGGTCGCAGCTGTGGCTCGGATTCAATCCCAGGTACCCTGTGAGGCGCCAAAAGACACTGCTTTGGGTGAGACAGTAGCAGCCTGACAGGGTTAAGTCTTTTCAAGGTTTTAAATGAAAAAACAAACATCCACTTAATTTTCACAGGGATTGTTCTCTACTAATACCCAACGAAGGGGTCGGCTCTCCTGAATTTTTCTTTAGGGTCACCTCTGTGTCGACTAAGGAATAAGGTCACAACCGGGGTTTAACAGGGTCCCCTGGGCCTGATGTAGAGGAAAGGCTAAAGGACTGAGGTCTTGTGGGTATTATCCTAAGGCTCTTTCTCCTCCGGTTTTCCGTTTCTGTACAAGTAAGGCAAGAGCTCCAGGCAACCGCGAAGTCAGGGTAGCAAAGCATAAGGCAAATGACGTTATCTCGCTGAGCCCCGGTTTTCCCACATGTGAAACGATCACTCAATCATCTCTAGAGTCCCTTTCAACGAAAATTACAGAGTGAAGTTAGAAATGCAAAAACAACAACAGTTAAAACCAAACAAAAACCCTCAAAACCCCACAATACTTCTAAATCCCTCTGCTCAGGTGGAATCTCATGGAAGGACTTCATGACCTAGCCGAGAGGCGCTGGTGACTTGACTCTGCCCCACAACCCTGGGCGGGGCAACCTCCTAGAGCAAGTGCCCCTCCCCAGCCCACCCCCAGCCCAAATTCCTGAGGGTGACTGTGATGCGGCCACCGTGGAAACAAGAGCAATGACAATCATGACATCGCAGGGATACTACCAAGGCCAAGAAAGGCCATTACTAATGATGACAATAGCTAAGGTGATTGAGCTCTTATTAAGGGCCAGGCCCTACAAATGTCACACCCATTTATTCAGTGAACCCTTATAACTGCTCTGCGAGGATGTAACCCTGAGACTGTCTCCATTCTGCAGATGAAGAAACTGAGGCTGAGGCACAGAGCGGTTAGGCAAGCGGCAGGAGAGAGCGACAGATGGTTGGAGAGCCAAGACCCAAGGGGGAGGGGGTCCACACAGGGCCTCCCCCACCACGGCACAGCGACAGGACAGGACAGAGCTCTCAAGGCAGAAGATGTGGCCCACTGAGGTGGAGCCAGTGGGTTCAGTGAACGGAGAACGGGGGGAGACGGATCCCACAGGGGCCCTGCCACTGCCACTAAGGCAAGTCAATTTCCTTGTCTCTAAGACGAGGGCAGAGGAGGATGAGATAACCCCGAAGGCCCTTTTCAGCTCTGACACTCTCCATGCGGGACCATGGTCCATAAGGACTCAGCGACTGTGTGATTCCCAGGCTTTTTTTTTTTCCCCCCCTTAAGGTCTTCATTTCTATTTTAAAAAATTGCATGTTCCCGTGGCCCTGGAATGCCTGCCTCCGGCCCCTCTGGAGCCCTGGGTTATGTGAAAGCGGCCGTGCCAAGCTGGCCCAGGGGCGGGGCCGAGTCTTCCTGGCTGGCCTGTGACATGTGCCTGACGTACTGTGTGGTCAAGGAGCTGGAACCGGGGGGGCTGAACAAGGGCCAAGCCTTGCACTTCAGCTTCCTGACCTGGCAGCCATTCAGAGAGACCCTGCTAAGTGCTATTTCCTAAATACACTCTCTTTTCATAACAATCTTACCACATTGCTTTCCTTTACAAGCGCTCTTAAAAAAGGGAACTGGACTCTTTCTGGTTAATCTACACAGACTACATTTGGAACCCATCAGAAACTGAACTCTAAACAAAACGTTATTAATGTGTTGTAATCTGCCCTCTATGTTGCAGATGAAAAGAAAATGTTTTATAGTTTCAGAGCATACGTTTTAATTGCCTTTTAAGAGTGCATATACTTTTAGTACTTAGTGTTATAAAACTCTAGTATCTGTTTCTTGATAACTGTTGAGTGATCTCAGCTATTTTTATTAGGTTTTTCCCCCCTTATCCTTTTCTCCCTTTTTCTCCTAAACTGCCACCCATGCAAAGTTCCTTTAGATTGAGCTTGATAGAGGGCTCACATATTTGAGATCTTCAATTATAAACACTGCTTCTTAACCTCCACCTCACGAGAAAACACTTGTTCCTGAAAACGAGTTCTATAAACAAAGATGGAGAGGGTGGCTTTGTCTCATAATCCAGTAGAGCTGGGAACCTAGCAGTCTAGCCTTTTCCCAGTTGCTCTTGCTCTTTTTATGGGGGCCAGATGACCCACAGAGATCTGAAGCTCTTGCTACTTTGCTCAACTGTACAGCCCTGTCCCAAGAGACCAACATATCAGTCATCAGCCCAGAGGGTTCAAGGGCAGAGTCTTGAGCACACCAAGGTCCAGTCTTTTTTTCAACAAGGAATCCTGAATTCATTAGAATTAGGCCTGAAGTTAACAAAAGGATTGGACTGTCCACCAGCTTGTCAGCAGGCTGACAGATCCCTGAAAGGCCATGCAACTTGACAAGAGCCTGCAGGGGCTAAAGCCTCGACTGTCCCACCTTCCAGATGGACAAGTGGGGCCAGGGCTTGGAGCAGTGATATAAGCCTGAATCACAGGCTCACAGGAAATGAAATGACCTCCCTGAGCTAAGGGTTTCTTGGAGCCAGCCCGTGGGATGGGGACGGTGGCCATCTGGATTCCTGGCTAGGAGGAAACAGCAGAAACTGGGCCCTGGTCTCCTGTGTGCTCCAGGGATGAAGGTACTCCTGGTGATAAGAGGCACCACCAGGGTGGCCACAAAGGATAAAACCTTCTCAGGATCATCCAATGGATCATCCATCTGTTCAAAAACCAGATTCACAAGCTCCTTGGACCAGAAGGGGCCATGGAGATGACGAGGTCCATCAGTCATTGTCAGGTAAGGGACTGAAGCCAAGAGGGGCAGTACTTTGCTTCAGGTCTCATGGCCTAAGTGGGCTTAGAAGCCTGGTGTCTGGTTCTCCACCTGCCTCTTCCACCTACAGGACGACCAATCACTGGTGGGTAAAGGAAGCATCACTGAAAGGATTCCCTTCAGTCATGCAAAAATGGGAGGCCATGCACTTTAATTTCAGTTCCTTTTCAGAGATAGTCATCTTCCTTATCTCAAACATTAACTCCAACATTTCTTGTGCTGTCTCCAGGGTTGCCCTCATGTCTTCATGACTCACTGGATATTATGGCTTGATACAGTACAGAGCGGTGCTCAGTTACAACTTTAGTTTCTAAAGCAATTTTTAAATGAAAAACAAACCTTTCTTTGCTCTCAGTCCTCTTACCATCACAAAGACTTGCACAATATATTGAGAATTCTTAATGGCTGAGCAGGCCTTGTTTTCAGAAGATGTCAGAATCCACAATGGGAAGCAGCAAGTGTTTTTAAATCTATCAGAACCAATTTTTTTTTTGGAGGGGGCACACCCGTGGCATATGGAAGTTCCCAGGCTAGGGGATGAATCGGAGCTGTAGGCGTCGGCCTATGCCACAGCCACAGCAACGCAGGATCCGAGCTGCATCTGTGACCTACACCACAGCCAGGATCGAACCCATGTCCTCATGGATCCTAGTTGGGTTCATGAACTGCTGAGCCACAAAGGGAACTGCCAGAAGTGAAATTTTAAATTGGGTTTTCATCCCTACCCTTTAACAACCTTTTACTTCACATGTGGGCTGAGGACAATAAATCAACTTAGGAATACTGAAGTCTAACTGCACACAGCCAACCACAGGGTGAAGCTCTCTCCTGGGTCCCAGAGGTGACCGTTCCTCAAACTTCCACCAAACAAACCCAAGGAAAAGACCTTTTCCCTACAGAAGAGCAAGGCCATTCATTCCCTAGACTTCCCTATGTCTACAATGGTGGCTGTTATTCGGTACCTTATTTTGGGATTCTCTTCAAGCCTGCCTCATGCAATTTCTGATTTTTAATCGGGGGGGGGGGGGGAAGGTGACATTTGCATACCCCAAGAAATCAGCTCAAAAGCTTTGAAAAATTGGGTCATCATGTTTTCGGATTCCACGGGTCTGTCGGCTGGATGTGGCCAGTCTTTCTTTTCTTTTGACAGATCACAGGTTGAGGGGTCATAATTATAAAAAGATTGGACAGAGAACAGCTACTTCGACCTCCTTGGAAATAACGTCTTCTACCACCATTTTGCAACCACTTCTGAAGAACTCTCTTCTGAGATGAAACGATGTGAAACGGAGTTTCCCCTTAGACAGGTTAAGGGGGGGCCCTTCTATTTGGGGGGTGTCAGTAGGAAGTGGTGCTCCTAAAGCAAACTGTGTCTTCAGCCAGAGACACAATTCTGGGTTGGGAGACAAGTTCCTCTCTGCTGCTGGGACCTCGCTCCTTAAGATCTCAGCAGTACAGTGTTTTGGGTGTGTTTCGTGACCTTTTGTGCTAGCAAATAAGCCTTTGGAGGATTAAAATTAACTTTTCTCATCCTAGTTTAAAGAGTGCTCTGCTCTGGGAACATTAAAAAAAAAAAGAAAGGCCCCAGTCCTGAGCCAAATACCCAGTCTAGCAGTACAGACATTGCTTTCAAGGTTCTTATTTTCAAAATAAATTTCCCTTGTATGGAGGAACAGGGGAAAGAATATACATTAATCTAAGTAAGTCCCTCTTTTTAAGATCAAAGAAGAATAAAGTTTTATGATAACAAGGATTTGAGAGCATGCCGCTACTTTAAACAACTCCAAGTGGTTTAAGGCATTAAAAGGGCTTCAAACTTCTTGACCTACAGGTCTAAAGTAGTCACTCACCTTGGCCTGCGTATCCTAATACGGACTAAATAGAATAATCAATGAAGCCCTGGTATCATACGTGTTAGGAACCTTAAAATCAGGCTGTCAGAATCGGCCATCTGCCACAGAGCTGGTTAGATGAGTTCCCACAAAGACACACTCCTGGAATGAACACCAAGGGACTCAGGTCACAGTACTTCCCACCGAGGAAGCACAAGGCAGGCAAAGTCCCACCATATGGCCTTTGCCCTTTGATCTTATATCTTACCTGTCCTCCCCCGGCCCAAGGCTCTGTGGGAATTCATGCCACCCTGGGGTGGGGGTTAGACTCTCAGTTTATCTTTAGGAATTGATTTCTTTGAAAGGCCCTGGGAAATGAGCTGGAATCATGGCAGGGGGTGGTCCCTTAGAGTTCCATTAAAAAAAAAAAAAAAAAAAAGCAGTATTGGCCACAACTCAAGAAATCTATTCCTTTACCTCCAGACAAGGAACACAGAGAGAAACTGTATTACCCCATCCAAAGGAAAAACAACCAAGCCAAAAAACCCCCGAGACCTTTAAAGTGCTTCGATTTTCAGACTCAAAGAGGTGCCATCCACGATAGCTACAAAGAGGCGGGGATCAGAGGAAGTTTCCTTGGCCGCCTTCACAGGGAAAGGCTTCAAGTTGGGCTTGGGAATCGAGAACGCGCTCCAAAAGAAGCTAATTCGAAAGAGATTTCCAAGTCAACATCCAAACCAAAGAGATGTGGAAAAATGCAGCAAAGCATCCTAACAAAACATCCCAACAAAGTACCCTAACTCCTTTTTGCAAACCCACAACTCGTAAGAGCAAGATTCTAATGTGACAGCCCTTTAAAGCAGCAAGTTGCAACCACAAGTGTGGTTGCTCTTCCAACATTATTTTCTTTGGGAAGATTACATGGGTGGATGGGGAGGCAGGCAAACCCAAGAGCACTGCAGTTTACGAGTCCAGAGGCCTGGGAGGTGAGATGCACGGACCCAAGGAGTGAGGGCCTCATGGCAGACGGCAGAAATCGAACCTCATTGGACAAGGTGGCTAAGAGCTCTGGCTGCTCACCAGGCAGAGTATACTGCTCTCTATTTGCAAAACTGCTCAATAAAATTTTACTGGCAAGGCAAAAGGAGAAACATCTGCTCTAGTCAAGAGCGGCTGTGGTCAGCAATAAGGCAGCTGGCACCAGGTCAATGCTGTTCTTGCTGGTAGGTGGTATTGTGGTCACCAGTAATTACTTTGGAGAATTTCATGGAGTCAAGGATAACTAAATGGACAAAGAACATTTTATTTTACTTTCTATCTTTAGCCCAGGAGCGAAAATCGTGACATGCTGTACAGAATTCAGGAGCCCAAGGCAGTCCATATTTTTCATGGCAGAACTTTTTACCTCAAAGACTGGAAACCCTTAACTGTAAGTATTTCAAACAATATGTTCTTGACAACTGACCTCTCCACTCATTATTTCTGATTGAACAGTTCCTGTAGATTGCATTAGTCTTTAAGTGTTTCCTTCTGAAAGATATATTGTAGAATACTTTAAAGAAAAATGTGAAAATTATATTTAGCAAATCAATAAATGGTACACGTTTTTAAAAACCTCCTCTTTATCAAATCTGCACGATATCTTCAAAGTTAAATAAACTCCACATTGAATGGAAAATACAAATCCGTTCGAGGTCTGCAGTCGATACTTTTTCAAGGAATGACGAATGTCAGAAGGTAGCAGTTAAATTAATATGCACTGTACTTAAAAAAATTAAACACTTGGGAAATAACCTCTTGAGCCACTGGAAAATGACAAAGTCTACGATATTTCAATCAAGATAATTTTAGTAGCAAAGCAATGCATTTTTCCCACCAGAAACTATACAGAGAAACAAATTAACCAAAATGGGTCTCCGAACGATGGGAGAACATCAGGCGCAATGAGAACTTCATGATTCCTTGTCAACTAGGTTATTCTACACACATATTCCAAGGCAAGCCTAGCCACATTCATTTTAAATCATGACAAGGCTGAATGGTTGATATTCTATTAAAATGAAAGCACGACTTGTGTTCTAAAAAAGAAAAGGAAGGGAAATTCTCTTACCAACGCAGCCAGCTCACCAGCAACAGCTGGTATGACTCAGGTGCACAAGCTCCAACGAGGCCATGCCAGCAGGTCAGCCATGTCCAAAATGTCACTGGATATACCACCCCTAGGGCACCACTAACTCCTGGAACATGTTTAGTTTTGGAGGTGGAGGGAGAGACCCAGGGACCACTTGCAACCTATTTCGAGACCGGTTCCTGACTCAGTCATGTCTAGAATGCCACCTTAGATCAGCTCTGTGGTCAAGATGGATACAGGGTTCTCTCAGGACCGGCAGGCCAAACCTGGGTGTTAGAAGGCTGGTATTCTAAGCGTCAGCCCTTTCAATCCCTGTGCATAGATCCCTTGAGCTACAGGGTCCACATGTCAGAGGAGGCCTTCCTGCCTTTGAGTCCACAAAGAGTAGACCGAGACCCTGAAGAGCGGCCCTCATGAGTAGGTGGTCCGAGGTCTCTAACAATCCCCTGTTGTTCTTTCATTCAGTGCTATTCAATTTTATTCAGATGCTATGTACACAACTCTTTCACTTTTTAAAGTAAGCAATTTTATCAATCAGCAGTATTTGTTTAACTACTGCCTAAAACTAGCATCTACTACACTGTGTTTAGGAAGATGAATAGTGAAATGACAAATCCTATGGAGTTAGAGTTAAATCTTAAAAAACACTGCTCCTTCCTTGTATGGCCCATTTTGGAAAATGGATAATAAATGAAGTCTGTGAGCATTAGGCAATTTTGGTACTAAAGTAAAAATAATCTTTTGAATTTTAGCTATTGTTATTCTTTTTACACCTGTTTTTGCTAACTTCTAATCAGCCTGTTTCCAAACTGATGCCTTTGCTCATGTTATTTCCATAGACTGAAGGGACTTCCCTTAGCTTTTTTGTTTGTTTTTAACCTACTGAAAATCAACTTATTTGTCTTCTAAAGACCTTACCTTCTAAAGAACTGGCCAAATAAATCCTGATATATCCGACGATGGAGTAGTATGCACCCAAAACTTGAGACTGTAAATAAAGTTCTCAAGAATCTGTTGGGAAGAAATTGGGATTTGTCCGTAAAGGCAGCGAGGGACACAATACTCTTTGGAGAACTGTGACCGACACTATTGCTTCTAGTCAATATCGGCTCAGAACAAGTGGGATAAACCTCTGCAAAAAAGCAGGGTGACTGGCTGAAGAGAGGCTCTGAAGGTGAATTTTCCCTCAAGTTTCCTCAACTCCAGGCTTTTTGCATCGCATGAGACTGTTAAGTGCAGGTTCTGTATAGCAGCTCTTTGCTATAACTTGGATTCAGTGATGCCTTTCTTTTTTTTTTTTTTTTGCCATTTCTTGGGCCACTCCCGCAGCATATGGAGGTTCCCAGGCTAGGGGTCGAATTGGAGCTGTAGCCACTGGTCTACGCCAGAGCCACAGCAACGCGGGATCCGAGCCGCGTCTGCAACCTACACCACAGGTCATGGCAACACCGGATCCTTAACCCACTGAGCGAGGCCAGGGATTGAACCTGCAACCTCATGGTTCCTAGTCGGATTCGTTAACCACTGAGCCATGACGGGAACTCCAGTGATGCCTTTCTAATCGGAGGAAGGCTCTAAGCATCATGGGCTCATCAGAGAGGAAGTCCTCGGCAAGACTAAAGCATCAAATTTAAGGGGAGGAGGGCTGGAGTCTAGGCCTGGCAACACTACCAGATATGGACTGAGTCCAAAACAGACATGAAAGTGACAAAAAGAAAAAAAGCCACTATAAACATCTTTCTGTGTTTTAAGGTATAGTGACTTATCGAAGGGTTAAGCAGGACATAGCTAAGTCTCTTTTGGCTCAGATTCTGATATTTACACAGTCTTCTTTGTGTTCTTGACTTCTTCCTCTTGGATAACAAGAGCCATTCTGGTCCTAGATATACTTATCACTGGGAGAACATTATTCCCCCTTAATTAAAACACAGACACAGACACAGACACACACTGATTATTATTCCATTATCATGAAAGTTCTTCGGTTTCTTAGAAAAATTAAGCATGTATTCCACAAGTCTTTTTTTTTTAACACCTATGTGTTAAATGCTATGAGTAGGGGGGAAAGTACAACTTCAACACTGGTTTTACCTCAAAACCATTGTTTTATTAGGCTTATTTACTTTTCCTGACCAGCATAAAGAGATGGCTAAGCCACACTTTGCGTGCGTGTGTGTTTTAAATCTTGGCAGAAGGCAATAATTAGAGAATAGCAGAGCCAAAGGAAGATGCAGGTGCTGGCTGGTCAAACCGGCTGATTTACTGGTCATTCGCTCCTAGACACCAACCTACAAATCGGGAATAACAGCAAATTCCTCACTGACTTTTAGAATCCGTTTCAAGCAGTCAAACCTACCAATGCAGTGCGTCTACTGTATTGCGGGTCCCCAAAGAAAGCCGAATTGGATTGTGCTTTCATGTTGAAATCTGAAGAGGAAGAGAAGGGGAGAGGGAGTGAGAGGGAGGGGGGCAGGGAGCGGCTGGTTTCTCAGGGCAGAAATCCTCTCCTGTCCAAACGGAGGAAAATTCCCAAGCCAGAGTGGCAGATTGAAATCTAATCAAACGGCTAACCTATTTTTTGCCCTTGGAGTCATCCAAACCCGTCTCAAGAACAACCATCCCGGGTACCTTTTAGGAATGCTTCTTTTGGGGAAAAAGGTTTCGTTCACATATACTTCAGGGTGTTTTTGAGTTCACTTTAAAAGAAATGAGCCCTTTAGTCGCAGGGCTCAACGACACCGGGGATGAATCTGGTCTGATGAATAAGATCACTCTGAAACTTTTTAGGGGTATGTGTGCTAAAACTGTTAGGTTTTAAATGAGCATCAGCTACAATGCATTCCTTTTTAATATCATGCTATAGTGGAAAGAATACGGACTTTGGGGTCAGAAAATCCTGGGTTCAAAGCCTCTCCTTATCATTTACCTTCTTTTAGGCTCAGGTCCCTTAAAAATAAAAACACTAGTCTACGGGCAGGATAGCTGTAAGAATAAGAAAATATGCACATAAAGGGCCTATCGCAGAGCAGGCATTCAATAAGTGGTAGTTCCTTCTATTATTATTTCAATAAATGGTAGTTCTTGCTGCTATTACTATTATTACTACCATTATTATTATTTGAGGAGAGATGGTTATAGTTCCCAAACATCCAAATACTTGCCCCAAAATGCAGGTCACGAGGAGAATGCATTTGCCCTCACGGAAAACCCCAATCAAAATATTTTTATCATCTACATATTTAAAACTCAAGTATAAGACCTTTGGGCCTGTGAAATTCCAACACGACTGTTATGGCTTCACATACCTGAATGTTCTTTAAAAAAAATATATTCACATTTAAAAGTCAAGCTGTAAAGCCATTTGATTAAAATAGTAATGAAAGAGTAAACATTAACTCACAATTTCTCCTTTGGTCTTTACCACTCCAAGTAGTATCACCTTCAGAATAAGTTGCACCTTAAGACATTTTAAGATTATCTTGATTAAAATCTTTAAGTTCTTAATTTTAAGTAGGGAAAACCTAATCTCCAAAAGCCAAGTTTAATACTTTTAGCATGATCTAGATCTTAACGGTAGCATGTTATCCTCTGTTACTCCTGAAACATGATCTCCCAAAGTAAATGCAGTTCCCTTTTTATATTAATTTTAGAGCCACGGATAAAAATGCAAATGTTTAACATCGGAAGGGAAGACATGCTCATCATTAAGCCACCCAAATTTCCAAAAGCATCCTAAAGTATGGAAAGCTTATTTCTAGAATTTCAATGGTTTTCTCAAAGGTTTCAGAGCTATCTGCTAGAGGCCTTGCAAATGGAATGAAATGACAAACCAAAGCAAAATAAAACTAAACAAAAAAACCCCAAAGCAACAACAACAACAACAACAAATCCCAACCCTCAAATCTGTACCACTCCAGTCAGTATTTCAAACCTAGGGTTTCCTCTTGGGTATTTTTTGTTTGTTTTTATTTTTGTCTTTTTAGGGCTGCACCCGTGGCATATGGAGGTTCCCAGGCTAAGGGTCCAATTGGAGCTACAGCTGCCAGCCTACACCACAGCCACAGCAATGCCAGATCTGAGCCTCGTCTGCGACCTACACCACAGCTCAGGGCAACACCGATCCTTAACCCACTGAGTGAGGCCAGGGATCAAAGCTGCAACCTCGTGGTTCCTAGTCAGATTCATTTCTGCTGCGCCACGACGGGAACTCCATTGGGTATGTATCCTTGATGATAATTCTGTTCAAGCTAGTATCTCCTCTCCAAATTCACTTTTAATCCATGCTAAATAAGGACGCTGGTGCCAATTAACTCCCACTACCTGTACGGTAACCCGTTTTATTCAATCTTGCTTTTGCTTCTCAAAACTAAGTTCACGAAATCAGCATTTGGCTTTGCCTTAAGAACTGTTAAATCCATCCTATACATAGGAAAAAATGGATACCAAGATAGGCTATGGTGCCTCCATTGTTAAAAATATCCACTAGTAAATTTAAAAATCTGAAGTATCCAAGCATTTGGATTTCTTATTTGCTTGTCTGGACTATCTGCAATATCCATTTCGATTTTTGCTATTTCTAGCCACGAAGCCATCACAGGAGTTGGCCTCAGGGCCCGCAGAGGAAATCTGGCTTCCACCTCTGGGACACACATTTCAGCGCTTAGTCTGACTGACCCTGCCAATCACCCCTCCCAGAAGCCACAAGCCTGGCTTACAATAACAGAGTATATCAAAGAGGACAGGAAAGAAAACAAGACAGTGGCAGGGTCAGCAGAGGATAAGAACACGGGGAAGATGCCCTGCGGAAGCAGGGAAGGGGGGAGGCACAGACTCGTGGTATCAAATGCGTTTCTCAGAAAAGGCAATGTCATAAATGCATAGGACCTTGGCTGCCAAACTCGGCCCTGTACCACCATAAAGTTGCTGGCAGAGGTAACTAGGAGAGCAGACTGTCTTCTTCTGATGGGATTGGTCAAGAAGAAACACTCTCGCTCATGTGAACTTGTAAATGACAACCGCTATGTTTAAACCAACTCAGAGTGGGGATCGTTGTAACTGCATATTGGCCTCTGATATACAGATCATCCATGTAAACAGACTCTTTACACTATAACCATCCAATACGAGAACAGCGATAATCCATTCTGGCCTCTGTGTAAAATATGCCTGATCCATTCTGCACTGCAGCCATAAACTCTGCAAATTTAAAAGGCACAGAGAGCAGAACAGAAAAGCAGTTAAGAGCTGGGGAGAGGGGGTTAGAGTCAATCTGGGTTTGGAACCTTGACTCTGCTGCTTAAGGGCTGTGTGATCTTGGGACAGTTACTAGTTTCTCTGAATCACAGTTTTTCCTCAGAGAATTATTATGAGCAATGTCACCCCACCCCCCAAAAGAGAGTAAACTTTTCAATATATCTCATCTTATTAAAGACAGCTATGTAAAAACAAAAGATAACTTTTAAAGGCCACCCTCGTAGGCTTGACATTCCCAATCTACGTTTAGTCTCAATCAATGTGTTCAGCCTTCACTTCTGCTACTTTCCCTTCACAGCCACTCTCCAATTTTCCTGCCTTTTCTCCTTTATTTGTGCTGTTCTCCCTGCAAAAATAGAGAGGCACTCTTAAAGATTCAAGCCTACTTTCTCTCAAACTTGGTTCAAATCATACCTTCTTCAAAAAGCCTTTTTTTAATCTTCCCCTTCCCTCCCTCACTATTACTCATAATATCTTGTAACTTTCTAACAACTGACGACATTGTGCCATCCATGGTAGCTATTTGTATATAAACAGAGCTTCTAGCACAGGGCCTGGTCCACAGCAGCACGTAATAAATGTCGATTAGAGGAATACACGGATAGCAGTGAGTCTCTCTCCAGCAGAAGATCTAAGATGAGCAACTTGCCTTTACCCACTTCCCATTTCCCTCCAGAACTGCACGAAAACGCCCCTGCCTCATTAACTCGAGCAGGACCGAGAGCCGGGTGTTGCCAGGAGCCCCGGCTGCGGGAGCTGGCACTTTCCTCTTTGCACCCAAGGAGTTAAACTGAGTCCCCGGGAGATAAAAATCTCTGGTTTTATTGTTGAGTGAGGTTGCCTGACAAACGAAGATCCAGCTGCAATTGTAACATTCCACGCTCATAAGGCGCCAAGTTTTACTAACTATAATTTAACTGGTCCGACTGCTGCAGCCCAAATTCTTGTTTGGATAATCAGCCTTTGTTTGAATATGTTCAAAAACAGCACAGGCTAGCATTAGCCTCTGGGTATGTCATGTGAGCTGATTACCCTGTGGCTCCCAGTAGCAGAAACTCATACACAAGAGGAGGATTATTTTCCTAGTATTACTGTTACGCTAACATATAATCAGTCCTTTTCTCCCAGTCTCCGCATCTCCTCCGCGGCCTCCCCCAACCTTTTTTCTCCTGTCTTTCTTTTTTCTTCTCTCTCTCTCTTTTTTATAATTCAAAAGTCTTCTTTCCAAGTTCAAACAAAGTTTAAAGGTGAAAAGGTCAAGAAAGTTTCATGGCTGTGGCTGTTTAGAAAAGGGTAGGACGAACTGGGGTCTCTAGCTCAGCCTCTACCAAAGGCTCAAGAATCTCATATTTCACTGTACTTCTGCAGCGCCCGGCTGCCTTGACACAATCTGTTTGGAATGAAATTAAGCCCCTGTTAATCATTTTTAACATAATAGAATAATAATAACTCCACCTGCCAAACAATCATTTCATACACAGGCAACTCAAGTGGCTCATTTGTTTGTTTTTTAAAAAAAATAAAAATCCGAATTCTCAAAGTTGTGCATTTTAGTTGAAGGACACGCATTGGGGATCTGGCCACCCTGCCCGCCTGCAAGTTATTTGGCCCCATCAAGCCAAGAAGGATTCTGGAAACTCTGTACCTACCCTGTCACTTGGGCCTTGGTCTGGCCATTCTCAAAGAGCCCAAATGAGTTGACACGTGTAAAGTGCTAAGGACAGGGTCTGGCTGACAGAAAATGCTAGACAGTGTTTGCTATTAGTATTTTGGGGGAGTCATTCTGCCTCAGAGGGACAGTTCTAATCATCAATGGAAAAACTGCTGGCGGGGAAAGACCACGGCTCAGAAAAGGCTGGAACAATTAGCCATTGGGACCTGGGTTGGCAAAAATGCCACACACCAGGAAAACAAAGTGGGAGCCCTGAACTGGTCTGGAATTGTGGGTGTAAATCTGGTCCCGGCACCTCCTGCATTGCTAGAGGGAAGCCCACCAAAGGAGAAGGACACTCTGCTCCCTGTTTATTTTACAATTAACAACTGCAAAGGAAGCTTTCTGAAAATTTTCCTGGGAGGCTCAGAATTTAATCCTATGCAACGGTTTGGGAGTGAATCTGTAAGGTCTCAGCTGAGACGATGGATAGAAATCAGACTACTTCAGACATGGTTCCCATAAGAGAGAAACAGAGGGACAGGGAACCAAGAAAAGCCCTTCTGGGGCCAAAATTCTAAGCTCTGCAGTAATCTAGCATTTGAGAGAGGAGAAGAAAGAAGAGCTGCACCTGAGGAGGAGATGGGAAATGTATAGGAGGGGCGAGCTAATGGCTGAAGGCTTATCATTTATTTACCCTTCTGCATTCTTGCTCCATGCATTCTGGGGCAAAAGAAGAGGGTTTGCATTGTGAATTTCCATAACTACTTCTTCTTTTCTTTCTTCCACTTTTTGGGGCTGCATCTGTGGCATATGGAGGTTCCCAGGCTATGGGTCAAATCGAAGCTACAGCTGCCAGCCTATGCCACAGCCACAGCCATGCAGGATCTGAGCTGCGTTTGCGACCTACACCACAGCTCATGCCGATGCCGGATCCTTAACCTACTGAGCCAAGGGATCGATCAAATCCACATCCTCAGGGATACTAGCTGGGTTCATTACCACTGAGCCAAAACGGGCACTGCATGAATTTCCATAACTTCTAATAGCTGTATGTTAGACCTGTACTCATCTTTAATACAATGAATTATACTTCTACTAACGTAAATCATGCTGAAATTTCAGACTCTTTTTTTTTTTCCTCCCCGATGTGAGCACTGAGTGAGAAAAAAAAATCCCACGGATATTAATATTGTTCAATTCACATTCATGAGAATTATAGAATGCCACAGAGGGCAAGGAGCTCTGAAAGCAAGATGAAAGTAGAAGTGTCTCGGAGGCCAGCCCTGAGGCCAGGGAGGGATTTTCCCTGGACCCTCTATTAACGAAACATCTCCGCTTATATCTGTTTTATATATTGAAGTTCTGCAAAAATGTTACTCGGAAAAAAAGGCCCCACTGTTGGGGAAGAGGATATAAGAGGGAGGTTTAAAAACTAAAGAGGTGGTCCATCCTTCCACGTTAAAGTTAAGGAAACACAGGACAATGAAGTTGTGACTTGCCCAAGGTTCCTCGGTGAGTCAAGAACAAAGTTAAGACAAGACTCCCTGGGCAGCGCCCAGTTCGGTATATGCCCCCATCTCCAAACCACGTCTGTCTGCTCCACCTTTTAGGGAAGCCCTCCCTCCATTTTACTGTGTTTGGATCACAAGACTATAACCGAACGAGAAATACTTTTTAGAAATCTTTAGCTGGCACAATAAGTCAAATTAACCATCCTTTTTAGATCTGGGACAAGCCTGGTTGATGGCCATCTCTAGCTGTAAAGTCACTTCTGCTAAAGCCATTAGCCACAAAGTGTTCTGGGCAGCTCAGATTTTACAGCAAAACCTGTAAAAGCCTGGGGTCAAAACTGTTCCCGGGGGCTCAAAGGTGTGAAGCTTCCGAAATGAAGCTTGGGTATTTAGAACCTTCCCCATCAGCTCTCATCTTCACCACCTCCTTTTGATTATCCCTCAAAAAGTGCTGCTAGATAATGTGGAGGGGGAAAAGAAAACAATAAAAAAGGAAGTATTTTTAGCCTCTTCTTAAGTGGTGACAAAGTTTATCACACTCTTACTCAAATTAGTCACACAGGTTGGTCTCAGGGGAGAGCAGTCTGGCTACAGATCATTGCAAAGGAATGACTTCTTGGAGGCCTAAAACAAACACTTAGGCACATGGTTCCATCTGGAAATACAGTCAAATAGAAGCAGATTCCATGAAATTCCCAAACATAATTCTGTATCTTACACTATTAGCTTGGGCAAGCTGCTGTGGTCTGCTAAATAGATACACGCCTGTAAAATGATGATACAGAAAATAGTTATTTTAATGATGATACCAATAATTATTTGCAATATGCTTAATCACAGGGCTGCAGATGCCAATGAAGCAGCGATGGGGAAGAGAGAGAACAACGGCATGAACGAGGACTTGCAAAGAATCTCCCACCATTTGGGTTCTTTTTTCTTTTAAGAAAGAGCACATAGTCCTGGGTTCTCATGGTGAAACGTGGGCTTTTAAAGATTTTCTTCACAAGCAAGAGGGTTTTCAGAGTAGGACTCGCACATGGGCCATGAAATTTGTTATCTTCAAGGGTCTGTCAAACTGCCATAATTGCAATGAAGATTCCCACAAGAGTCTCTGTTTCTGCGTTTGAATACGCAAACAACCCCTCCTTACCCTGCCAGATGACGAGTTGGAGAGAAATTAGCCCCCTACTCTTTTGTGCCAAAATGCATTAGTTATGAAACATTACTGCCAGTAGCTACAGTTACATAAAACATGCATGCCTATCCAAAATTAATTGTTTCCATGCTATCTGGGAAACTAAGCATGCTGTACATGAATAACTCATAGTCACCAACTTTGAGAAATATTTTAAAACCTACCTTCTTATTTCTTCTGAAGATAGCGAGGCCTTAATCCCCAGCATGGGTTTGCATCATAGATTTGGAACTCAAGAAATTTCTAACATGGGTTCGAAATGGCTTTGCCACTTCTTGAGTTTATGACTTTGGGCAAATGCCTGAACTTTATAAAATCTGTTTCTTATCTGTAAAATGGGAACAAAAGAGACCAATAAAATATATATATATGTATGTATGTATATATATAAAAGCTCTAACAGTGTTTGTATTATTGAAGAATTTCTGGGGGTATGTAGTAGTGAGCTAGGGAGAACTGTACTGCTTGAAAATTTTAGGGGTAAAAGTAATTTGACAGACAAATAATTTATATTAAAACATACATATTGTGGAAGAGGATATAATGTCAACATTAATTTAAAGATAAAACCCTAGATTCAAGAAAAGAAATTTTTTTTTTGGGGGGGAGCATGCATGGAGATTTCCAGGCCAGGGATCAAACCTGAGCCACAGCAGTAACAATGCCAGATCCTTAACCACTAAGTCACCAGAAAACTCCCTCAAGAAAAATTTTAAGCCAGGAGCAGTCAAGGTTGTGGCTGCAGAATGAGGGACTGAGCAAGGGGGGACACATACGCATGCCTCCCTTTCCTGCTATTTGAGGTACTTCGATGGAAAAGTCTTAGAAGCCCAAGAAGATGGTTCATCAATTTAGACTGGAGTGGCCTGGAAGAAAAATCATGGAATTTAGATACCGAAAATTGATCTGTGACTTAAAAGATGACAGCTTTCACTCTATAGGATAAGACCCAATAATTCTGGACAATACTATAATCATCAGACCTATTACTTCAGGGCTTTTAAATCCTTTAAAATATACTATAAATTACGGTTTCTGGTTAAGGCTGCTTTTCTGCTTAGAGTCCAACGTGACTACAATCTGCTTCATAATTTCTCAACACTACTGGGGCTTAAAAGAATCTCAAAGCAAAATAATAAAGGGCTCCTGAAACCATTCAACTGCCTCAGTGAAAAGCCAGGTGACTCGTCCCACTTGCCGGAACGAGGAAGTTACCGCTGCTGGATTCTGCTGGGCCTGGGGGGTGGCAGGGTGACGCAAGAATTGGCAGGAGTGAGTGTAAAAGAAGCAGCATTCTTAGTAGAACAAGATGCAAAAACCCTAAAGGCTGGAAATCTGAAAGATGAGTCTCCAGGTGGGAAGGGAGTCTGTGGCTACCCCTGTGGCTAAGCCTTTTCACTTTAGCTCCTGGGGTTCACTTTCAAGCAAGGGGAAGAGCTGCTAACACCATGACATGAGCCATTCCTCCCTTTACAAAGGCGCAAGGATGTATTTGCAAAATTCCCTTTCTATGTTGACCTCAGTGCAAATTTTACATAAAGCCAAGGAAAGAGCAAACAAGAAAATACAACCCCCCCCAAACAACCACACCAACAAACCTCATTATAGAAAAAAGAAACAGCATAAAAAGCCATGTTTGCAAGCATAGGTTTTCTGATTCAAAAAAGTCTCTTTTCAGAGTAGCAAGGGCTTCCTTGAGACAGTGCCAGGTGCTCTGCCCACAAAGACCATATAACCGGACGGGACCTGGGGGGCTGGTTTTGTCTCTTGGCTTCCAGCCCTTCTCTCAGCCCAGCACACAAGGTCTCCCCAGCATCCAGAACGGCCTCTACTATCCAGTTGCTCATCTCCCCTTGAATATTCCAGAGCAAACACGAATCCCATTTTCTGTTTCAAGTCTCCCACAGTTCCAAAGGTTCCTGGGCCTTCACAATTGTTTCAGGGCAGAGGAACGTGTTCAGGTTACAACTGCATGCAACAGTGAATAACACCTGCCTGGAGAGGCCAATGAATTATCCTTTTTTTTTTTTTTTTTTGTCTTTTTGCCATTTCTTGGGCCGCTCCCGAGGCATATGGAGGTTCCCAGGCTAGGGGTCGAATCAGAGCTGTAGCCACCGGCCTACGCCAGAGCCACAGCAACGCGGCATCCGAGCCGCGTCTGCAACCTACACCACAGCTCATGGCAACGCCAGCTCCTTAACCCACTGAGCAAGGGCAGGGATCGAACCCACAACCTCATGGTTCCTAGTCGGATTTGTTAATCACTGTGCCACGACGGGAACTCCCCAAAGAATTAGCTTAATCTGGGGTCAAGAGATGGACTTTAGAAGGTCCTGAAATCCCTGAAAACATCCACCACATTGTGTGTCTGCGAGTGTCTGCACATTGCTTCTGGTGCGGACTCACAAATTTCACTAGCTGTCTATGACCCCAAAATAGGAGGAACGACTGACTTCGCTTTTCCATATTTAGGCGGTAGAACCTGCAGCTCTCTGGAACAGTCTGTGAGGACTCATTCTGGTCATTCCACTACCCCTAGGCAAAAGATGGTCTAGCCAAAATGCATCCATCCTGGCTAACAGTATGAACATTAGCTTAACTACAGAGGAACCATAACCTACATGAAAGAGGCATCAGCACCCACGTAAAGCACCTCATGAATGCCCAACCGGGAACTTCTCTCCTAGTCTTCATCGTTCTTCCCCTGGAGGGTCACATCAAGAAGAACCATCAGGAGATGCCGCCATGGTGCAGTTGGTTAAGAATCCAACTGCAGAAGCTCAGGTCACTGTGGAGGTGTGGGTTTGTTCCCTGGCCCGGTGCAGTGGGTTAGAGGATCCGGTGTTGCTGCAGGTCACGGCTACAGCTTGGATTCAGTTTCTGGCCAGGAACTTCCATATACCCTGGGTGCGGGCATTTGAAGGAGAAGGAGAAGAAGGAGGAGGAGGAGAAGAAGAAAAGGAAGAGGAAGGAGAAAAAGACAACACATCAAAACATATTCTACTTTATGCATTATCTAGTTACCTGGATTTCTGGTGCTTAAAAGTAGAAGCAACAAATTTAAAAGGAAAAGGATGATAGAAGTGCACGGAGAGCAATAAGGAAAGACTTTATCTCTCGAAGCCTTAGTTCCCTTACATCTAAAACAGTGTGAGCTATTCTCGGAGAGTTACTGTGAAGATTAAATGAAGTGTCCAGTGTCAAGCTATGTCCATCTGGTACGTATTCCACAGTCAGGAAAAGATTTCTATCTGTCTGTCCCTCTTTCTTTCTCTAAGAGATAAGGTTGTCAGTCTTGATGGCAGAAAAATAAATAAAAGTCACAGGAAGTACACATGAGTACTAGAGCTATTTTGTATCTGAGCAAAAAATATGGCATTAAAAAAGTCCTCAACTTTTAAAATATAAGACCCACTACAACACTGTACTTTTAACAACGAGTCATTGAACAACTAAGAACTACATGCCTAGGCCCTGGACTAGATCAAAGTGTACTCAAGAAGGAAGCACGAGTGAATCCACTTGAGCAAGATCTCCATACAAAAGATTAAAACATTTACAACAATTATCTGAACACCTCTGCACAAAAAGACAAAGTGTTAATATAATTTAAGTGCTTCAAATATTGCCCCCCCCTTTTTTTCTGACAAGCTGGAGTTACCCGAAATTTAGTTGTCACAGGATAAATATTTCCCAAATTCTCCATAGAAAAAATTATGGACCGGGATTTTAGAAATCATGCTGGAGTTTTGAGTGTACAGGTCAAATCAGAATCAGCATGTGAGAGGAAAAAGTGAACCTTAATTTGTAAAAGGACCATCATATATTCTGTAGCTGAAAATACATGGGTAACCTCCATGATACCACAGGTTAAAAAAAAAAAAATAGATCCTTTGAAAAATCACTAATAATTAAGCTCCCACTCTTTCTTTCTTGGAGGTGCTCACTTAAAACAGGAATAAAGGGAGTTCCTGTCATGGCTCAGTGGTAATGAACCTGAATAGCATCCATGAGGACTCGGTTCAATCCTCGGCCTCACTCAGCGGGTTAAGGATCCAGTGTTGCAATGAGCTGTGGTGTAGGCCAGCAGCTACAGCTCCAATTTGACCCCTAGCCTGGGAACCTCCATATGCTGTGGGTACGGCACTAAAAAGACAAAAAACAAATAAAATAAGTAGGAATAAATATCCCCTTCATCGCCATACTAGATCATGCCAAGGTCTTAGGTAGGAAGAGAAGCTGGCAGAGTAAACTGATTACACATGCATCCAGTACAAGCACAAATAAGAGTTTCTGGATTGTAGGGATAAGATGCTCTGGGCTTATTACTGCTCCTTGATCCACAGAGATTTAAGGATCTGGTTTCAATTAGATGCTTTAAGCTAGTAAAACTACATTCATAAAGACACTTACAGAAGAACTTAAAGCTAAGATAATTAAGATGCCTAAAAAAAACGATGAATTCGGAGTTCCCGTCGTGGTGCAGCGGTTAACAAATCCGACTAGGAACCATGAGGTTGCGGATTCGATCCCTGCCCTTGCTCAGCGGGTTGAGGATCCGGCGTTGCCATGAGCTGTGGTGGAGGTTGCAGATGCGGCTTGGATCCCACGTTGCTGTGGCTCTGGTGTAGGCTGGCAGCTACAGCTCCGAAGAGACCCCTAGCCTGGGAACCTCCATATGCCTCGGGAGCGGCCCAAGAAATGGCAAAAAGACAAAAAAAACCCCGATGAATTCCATTCTGTTTCCTTTTCCTTCTTTATCATGCATTTGCCATCCAGGTGAAAGAAGAGGAAAAAAAAAAAAAAAGCCATGTGATTTTATGAATTAACCAATGGGGCAAAATTAAGTAAATCAGAGGGATCTTAACAAATTGAGCACTGATACAGTGAATCTTCAGGGAGGAAGTGTGCAAGTTCATGACCTTTGACACAGTGGCCACTGGCTCAAACCAACACAAGTGTAAAAGGTAAAACTTCAGAAGCCATTGGAATTAGATCAGTGCTGGGAATTCAGATGGCCACTGATTAAGCGAAAAAGGGTAACTATTATATTTAGCACATAACCTGTGATCTTCTAAGGTGGTAAGACCTGAAAACAAAGGCAGGCTTGGTCAGGAAAGGATGAAAGGAGAGATGAGTCTTATTTCTTCAAACAAATGCCTTGCGCAAAACTCACATGTCCACCAGGATGGACTTGCTATCAGCGATTGCTTTCACTCGATAATCGTTGACAAATCTCTTGTGGCCAACCGAGAACAAAATTTATTAGGATAACTTCTGTCATGTCAAGAACATCTGTAAGAAGTAGCTATGGATATCAGCATGGCATGATTTTGAGTTCAGTTTAAATGCTTCTCTCTTTGTGTTCAGAAAACCAAAGGCGGTGAAGTAGAAGAATGGGTTTTAAAGGCTATAGATCTGTGCTGCCAATGTGTGGCTGCCGAGCATCCGACATACGGCCAGTCTGAATTGAGATGTGCTGTAAGAATAACACAGACCGCAGATTCCCAAGACTTAGCATGGGAGAAAAGAAGGTCAAATAGTCTCTTAATAATTTTTATATTGATGAAATCTCGACATGGAATTTTAGGGAGACGAGGTTAAATAAAACATATTAAAATGCATTTCAGCTGTTAGTTTTTACACAGCTGGATAAAGAATTGCCCAAGGCCACAGAGGCAAGAAGGAGCAGACGCAAGATTCAAACCCGGACAGACCAACGCACTCCAGAGAAAACATTCAATACCCTACCCTCTCTAGTCCAACTTATTTTTCCAATGTTTTCTCCCGGTCACACCCTCTCCTACAGGCAAACCAAACCACCTGCGTTCCCTGTATGTACACCACAGTTTTCTAAGCACTGTTTGCCCTGCCTGAAATAACTTCCCTCTCCCATTTCCATATGATGAAATTCACTCAAATGATGGCTCTTCCATGAAGCCTTTCCTGAACTTCAAGTGGAAAATGATTTCTCTTTCCTCTAAATGCCCCCCCTTCTTCACCTGTGCTTCTGGTATCACCTTATAGTCACAGGTGTACTCAGTCTAGCTTCCTGCTAAGAAGTACTTGGCCTTGTGTTTGCTTGTTTATTTATTTTTGGCCACACCTGCAAGCAGGTGCGAAGCCAGGGATCACATCTGAGCCACAGCAGTGACAACGCCAGATTCTTAACCTGCTGTACCACCAGGGAACTCCAGCTTTGTGCTAGATCACCTAGGGTTCCCAGGACAGAGATGCACGTAATAGGTGCTCAAAAACTCCTTTTACAAATGAACGAATGAATAATAAACATATAGGAAAACAATTAAAACCGCTTTCCATCCGTGATAGGTTTATAATCAAGTACGGGGATGGACTATCAGATTAATAAACAGCAAATGCTTTGTTGCCCCCCAGTTAGAGGTGGCTGAAGGGAACTGAATGGCAACTTCACTCTTACCCACCTTCTATTCAAATCCTCGCACATAATGATACTTTGCAGCTCTCCTTCAGATGCGATCAGGCTATAATTCAGTTCTAGCTGTATTGCCTGGCTGATATTTACAGCAACAACTTTACACACCACAAAGAACCCAGGCTTAGAAAGTCAGACAGTTTGAAAGTACTTGAGCAGACTCTTTTATCACATAGCTGCCTCACCAAAGGCTCTCTGAGATGCAGATATAAATTGCTCTGTATGGTGTTCTACGAAATCAAGATATTCCTCCTTTCAAGTGTATCCTAATTGCTAGTTTTAAATTTTTAAAAACTTTACATTATGAAAAGATACTATGCAGCCCTTTATAATGACTCATGGTTAAAGATATCTTTTAGTCAGATGTTGGCAGGTGGTACATAAAATAAGAAAATGCATGAACACGAAGAGAGACAGTGCCCAAGGGCAGAGGGGAGAATGACTAGATCAGGCAGCTTACAAGCCATCCAGGACCTGATGAGAAGTGTCTCTACTAAGTGACATATTGAAATATGTATTAAAAATGGCTCTGAATCCTGTCACTTAAAGAAAATGCAATTAATATGTGTAGGAAATAGAGGAGTTCCCGCTGTGGCACAGTGGGTTAAGACTCCAACTGCAGCACCTCAGGCTGCTGTGGAGGTATGGGTTTGATCCGAGGTCCAGCACAGTGGGTTAAAGGATCCCCCATTGCTGCATTGGTTGCAGCTGTGGCTCAGATTCAATCCCTGGCCTGGGAACATCCGCACGCTGCAAGTGTGGCCATAAAAAAAAAAATTGTAAGGGAGTTCCCATCGTGGCGCAATGGTTAACGAATCCGACTAGGAACCATGAGGTTGCGGGTTCGGTCCCTGCCCTTGCTCAGTGGGTTAAGGATCCGGCGTTGCCGTGAGCTGTGGTGTAGGTTGCAGACGCGGCTCGGATCCCGAGTTGCTGTGGCTCTGGCGTAGGCCGGTGGCTACAGCTCCGATTCAACCCCTAGCCTGGGAATCTCCATATGCCGCGGGAGCGGCCCAAGAAATAGCAACAACAACAACAACAATAAAAAAAAACAAGACAAAAAAAAAATTGTAGGAAATATATATCCCACAATTACCCCCTGCAGTTATGATTAAGGAAAGGTAGATATTGCATTGCTGTCCTTCCAATGTGGAGGATTAAACCACTAAATGTGGGATCAGCCAAGCCGGGAAAGGAGACAAGTCCAAGATGGAGTCATACTGTCACCGAAGGAAACCGAGAGGGGCTCGCTTTCGGTGATGCTGCAGCCAGCAGGTTTCATTCCCCATCTTTCAGGGAGGAAGGCACAGCACAAGGAGCCACAAGTGCTTCCTCAAGGCAGCTGAGTGTGGCAAAAGGGACCGGCAGAGCAAACGCCAAAGGCAACAGGCACAGGGACCAACCTGGAGCTGGGGACCGGCCAGTGGCCCACCTTGACCAAGACCACTCATCACATGACGTAACTCACAAAATCAGCCATAGGACAGGAGAAACGAATCACGCTCCCTTACTGGTAAGCTACAGACATAAGGCCAGAGTCTGAATTTCACCAAAAGATCAGAGCGGATCCACGAAAACATCTTTACCTCCAGAAAAATGCAGCAGAGCAACTGTGAAAAGAACAATGACGCTACTCTTTTTCTTTTTCAATAAACCTGTAGCATTTTAGACCAGAAGACTCTCTCTTCCAACCTCCCATCTTAGAGAAAAATGAAGCCTTAAAGAAAGGAAAAGCCACCCTAATAGCGGCCATCAGGCCTAATCTTGATTTTAGACTGTAAAAGAGAACATAGATTCTCAACATTGAAATCTGTAGCTTGACAAGTCTAGGGACGCTCTTTCTTTCCAAGATTTACACCGAATCTTTTTTTTTTATCATCTTTTTACAGCTCCTCACCATTCTTTCCTATCTTGGTTAGCCAATTTTATTCTGCCATCGTATGTTCTCTACACCTGTTATCTCTACCTGCTTGTATCTACGGCTGCTAATAAAATCCCTAAACCAGGCACGTGGAACACAGGCAGGGACTATGCATACATTCACTGAGTACCAGGGCATGCGTATTCTTAACAGAAATGGTGATCGGAGTTCCCATCGTGGCGCAGTGGTTGGCGAATCCGACTAGGGACCATGAGGTTATGGGTTCGATCCCTGCCCTTGCTCAGTGGGTTAAGGAGCTGGCGTTGCCGTGAGCTGTGGTGTAGGTTGCAGATGTGGCTCGGATCCCGCGTTGCTGTGGCTCTGGCGTAGGCCAGTAGCTATAGCTCCGATTTGACCCCTAGCCCGGGAACCTCCATATGCTGCGGGAGTGGCCCAAAGAAATGGCAAAAAGACAAAAAAAAAAAAAAAAAAGAAAAGAAAAAGAAAAAGAAATGGTGATCGCAACCCGTTAACCAAGCCCTTAACTAGGTGCCAGGCACGGTGCTATAATAGTGCATTTTCTGATTTAATCGCCAGCACTCTCATGAGCAGGTCACAATTCTCATTATAATCTTTGTTTTACACCCGAGGAAGCTGAGGTGGAGGGAGGTAAATCCGCTGGTTAGTTACTGATGTGGTGAGCCTTCTCCCTAACCCTACGATTTATATTCTTGCCCATGACAGCCTCCCACAGGCCATATTCTTGTGGTTTTCCCTTTATATTATGTCGCCTCCTGCAGTTTTCTTCATTCAGGGCCTTGCAGAAGACCCCAAGCACAGGCCCATCTAATAAAGCCTTTTTTATGATCTTGGTTGGAGTAACAGTCCCTCTAGTAGCACAGCCGACAGCAGCTCTAGGAAAGGTAATCAGCTGCACGAAAGCAAATGATACACAGGCTTGGGCCTTCCCCCAAGAATCCATCCCTGAATGGGTCCCAGAGGTGTACTTGTTTTGTTTTGCTTTTTTTTCCTTCCAAGCTGGATAATCAAATTTATCCCTTAAGAGCTAAACGCATGCCTCTGTCGGTGACAAGAAGTTAAGAATCTCAAATCTCTGAAGGATAGATGATAACATTATCATCAATGTAGTTGAGGAAGGGAAGGCTGTGAAATGGCCTTGAGTGTCTGATAGGAGGTTTTTCTCAGGCAGCCTGAAAAAATCTGCGGAAGGTGATAATGATAAACACCAATCCTGAGCAGGGAGAGCATGAAGTGCAGGCTTTTTCTGACACTAGAAGGAAGTCTCCTTACATCTCCTTTAAAAAGAGCCAGACAAGGGAGTTCCCATCGTGGCTCAGGGGTTAACGAGCCCGACTAATATCCGTGAGGATGCGGGTTCAATCCCTGGCCTCACTCAGTGGGTTAAGGGTCCAGCGTTGCCATGACCTGTGGTGTACGTCGCCGTCGAGGCTCGCTCGGATCCCGAGTTGCTGTGGCTGTGGTGGAGGCCGGCAACTACAGCTCTGGCCCCTAGCCTGGGAACCTCCATGTGCTGCAGGTATGACCCTGAAAAGACAAAAAATAAAATAAAATAAACAAAAACCAGGCGAACTATGGTTTCTATGTCCCCGGGAATGGAAATTGATGGAGAGTAACAATCAAGGCCGTTGATGTCGGCAGAGATACTTCCAAATGCTGGGATTCTACTTATGAACAACACTTTTTAAAGTAACACAAACAAATTTTTCTGGGGAATGGGGTGGGTCAGTGCCCTCCTTATTGGACCGAATTCCTGTATCACACTAAGAACTTTATTATTGTGGCCACTACATTTTTTCCCTCCGTTTCTATCACCAGTTGCCTTTTGGGTCCCCCATTGATCTTGGGTACAGATACCAAGAACTGTCTTTGGCACTGTGGTTGGGAGGTCATTGTAGTCTCATTTTTTTTTTTTTTTTCACCTCTCTGTCCTAGTAAAGAGAAATCTAGAAAGAGTTGGATGTCCATCCCCTTTCATCTTAAGATCTGATGTTTTACTAGTTGGGAATTTAGTTTCTTTGTTGCATCTGACGATTAAGTGAACGGAACCAGGAACCACAGCTGAAATGGCATTAATTCACCATGCTTTAACGCTGGAGATGTATTTAATGAAATGGAAGCGTATCATGAAACAGTCAAAAATTGTCTTCACGTGTGGAGAGGTGTTTTCCTTTTTTGTGTGCGCCTGTCAGCCATTAAATAAAACTCTAAAATGTGGGAAAGCTAGAAAACAGGGGCTCTGGGCATGGCATTCTCCAAATAGATTCTTGTGACTCCATCAAATGAGAACACTTGAGTTTTAACGACACACAGGAATTTTCTCTGAAAGGTTCTGGGAATGGTAGGCTTATTCCTGGTTAGACCCTCTCTCTTGCCCTAACCCCCACAACCCGCCTTGTTTTTCCTGCCCCCAACAGGATGGGAATAAAACGTCCTTAGGAGACCTTTCCTTTTTTATATTACACAATCTCATCTCTGGAATTCAAGTCCTAGTACTGCTCAGCCCAAATAAGAAGGGCTTGTCACCAGGAAGGCGGCCATCTAAACAAGCAGCAGCTGGATGAGAAAAGAGGGCACGTCAGCTCAGAGCAGCAGAGAGGGTTTCTCACGGCAGCTATTTGCAACCCTCCAAGGAGCTACAGAGGCTGCCCATTAAAACCCTGTTAAAACACTTCTGATGTTGTCAGCAGCAGAGAGCTGAAACAGGACAGAGATGGCTGAGATGCTATCTGCCTCAAGCAATTCAATGGTACTGTCAATACTATGAGCAAGAAGGTACAAGATAAGCAACAACCTAATTTCTGCATCAAAATTTCATAAACTCCCTGAGCTGGCAGTGCTCGTAATGTGGGTACGGGACCAAGACCGTGGACCACCCTGGGAGGAGAAAGACCTTTCGGTTCTTATCTGGCCCCCAGGTCCTGAACCTGCACATGACTCTTGAAGGTGCAACACTCCCTAGGAAAGTTGTCCTGAATGGAATTACCAGAATGAATGTTCCTCTCCAGGGCACCCTTGGGCACCAGTTAAGGCAATGGATTTCTGGATAAGGTTCCTTTCCCGGAAGTGGTATGTTCCGAAGACAACTTGCTCCACCCACATCTAGCCATGTCTGTCCCCCGTGGGAAGAGTCAAATTGTATTTGAAAGGCTACAGAATCTGCCTGATGTCATACTTCACTGCTCTGTTTCTGATTTCCCAGAAATTAGTCACAGAGATCAGAATGCTAATTCTAGAGCACCTTCCTCTGTCAGCAAACATAAAGATACCTTCTTGTATCTTAGGACTGCTTAGGATTCCAGTTGAAAACAATAGGTTACATAAGCAAACTCCTCTGTTTTAGAAGCAGAGACCCTGGTATCACTCCACTGGGTGGCCCTTTCTTTTGGCTAACATAGAGTGATGAGTAGGGGGGTAGTTTTCACCCACACTGGGTGAAATGAGCACCGCTGATAATTAGATGGACACACGTGCAAATGGGTTCTGGGTATCTCCGGACCCATGGTTAGCCTGGTTAAACCCTCACAGCAAACTGAGACTTGAAAAGTTATAGGATGGGATAGGAAATGAGTAAGTGGCTATTTCCTCACAGAACGAGCAGCGGCATGGAATGAAGATGCTCAGAACACCAGCCGGATGTCTTACTTGCCTAATAACAAACATCAGGCTGTTTGATGCACGCAGACAACTGTGTCGAACCAGCCCTGACTCCTTAGAGAGAGGCTGGAGGCCTTACCATATGATTACAACACAGTTACGATTAGCTACTGCAACGTTCCACTGACAGCTAGCAACATGTTTCCATGAAAGTTACCTGAAGCCAAGAGCATGCTGGTCTCAGGGTTTTTTTCTCTGGCCCCAAGAGCAAACCCTAGAAGGACAAACAGAATGGGGTCTGGGCATTTTCCACTTTGTTAGAATTTAAGGTACTCCCAACAGTCTTAGATGAATTCAGACTGTAGTCTTCCAGGGAAAGTCTTTTACTGCAAGGAGTATTACACCTAACCTTCTAGATGCTTCTAATCACTGTGGTGATGGGCACAGAGTAATGGAGTAGCAGGGAGGGGCCTCCAGACTGAGAAAGCTGGTGTGGCTAGCTCCACAAGGAACAAGAGATGAGGTGCTCCTTTCAATTTCTCAGGACCCAACACTTAGCATTTCTTCTTTTAACCATCTCCATTCTCCTTGTTCTGGCTAGAGCAAGACCAGGATAGCACAACCAGACAACTCTAAGCAAAGCAATATTAAACAGAGAACTACTTGGAGAAGATCAAATAATCCTAAGAATTCTGGCAGTCACTGGTCCACCTAAATTACCAGTGGCCAAATATAATTGTTCATTCAGAGCATGAAGTGTTCCTTCAAAACACGAAGGCCTTGCAGAGCGATGAATCAGTAACCAAGACTATTTGGAGGAAATCTGACCCTTTTTTTTGTATAGTTTATTTTGTGTCTGATATTAGGCTTTTTTGAAAAGTCATTTTAAGAAAAGGAGGAAAAAAAGGCTTCAAGACGTTTAAGCAAAGCCATATGAGTTGCGACATGATCAACAAGCAAACTGACAGGTCAGAGGGATCTACTTAATAATAGATCTGTAAAACCTCACTTGGGATAAAAATGGGGAATTTTGGAGGGTGCCTAGGTCCTGGGAATATGCCCTTCATTTATTTGTCCATTCTTTCAACAGCTCCAAATAACCATGACAGGGGAAAAAGCATTTCTGCTCTTAGTTCCTGTTTATCTTTTTCAGGAAAGATTTCCTATAATTTACATTACTAAGGCAAGCCAAACGAAGCCACAACGATTTCTGGGTCAGAATATCCTCACCAAATGCTTCCAGATCATTGTACGGACTGGAGATCATCCAGGTGGGAAAAAAAAAAACCTATTCTTTTTAGGAATCCAGATTTTTTTTTTTTTCTTCACCATCACAAAAGCCAGAGGACACTTTAAAACTAGCATTAACTTTAAACTCTGGGAGGCAACCAACTCTGCAGGTTGAGGACCTGATATTTACACAAAGGAAAACCCAAGAGTGTACAGGCTCCTTGTGAACAAATGCACATTTAAATTCTGTATTTGAGAACAGTGTGGTCGAAAATTATCTTCATCCTGCTGTACAGCACTGGGGACAATATCTAGTCACTTGTGATGGAGCATGTTGGAGGATAATGTGAGAAAAAGAATATGTGTGTGTGTGTGTGTGAGAGAGAGAGAGAGAGAGAGACTGGGTCACTTTGCTGTGCAGTAGAAAACACTGTAAACCAACTATAATGGAAAACATAAAAAGCATTAAAAAAAAGAAAATTATCTTCACATAAAATCAACTAGTATTTATTGAATTGCCTAGTTCATGGGCGCAATGACATATGCTGGAATCCTACATTGTTTATCTCCTTTCTGAACTTTTTTTTTTACTTTAAACATCCATTTAAGGTAGAGTCAATTCTGGAAGAAAAAAAGCTTCTCCTTTAATACTCTGTAAACTTGAGTTAAGGAAAATCCAACAAAACAGTGACATGAAGCCCAATAGTAGTCTTTTCTTTCTTTTTTTTTTTTTTTTTTTTTTTTTCGGGTTGGGGGGGCGCAGGCACTCCCAAGGTATATGGAAGTTCCCAGGCCAGGGACTGAATTTGAAAAGCTTGAGTTCCTTGGTGGCTCAGTGGGTTAAGTGTCTGGCATTGTCATGCATCCAGCATTGTCAAGGTTGGTTCTCAATCTTGGCTACACATGGGGAATTTTTAAAGATCTCTATCCAGGCCATACTCAGAGCCATTGAAGTTGGAGCACAGGCAGCAGCATTTTTTCAGTTCCCTAAATGATTCCAGTGAACAGCTAAATTTGAAAAACTTCTGTCTTAATTGGATCTCTCTGGCTTTCCAGAGTACAATATATAAGTCCACTTTTCTAATTTATTTATTTGGCTGTGCCTGCGACATGCAGAAGTTCCCAGGCCAGAGATCGAACCCGAGCCACAGTAGTGACCTGAGCTACAGCAGCGACAATGCTAGATCGTTTAACTGCTAGGCTAGGCCACCAGAGAACTTCATGGAATCATCCAGTTTAGTTGTTTCAGAAAATACAAAACTGAAGTATAGAGGGGTGAAGCGTCAGAAGGAAAGACCTAAGTCCTAACAGAGACAAGTGGAAACCAAGACCTTCAGCTTCCTCATGCGGAGCCAGAAGAACCAAGCAAGTCCTTTTCTCTGATGCCATCGTGCCAGTGATTCCTGAAATATCTTCTCTAACCTATGAGTTTCAAGAGACATTTGTTTTCCCTCTTAAAGGGTTAAAGCATCACACACTGGTGAAATACAACCTGTCTTCCAGTCTCAGAAGCGAGCTCCCAGAGCAGAAAAATATTAGATCAGGCCAAGAAGTAGATTAAGAAAAAAACCATAATAATAGAATATATGGTTAGTTATATTTCCTGCTTATCTGCTCCAGCTATCAAAAGAGATCCTGATTAGCTCCTTAAATTTTATCTAGTGGATGTAAGAGAAATGTATGTTGCCTTCAGAGGGTACGCCTGCACAAGGGGTATGTGCAAGGCATAAATTTTCTGAGATGAAAGCAACAGCAGCCTTGTTATAGTTAGGTACTGCTCAGCATCAGTATGGTACATTCAGAGCCAGAGTATACACGTCTGAATTGTTATCTTTCAGTGTTTTCTAGGAAAGCCACTGTTGAGTCCAAGGAGTAGTTCTATCAAAATATACCTCTAGTTGCCAAGAGCTTTGAAACCAGGCCTACAAGGAGTCCTGTAAGGTGGGTGAGTCCGAGTCTCCAGCTCACTTTAAATCAAGCAACCACTCTCCTTGTCTCCCACGTGAGGAGGGGTTTGGCCTCCAGAAGTCCTTCCTCAACCCTTTGCCCTACGTTTCAGGAGACCTTTCTCTGCTATCCTGGGACAATTACAAAAGGGCCCCAGGCAGACTTTAAAGTCTCATTCAGTTCTCCCCACCCCTGCCTCCCTGGGAGCTCCCATGGCTTGGAATTCATGATGTACTAAACCACAGCAAGAAGGCTCAAAATTGGTGAGTTCTAAGCCACTGTCGGGCACAAGTGACTATCTATCTGTGTACCATTCATTTTCCATTTTCTTTCACAACTTTCAAAACTGTATTTTTTTTTAATAGGAAAATATAAGACAGTTAAAGGTCAGGAAGAGAGGAATTCCTCTCAAGTGGCTCAGTGGTTAACCAGCATCTATGAGGACGTGAGTTTGGTCCCTGGCCTTGCTCAGTGGGTTAAGAATCCGGCGTTGCCATGAGCTGTGGTGTAGGTAGCAGACGAGGCTCGGATCCTGCATTGCTATGCCTTGGGCGAAGGCCGGCAGCTACAGCTCCAACTGGACCACGAGCCTGGGAACTTCCATACGCCAAAGGCGCAGCCCTAAAAAGACCAAAAAAAGGCCAAAAAAAAAAAAGTATGGAAGAGAGATGAGCTATAATGCAGGCGTGGCAAAGCGAGACCATTCTTCCTGGTATTTGAGGTAAGATGCTTATTGTGCTACTTTTGCTTTACATTTCTGATCAACTAAATAAATGAAAACATTCTCAATGTGCTTTCCTTTTCTCATAGGAAAAGTTTATGGATCAGAATTAAACCAGGGAAGGCAGAGTTCCCCATTGTGGCTCCAGTGGAAATGAATCTGACTAGCATCCATGAGGACTTAGGTTCGATCCCTGGCCTCGCTCAGTGGGCTAAGGATCTAGCATTGCCATGAGCTGTGGTGTAGGTCACAGACACAGCTTGGATCCGGCATAGCTGTGGCTGTGGTGTATTTCGGCAGCTGTAGCTCTGATTGGACCCCTAGCCTGAGAACTTCCATATGCCATAGGTGAGGCCCTTAAAAAATCCAAAAAAACAATAAACAAACAAACAAACAAAAAAATGCGGAAAGACACTTATAGAGGCACTGACCAGTTGGCTGGGGTCTGAGGAACACAGAGAAAGAGTTCAGTCTCAAAGAAGTTATTAACTACGTGGTTGGGATTCAATTCTAATACATAAAAGCATTCGCACACAGGATAGTAAAAGAGGTATTAAGTAAATAGGGGATGAGCTCTCAGGAAAGGCTTTTGGAAGAAAGACCGGAAAGGCATACAGAAATTGGCAAAATTTGTCCAGGAAGCCCGTAGAAACAATGCTAACTAAAGCCATTATACCTGAATGGGACCTCCACAAAGGCCAGTCATTTTTTAGTGTGATTTCTAAGAGATGCTGAAAACTGGAAAATGGAAACTAGCACCAGTGAGTCTAATATTTGCCTTGGTTATAGTAAATGCTGACATAGTCTCACTGCCCAAAGCAAGGCAAAAATGAGGGCATTTTGACCAAAACTACATTGACTTGAATATACATATTTATATTTTACGTACTTACATCTATTATATTTACATGTTTATATATACATTTATTATTATTATTATTATCACTATTTCGCTTTTGGGGGCCACACCCGCAGCATATGGAAGTTCCCAGGCTAGGGGTTGAATCAGAGCTACAGCTACTGGCCTACACCACCGCCACAGCAACTGGGGATCCGAGCTGCACCTGCAACCTACACCACAGCTCATGGCATCGCCAGATCCTTAATGAGCTGAGCAAGGCCAGGGATCAAACCCGCATCCTCATGGACACTAGTCAGGTTCATTACCGCTGAGCCACAATAGGAACTACCTATACATATATTACTATATATAATTTTTATATATTCAAGTGTATATATATATAGAAATAAAGTGTGTGTGTGTGTGTGTGTGTGTGTGTGTGTGTAAAAACGTTATTCCATGCCTTTTCTTTTCTAATGTGGCAGACTTCAGATAGCTCTCTAAAGGGAGGCTCAAAGTCTTTGCTATAAACAAAGCGTTTAGGGCGTTAGTACATCTATCATCTTATTTTTAAACTATTCCAGCTTCAAAAGAGGATATCCTTCCAATGGAACAGATCTTTTCACAGGTAGGCTTTTTGTAAACAGGATATGTATACTCTTTAAGGAGCAACAAGTTGAGGATATAAATCTGTCAAGTCTAGAATATTCCTATTGAGTTTTACAAATGGCAGAAAACAATAGTATACCAGTTCTTTCTAACATTAGCTGCTTTGTTCCTCTCACAGCTTTAGAGAAAAGCTTGTTTGCAACTCTTCACATCCTTACAAAATATTCAGATTCTTCAATGAAATGAGGTTCCCACACTGTGGATACACCCACACAGCCAACTCCAACAGTGAATGAAATGGATTATAGTCATGTTAACTTTATGCTAAAGCCCGGTTCTGGTGGGCAGCTTTCCCTCCAAATCTAGGCTTGAAATTTTTTTACCCAAGAAACAGACCCTAGACCTTCAGAAGAGCTGCTGAATGGCTATTTGAGTTGTAACATTTAATGTGTATGAATAGAATGGTCTAAGTAGAATGATGGTTACTTGGCTGAAATGTCAGCCACATTTTTTTTTTTGGGGGGCGGGGGGGAACGACCTGGATGCCGACAAAAGATCGAGCCTATTGATGCATAATTCCTCCTAGACCAACGCACATCTGCAAAACCAACCTCAGGGGAGCCTGCCTCCCTTATGCGGCCACCCCTGCTGCTCTCGATAGTGCTCTTTTCAGCCAATAGCTCGTACACGGAGCAACACTCACTTTGAATCAGCTTTCAAACAGCTATTCATCCAAGGAAGGACAATTCAAAAGGTATCAAATTGGGCAGCTAGGAAACCTGCAGCTAGAGACATGAGGTCGGAAGGGACCTGGAGGGAGGGTGGCTCTCCAAGAGGCAGGAAGGTCTCTGGATATTTAAATCCTCATCAGAAAAGTTATCCACAGCATGAGCACAGTCCGTAAGGAAGCACCACCGCTTAGTGGCCAACTGGGCTCCCAGAGGAACTAACCAGGCAAGGGTGACTGGTGACAGAGGAGGAAAGTCAAAGGCAGCTCCTTCACAGTTCCCCCCACCCCCCAGGCCTTTTCTCCTCTCCTCCATCCAGAGCGAAGACCCTGGCTCACAGGGGAGGCTGTGGGCAGCTGAGACTCTGGCTCACTCCCAGCATCACTGGGAATGCGGGTCAAGCTTGGCCTGAGAAAGACGGCAGAGAGAATTGTCTTCAGTCCTGCTAAAGGGAGTTGACACATGCCTTCACTTCCCCATGATGACCTACCCCCACCTGCAAAGAAGAAAACGCCCGTGGACAGGAGACACCCCGTTCCTTTGGCAGGATTCCTGACGGTGAGATGGGCCTGTGTCCGTAACTGAGAAAGTCCCTTCCCTTTCACTCTCCATTCCTGTGTCCTAACTCAGGGTTAGGGAGCCACATGTGACTCCCTTGAAGAGCTGCCCCTGAAATGGCCTCTGAGAAGGAGATTACGATTTACTGTCACCAAAACGGGGAGAATTCCATGCACATGGTCACAGAGCAACGTCAGCGACAGGTCCTCGGGTAGAACTTCTGACTCTGCGGCTTTTGCTGATGTTAGGTTACTCTTGGCCACCAGATACGAATCAAGAAAGAAATCTGGAACCCTTGCTTCTCCATGTTGGCCCTATCTATCAGGACTTGACTCCAATATTCACGCCTCCAGGAATTCTGGATGCCATCTAATAAACTAGAAAGGCACATCTCCAAATGACTCCAAAGGGAGCTTTCAGAGTTAAAAAGCCACTCCATCACAAAAACTACACATTTCCTTATTATACAACAGGAACAGGAGTTTCCTTTGTGGCACAGTGGAATCCATGAGGATGAGGGGTCAATCCCTGGCCTCACTCAGTGGGTCGGGGATGCAGCGTTGCTGTGAGCTGTGGTGTAGGTTGCGGACACGGCTGGGATCTCGCGCTGCTCTGCCTGTGGCGTAGGCTGGCAGGTGTAGCTCTGATTCAACCCCTAGCCTGGGAACTACCATAAGCTGCAGGTGTGGCCCTAGAAAGGAAAAAACAAAACAAAACAAAACAGGAATAAATCCACTGGGTCACTTCACCTCTCAAGGGGTAAATCAGTCCTCCTTCTCGGCCTAATGGGGTCACATTAAGTTCCACGGCGGTGACACTGTAGTCACATGTCAAGCCAGCAGGTGCCAATATTCCTGATGAGCTCTGGATCCATTTTAAACCTCCTCATAGTCTACACTTTTGTGAAACCTGACACATCCTCTCTGCAACCGATGAAACCAAGTCCCCCCAAAACCTGGTGGATTTCGTGTCTCATGCACGCACTCTCCACAACTTTCCTGCACAGGGTGAAGACTGGACCACATTTGACTGCGTTTCTGTTCAGCCTCTTTAAGAAGCAGTGGCAGCAGCTGTCCTCCGAAATGGTCCCAGGCAGCCACCTAAAAGGGTGGGTGATCTTCATAAATGGACAGGAAACAGAAAAGACGAATATTTGGGCGGATGACAGATCCCTTAACTGGCCTTCAAGATACGAGCTGTTCTATTAAACATAGGGCCATTATGCTGGCCGGCCATCCACTTTAAACCCCAGAGTGATTAAAATGCTGGCAGGAAATGAAAGCTCTCTATTGAAGGTCCTTCCCTGAGGTCCTAATTTCAAACCAAATTTTACAGCACCGCACAGGAACAAAGGAAGCCCAGTCTTCCACGTCTTCTTTTTGTCACTTTGGACAAAGACACCCCCTCATACTCTTCAAAGAACAATGGTCTCTGTAGAGCCCCAGCCATGCCAAGAATGGGCACAAACCATACAGAAACACATTTTAAAAATACATTTTACACTGCCCTTGACATTTCGGATAAATAGAAACCACTGCACTGAAATTCCAAATATTTCATCCTTTCCCTCCTCCCCTTCGCCTCTATAATGAGAATTTTCCTCTTCTCCCAATCTACTTGATCTTTGACATTTTGGCCTCTGAATGGAGGACACATTAGAGTGGCCCAATAAATTAATTATTCAGATAATTGCATTTTATTAAAATAACCACTGCCATGGAGACCACAGCATGATTTTCACCATCAGAAGACAATGCGGAGGGCTACAAATCTTCCTCTTCTTCTTTTTTTTTTTTTTGAACCTTCTTAGGGCTGCACCCACAGCCTATGGACGTTCCTGGGCTAGGGGTCGAATCGGAGCTGTAGCCGCCGGCTCCCATCGCAGCTCACAGCAACGCCAGATCCTTAATCCACGGATCGAAGCCAGGGATCGAACCAGCATCTTCATGGCTACTAGTCAGGTGCATTACCACTGAGCCACGATGGGAACTCCCGGCTACGAACCTTTTTCAATTAGAACGTCTCCAGAGGCGTTCCTGCCCCACAGTCCACTACCAGCAAGCCAGGGAAAATATGTTATCAGGACCGGATTTCTTTTTTCTTTGCTAGCTGTTGTTTCGGGGTGGCCTTTCTTTTTCTTCCTCTTTAGCAAAAACAGCTTTTCTGTTTTTACTGAACCACTTCAGATTCACTCTTCCACAGAGTGGATGTTTACTTGGATTTGGCAGGCTGAGAACAGCTGGTTGTTTCCTAACGAATGGAACACGAGACCATATGTTTCAACATTTAAGCAATTTTGAACCAGAGGTATAATTCTGAGTGGCCTTTGTTGCAACTGTACATTAAATACCCAAAGGATCCGCGCCATACAAGAGATACAGCACCCCCTCCCCTTCCTTTTTTAGCACATTTCCCTTAGCAACAAAACCACTCCACACCACTTAGGTCAGCATTTGGGCCACAAGTTTGCAGAGGGGACGGCGGAGCCCATGGTGGCTCTGCTTCGGGGGCAGCTGTATTTTAAACAGGAAGAGAAAAGGCAGCTACGCAGACTCCTTCTTTCTAATTCTGTTTGGGAACAAAATGTGTCTGAGGCCCTCTGAGAGCGCATCAACCACATGGATACCTGTTTTCCTCGGAGAAGCCCGGACCCAACAGACGGTATAAAAGAGGAGGCTCTGATCCTAGCATTTAGGGTGACCAGATGCTTTGATTCCCCCCCCCCCCTTCCTTTTGACGACACGCTCACGTGATGCTGGGCTAGGTTGGGTCAAGTGAAACTCACCCCAGGATGAGAAATGTCCCAGCAGAAGAACGTTCTGTGAAACTTATTATCTCTGCTCACTAATGAAACTTACTCTCACCAACATTTTTTTTTTTTTTGAAGATTCAGTGCTTCAATAGTAGCATTAATAATGTTAGAAAATGAAACTATGGATTGAAAGTCAGGCTGAAAGTGCACGAGCAAGGCGTTAGCGGTGGCTCAAGAGGAAAAGTCTCTTGTTCCTGGAAGAAGAGAGGTCAGCTTTAGAGAAAATGAAATACAGTGAAAAGTCAAATATATGTCAATAGGCAATACAATAAATAAAATACCAAGTGCAGGGGCAATTCAGAGGAAGCTACCGGTCTCTGGAAAGTCTGAGGGTTCATGAGCCCTCCCCATTTCAAATTTAGACTTTGAAATAGTAAGTTGAAGTTAATAAAATTTTTTTCGGACTATTTTCTAAATATTAAATGAGTGTTATTTATTAAAATACAATAGGTAAAAAGGTAAAACTATAGGTGAAAACGGGTTATTTCTACCCTAGGTTCAGGCTTTATAAGTGTTCTGAATATATGGCTACATACAGTTTTTGAAGAGGATTTTTAAAAACAGCCCTACATGGTGGGAGTTCCCTTGTGGCACAGTGGGTTAAAAATTTGCCATTGCTAGGGCTGTGGGGCAAGCCTCAACTGCGGCGCAGGTTCAGTCCCTGGCTCGGGAACTTCCACGTGCTGTGGGTGCAGCCAACAACAACAACAACAACAAAGAAGCCCTAAGTATTATCATTACTGCAAACTTTAAAGATAACTTAAAGAGGGGATCAGAATTACCTTCTTAAGATTTTTCTTCTCCATCCAGGTTCTTATATAAAGGTAGGATTAATAATATTCACAACACTTTTCTTTCCTTGATTTCCCTTAAGTGCAAGGATCTTACAGAGAATTTGAGAGAGCCAATCTTTTCAGCCATGTTACTAATAAAATCTCAGCAAAACCAAAAACATTCTCTCTCCCCACCACTTTCACCATACAAGATACAAGTATGTATATGAGTTATTTGTTGTAGTTGAAATCTCACAGCTCCAAGAAAACTTTGGAAAATGGACCCTTCACTAACTGAATTTCCTTGAGCCATGTGACAAGGCAAATCTTCTCCTCTTCTGGGTTCTGGAGCAACACAGGGGTAGTCTAGGGTAGGGGTGACTGGGAAGGGCATTTATATCCATACTTTTAAGTTGCCACACAGTACACAAGGAAATACGTACAAAGATGTTCACTGCAGCTTTGCTTGTAGAAGCAAACATTTTTAAACAATGGCCATAGGGAAGCAGTTAAATAGCTTACAGTACCTTCCTGAAGCAGAAAGCTATTGCAGAGAGCTCAGCAAACAGGAGCACAAGCCAAGGAGCCAGGGCATCCTGGTTTGAATTCAGTCTTGGCTTTTACTGTCTTTGTAACTTCGGGCACGTTTGTAACCTTTCTTTAACTCTATTTCCTCATCTATCGATACTTACATCCTAAAGTTAGTGAATGTTAAATGAATTAATACACATCTAGCTCCAGAAATATTGCTGATTATTATTAATCTACAGACAATAAAAAGAATAAAACAGATCTATATATACTCCAGGAGATGATGTCAATCACATAAACTGGTGAGTGAAAAACACCAGGCTGGAGAGCAGAGGATAGGGCACTATGAGAACAGGGAAGAAAATTGGACTTTCTACGCTTTTATTGGTGTAGCAGATAGAAGAATCATCTCTGCTCCATTGACAGATGTATGGATAAGGAAGATGTGATATATGTGAACAATGGAACACTACTCAGCCATTAAAAAGAATGGAATAATGCCATTTGCAGTACCATGGATAGATCTACAGATTATCTTACTAAGTGAGGTAAGTCAGAGAAAGAAAATTTCATATAATATCACTTGTATGAAAAAAAATGATACAAATGAACTTATTCACAAAACAGAAATTGATGCACAGACATAGAAAACAAACACGTTTAACAAAGGAGAGGATGGGGTGTGCAAGGATAAATTAGGAGTTTGGGATTAACAGATACATACTACTATATATAATAAACAGGGACCTACAGTACAGCACAGGGAACTATATTCATTATCTTGTAATAACCTAAAATGGAAAATAATCGAAATCACTTTGCTATACACCTGAAACTAACACAACATTGTACTTCAATTAAAAAAAATTTCTAAACAAACTAAAATAATAAAAAATAATTTAAAAGGAACATCTCTGCTATCTCTGGCACACGGCAAAAATTTATGAGTATTAGAAAACCCAGAAAAGGTGCTAGGAACAAATATTAATACTATGTTTTCAAATACAGAGATCCTTGAAAAACACATTCCTTTGGCTTACATGTCAGTTTTTCCCTTAATACCGCTGTACTTCCAAAACAAAATTATTTTGGATCTGTATTAAATTCTTCAAGTTAAAAAAAGAAAGAGATAGCTTCAAAATACAAACTGCTACATTCACAGGGGAAAACCTCCCTGCAATTTCCTAACATAAAAAGCAGTGTGAGTTAATATTGTATTCATAGTAGCACAAAAGAACTAGCATCATTTATAGATCTTATATGCAGATTTATACAATACGTACGCACACAAATCAAGATTAAAATACGCCTTACTTATTGGAAAACGTTAAGGAAAAATTTTTACTCTCAGAACTCAAGAATCATCTAGATATCTCTGCTTCGGAATAAGGGGAACACTGAGCATATGATGAGCAAAAGAATGTCCCAGGATGCCCCGAGCATGCCGGCTGTTCCAACGCGGAGTTGCTCGGGTCTGTGTCAAGGTGTACGGCAGCGCCAGGCTCCAGCTAAAAAGCAAAGGCGCGGTTCAAGTTCCTGTTTCAAAGGCGCTCATTTGATTGTATTAGATAATTTGATTTATTAGGGAAATTGGATTGTATTCGCCAGGATTATGACCTACCCCACACATCCGAAACTGTGCGAGACTCACCACACAGCATTTATTAAGTGCCCATAACGACAATGCGAGAAACAGTCCTCAAAAACATAGGCTGTGTGCCCCCCGACAGAGAAAGAAGCCACGGAGGTAAAAGAGAAGTCTCAATTCAGGAGATGCTCGTATCAGTTGGCCCTGTCAGTGGGAAAAGAGATGTCACTGTTTTTCCTTTAAAAGCTGAGATTTGCCTGATCTGATGGGTACAGAGAGCATCATGGGCTTTGGGGGTAAAAAATCATCTTCTTAACTGATCATAAAGACCTTCTGACTGTGTCTGCAGTAATCTCTGCTCCCAACACAGTTCACGCCCTAAGAATACCAAGCCTATTTAGGACTCGGGTAAAACGAGGTATATGCCACGGGTCCTAGAACGTTCAGGCCACTTTAAACCAGCCATTTTTTCAGACTAGCCGGGGTGGGAAACGCATGCTGGGCAAGGGTTTAGAGAAGAGAAAAGAAAAGAAACACATTCTCTCAAGAGCAGCCCTTCCTCCTGCCCCCTTCCCACTAGACCAATGGCAGGGTTAGAAAGCAGGACAGCATGTGGTAGCAATCACAAAGACCAATTTGTTCTGAGCATGTCAAGGTCAATGACATTATGGCTGAGGAGACGGTCTTGAGCGCTGGAAGTCTGCGATGGTTCCTGAATGTCACACACGATCACCTATGGGGTCCGTTTGCCATTTCCTCCACACGAGCTCTCTGAACAGCTATCGTTCCTGTGGCCTTAGAAATATGCAGAAATGGAAATGTCTCATTCTGGTGGTCTTCTGTTGGTCAACAGATAAACGCTATTGATGTTGACAAGGTGGGAGGCCCACCAGGAAGTCCAGCTGGATTTGTTGAAATAAAACAAATTTTCCTTCCTAAAACACATTTTATCAGGAAGCGGGTTTCTGGCTGTAACCCACTTAGGATATATTCTGTCTGTTCTCATTCTGGAAGATAGAAAAGGAGGAAAGAAATAATGCGCATTTGTTTTGTTTTTTCTTTCAATTTCAGCCTTGTTTGGGGGGGAGGGGAAGGTAGAAAATTAAAAAAATAATAATACTTCATGGGTTTCCCAGACAGATAAGTTCCAGGGAAAGTTACTTTTTTTTTTTTTTTTTTTGTCTTTTTGTCTTTTTGTCTCTTTAGGGCCACACCTGTGGCACATGGAGGTTCCCAGGCTAGGGGTCGAATCTGAGCTGTAGCCACCGACTTATGCCACAGTCACAGCAATGCACAATCCAAGCTGCATCTGCAACTACACCACAGCTCACAGCAACGCTGGATCCTTAACAACTGAGCAAGGCCAGGGATCGAACCCGCAACCTCATGGATGCTAGTAGGGTTTGTTAGCTGCTAAGGAACGAAGGGAACTCCAAAAGTTACTTTCTAAAAGAGGGTCTTAAAACTTTCTCCATTTTAACAGTGGGCTGGGCAAGTGAACAGAGCAGGGTGAATCTGTTGAATATTTGTCAGAACTTGCTACTTACTTAATTTCTTCTTAGTGTGAATCTGAAGTTAGCCTTCAATTTCAGATGCAATTGGACTTCCTCATTTTTTATCTTCACACTATTTAATTTTTCTTCAAATTATTCTTGATGTTTAATAAGTTCCAAGGCTTTTTATTTTTTATTTTTTCATTCTCAGCCAATATAAAGATTCAATAATGCAATGGGAATCAGATTACAAGAAAAAAGCCCTGGCACTATGTTTTCAAAGGTAATTATATTCCAGAAATATTTAATGTACGGGCTATAAACGCTGTTTTAAAGAAAGTCACAGGGATGAGGCAACAACAAGTTTTGTTATTTTTAACATGGGTATTTTAGTTTAAAAAAGATTCCACTCAATGTTTCCCAAATTCAGTGTTTCACATAATGGTCAGTCTAATATGAATGTGGGAAAAAAAGACAAACCCAAACATGGAATCTTATTTTCAAAAAATAGTGGGCTAAATGTAAAGGTCCCGTAAAATGTGATATTTAGATTTGTCTGAACTCGTTCACATGACCTTCACTCTATTTATAGAAATGCGGCAATTCCCATTTGAATATAGAGCAATACCTTGTAGAACTTGGTTTAGCACAAATAAACGGGGGGAAAGTGTTGACTTAAAAATAAAACATTGGAAGGAGGAGGGACGGCCCCCCCGCCCCCACCTCTGTGAAAATTTCCGGAAAAGTTGTAAACAAACGCAGGTTTGGCTCAGACGCGGAGTGGCTCTGGTGAGCTGAGGAGGATGAAGAGTATATCAAACCTCCCAGAGTGAGGAAATGTTTGTAAAACAGTTAGTAAATCACAGGCAGCCAGGGTCACTCTGCTAAACAAGCCAAGGGACACGCAGCCAAAACCCCAGCTGTGAAAGAAGGGGGTCGGGCACTGCCTCACAGCTTGAACCCCGTTTTGAATGATCTCTTGGTTCCATTCTCTGCCCTTTCCCCCCTGTCACTTCAGCGCTCTGAGGGCTCTGCGACCAATGAGCTTGGGGCCGAGGGCAGTGCTGACTATCCCCTTTGAGCGCCAAAGTGAGGCTCCTAGGACCCTGGCAGTGTTCTCTGCAGAGGGACACTGATGGAGCCTTTGGTCCCAGGGACAAAGCTGAAAGCCCAAGCTGGGAAGAAAGACACACTCAACCTGCAATTAAAAAAAAAAAAAAAGCTTACAAAGATGACAAAAGATGAACAGAAGGCAAGGCGAAAGATGTAGCTGGAAGTTTCCATGCATTTCGAAATGTCTTTTCAAGGCCTTTTTGATCACTATGCTCCCCAGCCATCCTGTGATACATCTGTGAATTATTCCTTTCCTGATTTTACACAGATGACAATGTGGAAACTGTTAAGTTCTTCATAAACTGTCTCTTTTGTGCCCCGCTGTCCCCTCGAAGTCAGGAAGACAAAAACAAAATAAAGTAAAAATAGTAATAAAGGGAGAGAGCAGCAAAGAGACACTTTAGAGGATTCTTCTCGAGTCCTCTGGCCAGAAGGTTCTTCCAGCCTGTTTTGATGTGTTGGTCTCTCCATTCATCTTTATCCTCCGAAAATGATGTTTTAAAGACTATCTATGCTTTCTCTCTGCCCAAAGAGAGAATGTTTCTATGCCCTTAAACTATGGTATGAATGAAGAATAATTATTAATGGTTTTTAAAAATTCTTAGTGGAAAAAGTATGATGATAAGTGAAGATGGTTATTTTTTGGAATCCTGAATGACAAATAAAAGTATGGACCCCCCAATTACAACCAGCAGAGACCGGAGATGGACAGAGTAAGGTGTTTACATTAATAATAATAATAATAATGACACAAAAAAAGAAAAAGAAGTCTTGAAATTAAAAGAAAAACTCTTTCCTTTCAGAGCAACGAGGTACCAAAAAAAAAAAAGAGGTAATAAGCACAGGCATTAGCAAACTTCTCCAGCAATTACACATAATTTAATACGAGCCCTGATTCACAACAGAGGACTGAGACCACCTTAGGCACGACATTGATACTATAAATATAAAATTCGGTACCTTGATTACCTAAATTGAAACAAGACAGATACTTAAGAGTCAGCTTTACTGTGGAAAAGCTACTGACTTGGTATAAGTTACTTGGGCTTTTTATTTCTAAGACTGATGTATTATTTTTACTCTTCTTAAAAGATTCGGGCCCTGTGAGAGCAACGGGATGTACGCTTTTGAGTTGTTTTTCTCGGTTGGCCTTGAGTCAGACACACTCTCCACTCATCTCTCACACTTTTGTCACAATGGCAGGCCAAGGATGATGCCATGTAACCCTCAGCTTTGCGTTGTAAAAACATTCATTTGGCCTATCCAGAGATCAAACAAGATTTGGGGCCCAATGTATTCTTATTCTAACTAATGGAGTGATTAGCCCAGATAGCCTGGAGCAGAAAAACAAGGAAAATCGGAAGAAAAGGAAACGCTTTGTTGAGAGCTCTAGCGAAGGCTTGGAGTAAGGGTTCAAGGCAACTGAGAAGAGCATAGGCTTCGGAGTCAAATCAGGGATCAGGGCCTGCCCCCAACCATGGAAGTCACTTTCGTATCATCAGTTTCCTCCGTGCAAAATGGCGGAAAGCACCACCACCGACGAAGGGTGTTGACAGAACTCAACGCAATACTTGTGAATGAACCTGGAATGCTGTCCCACACATAAAAAGTACTCAACAGTGCTACCTTCCTCTCCCCTGCCTCTCTTCTCATTTCGTGGGAGGAATCAGGAAAGCCTTGGCTTTTTCGGGTTGCACACAGAATGTTCTTCATGGACAGAGAGCCACACCAGGCCTTCTCACCGTCAACCACAACCTGGGCGAGCTCTCTAGGCTTCCAGCCTCTCTCTTCCTCCAGCACCACATCTGTTATAGTCAAAGTCAACAGCACGGCTTTAAGCCTCAAAGAAGAGCGTGTACTCCCTGAAATAAATGGACTTGACTCAAGTTAGATATTGAGCTATTTAAACATGTTGCTCACAGCTCATGTTCTCAGCTTGAGGAATTCCTCTTGGATTCTTTCTCCAGTGGCAATGGATGGTTTCCACATTACATTCCTTGTCCCCTTATTCAGCTGGCAAGCCAGATAAAATAAAAATAAATTCTGAGCGCGTGCACACAGACACACACACACACAGACACACAGACACACAGACACACACACATATTCAGTGCTATCCTAAGTTAGACAAGTAGGTGATTAACACGGATTGAAAGTATGATTATCGTTCACAAGCCTCCTGATTCTGATTTTGCTGGTAGTAGATATGTGCCAATGTCAGGTAGTCTGCATTTGAGGAGAAATATTGCTGTCATTGCTTGATTTTAGCTTTGAGGTACAATGTATCTTAACGATTTTTTAAAAGCAAGATCTCTTCCACCCCTAGGCTGGGAACGTCCATGTGCTGTGGGTGCGGCCCTAAAAAAAAAAAAAAAAAAAAAAAAAGATGAAATAAATAAACTAAAAAAATTAAAAGATCTCATAATTTTAATGGGACTGAAAGACAACTGAATAATGACCTATGTTTTTTTTTTTTTTAAACCATTTGTCCTCTCTTGCTCTGTCTGCCAAATGGGTGAACAATAAGTACCCCTTGAGTAAGACTCAAAGACAGACACCTGTCCTGGTAAAAATGACTCAGAGCTTCTAACTTGGCTTCAAAATCCTATGTGAATCTCTTTCTTTCTCTCTCTCTCTTCCTTTCCTTTCCTTTCTAATGGGGCTATTCTTGGGCTGAGGCAGGGGTGAGGAGAGGTATTCCATCAAAACAGTGCATTTTCCAATTCTACCTGGAATTTCAGTACTTGATTACGAGGCTCGGAGAAGTTTCTTTGTTTGGAGAATTATAAATTCAGTCTAATCATACCTGGCACTATGCGTGTGGCAAAGAAACAAACACAAATGTTGGCTGAAACAAAAGCAAAATAAAAATAAAAAGATATTAACAAATGAGAGAGCCAGTAGGTCAGCCAAACAAATGAAGATGTCTTATCGCCACCCTAGTTGAGAGTCAAGAGAAATGCACTCCATTCCTAAAGCCTCTCCAACAGGAATGTTTGGACGGCTGCAAAGGATCAGGATGCAGGAAGCTAACATTCCACACCAGTTCTGCCATTTATTTTCTATCTGGCCTTGGGCAAGTCAAGGACCTTTTGCTGTAGCTCAAGTTCCTCTACTGTGAAATGAAGATAAGCTCTCTCACCAAATTGATATGGCTATAAAATAATGAATGTGATAATGCTTTGTCAACAGTAAGTGCCACATTGATGTTAGTTATTACCGTTATCAAACAGCACACTGACCAGTAGGGCAAGAATAATAGGTTAACCAACCAATCTTATTAATCCACTTCTTAGTCACTCAAACCAGTCTGAAACCATCTGATGTCTCAAGAAATCTATGTTGTGACCTAAACAAAAACTTTATTCACGAAGTCAACAGTGAGTTCCAAGTTGGTTTTTTTTGGGGGGGGGGTGGGAGCAGGCAGCGGGGAGGACAAAAAATAAAGGGGCTCTAGTTCAAACCGGCTTAGACAGGATGCTGTAGTTAGTTTTCTTAAGGTTTTTCCCAAGCATGTTTCTATTTAAAATCATCTTTTTGCATTATTCTGGAAGAGAGGGTAATTCTTATCTCATCCAAAATTAGTGTTTCCAATTTCCTTATATAACAAGGCTTGAATGCTGTGGAGGAAGTAGGCAAAAACTAAGGAACCAAGAAAGATCAAAAAGCAAGAGACCTATAACCTGTAAGGTTAAGAGGTGATGACCCTAGGGCCCTGAAGTAAGGTGGAAGTCTAGAGAGATGTTTTCAGGTACTTTTAGGCAACTAACTTTGCAGGGCTTATTGAAAAGCGACAGAGACAGAATCCGAAGCTTAGGATAAGACTGCTGCATGAATACACTTTACAAAGATCACAGGGATCTCTTCCAAATCAACCTGTCACTGTTTAAGAAAGGAGCTTTATCCTCTGTGTCCACTGTTTAAAAGCAACACTTGTCCACCCTGAAAGTATTTCTTTTGACTTGTTCATCTTTGTCCTAAACCTTGGATAAGGCACAGTCAGGCCACAAATTAGAATGGGAAAAAAAAAAATATATATATATATATATATATATATATATATATATATATATATAATTAGATACCCAGGTTAAATCATATATATATACCTAAACAATGGTGTTAATTGCATCCTGAATTTTGACCTTTAACTAAGAGAGGAAAGTTGTAGTCAATATAGTGCCATTAATGTAACACCACACTCTGTTTTTCTAACGTTTGATAGAGAAGTGGCTGTAGCTGTGACAGTGTGAAAAGGAACATTAGGCGGGCTGGTAGCATGTACATTCTATACAATAGACCAGATGTAAACATATGTATTACGTGGTTGTACATGGTATACAAATGGCTAAAAGAGATAAAGTAAATGGAAGGAAAAAATATCTTTCTGATATATCCCAACAAAGCCACAATGTATTATCTACGGACTGGAAAAGTTTTAAGAAATATAAACATAAGACACTAACTTACTTTTTGGTTTTAACTAAATTCAGGAAGGACAGCTTCTACCAAATACTTTTTTTTTTCCACGAAGAATTACAAGATAGAGAAAATGTTTGTTTCGGTTACATTTTGCGAGTCATCAGAATATGGTAAAAATACATTAAAAGTCTTTGGAGCTTGTAATCATGTATTAAAGACATTAGTCATCAGAGAAGAATCAGTGATTTCTACGTATCATTATCTTAAAAGCTTTAGAAACATGCACCTTTCAAACTTCCAATTACGTTAAACTAATCTGCATCAATCTAAGGAAACATTTAGACTCTCAGAGGCAGGAAATTAAACCACTAGTTCTTCTATTCTGAGCACACCTCTAAGCCTGTCTTGCTTTTGTACTTAGTGTTTGTAGGTAAATGCTAAGAAAGTGGTTGAGACAAATTGAACATTGTATTCAAATCAAATAGAAGATTAGCCAAAAGTAAGTGCGCAGAAACTAAAAAAGAGCTGGGTTCATGGAACCGAAGGTGGCAAGAACAGCAATAACTCATCAAAAACACCTTGTTTCCATACTCTCACTCTCTTGCAAAACAAAAATGATCTACTACATAAATTAAGGTAATAAATAATTCCTCCTCCCTCTGAAAATTTTAGCCTAAAACGGCTGCAGATATTATAAAAGAAAACATTTAAACAAATGAATGCTTTGGAAAACAGCATTTCCTACATCTCATTTAATTTCACACCAGCAAACATCTACTGGGTATGCAAAGGTGCAAGACTCAGTGGACACAAATATGAATAAGACCCAGTTTTCTTGCCCTCAAAATTCTTAAAATCTAGAACTACACAGATGAGAGAGGCTCCTAACATACCCACCTTATTACTTCTCCATGGAAATACCCAACTAAAATAATCTAGAAACTGTCAAAACATCTAATAAAATGTTGATGCCGGAGTGACACTTGCTTTGATACTGTAGGTCCACAGTAAAGTGGGAAGTAAGTACAATTACACAGTAAATCTGGGTAAATCTGGGATCAGCAGAGCGGGCTGATAATTCAGGTTTTCTGTAGGTCTTTATCCAGCTGGGCTTAACGCTATTCTTCCATCAGGACAGGGTCTTTTGTATGTGTGGCTGGGAAACACACACCTAATTAGGGGGTCCAGAGTACCCTCCAGCTGTACATTCTTTTTTTTTTTTTTTTTTTTTTTTGTCTTTTTCTAGGGCCGCACCCTCAGCATATGGAGGTTCCCAGGCTAGGAGTCTTATCGGAGCTGTAGCTGCCAGCCTATGCCAGAGCTACAGCAACGAGGGATCTGAGCCGCCTCTGTGACCTACACCACAGCTCACGGCAACGCCAGATCCTTAACCCACTGAGCGAGGCCAGGGATTGAACCCACAACCTCATGGTTCCTAGTCGGGTTCCTTAACCCCTGAGCCACAACAGGAACTCCCAGCTGTACATTCTAACGCTGTGATCCCCACTACTCTAGCAGTAAGAGGAGGTGTCTGAGATGATCAACTGAAGCTCCTTCTACTTGTGACATTCAATGAGCAAAGCCAAAATGTTTATTTCAGGATGGTCATTATAAGAAGAAAAATACATTATTCAACTTGTGTGTCAGACCAGCACATTCTCTAAGACAATGTCTCAGTTTTGGCCAAAGACCCTAATTTATGTCTCTTGATGGATTCCAATCTCATGAGCTCATCCTACACCTTAAAAAAAAATGTATTCATTATGTAAGCTTTTCTTTAAGCAAATGTAAGGCTGGAGAGGAGGAAAGTGCTGCTTGCCATTCAATTTGGCTTCAGCAGAACTTTCCATTATTAGGAGGAGACTGCCCATTTCTAGATAATGAGAACAAATTTTTCATCATCATTTTATTTCACTATGTCACTCTGGAAGAGTCTGAAAGTCATATACTCTCCACCTTTGCCTCTTGTAGCATCAACAGGTTATAAAAATAATACTTTGTCTTATGGTATGCAACCTTAAGATGAACTCAGGAAAATGGTATTCGTGATTCTGTTGGATATATTAGATGTGCAATAACGATGTATTATAAAGTAAATCAAATTACAAAAATGAACCCTATCCCTTGGATAAAGTTCTGGGAGTGAGCCAACACCACAATTATTATCTTCTCTAGCATTGAATGTTCTACATAAGTGTTTGGAAGATGTAAACAGGACATAAATCTGAGATCGGTTCTTCAATCTGTCTACAAATAACCATGACATTATATATAAACTATACTTTAGAGCATATATGCTTTCTGTTTAAGCAGTTAAGAAGTGTATCAGACACTATGATAAACAGAAAAAACGGAGCGTGAATACCGATAAATGCAAGCCTTCCGTCTCGGAAAGTCTTCACTTATTTGATTAAGTTAGGTGAAAAACAGAGCAGTCATGCTTGTAGCCTTTCTTCCTTTTCCCTTTCCTCTCCTCTTTTCATTTCTAATGCGAATCGGAAGTCTATGTGGAGCAGTCTGGCTAGCCTCAGTCTAACCTCCCCATCTGGAAGGGGACTAACCAGCCTTGGGGCTACTTCCAACCCTTCCCAGCTGTTGGGTTGGGGTTTTTTGTTTTTGTGGGCTTGAGAAAGCATATTTATATAAATGATTGCCATATCCTTTGCCAGCTGTTGACCCTGCTCTTGTCCCGGTTGGGGCATGGTTTTCATTTTTAGCGGCCACAGACTGGAACTGACCCTGATAGAGTTAGCACGCTATGCAAACAGCTTTACGCGCTATTGCTGTGACAGTTCAGACAATGGATGCACAGTGTAATCCAAGGGACCGGTGTTTCCCTTTGGGCGAATGTCACAGAATCCAGAGCTGGAAGTATCAGTTGAAAAAATAAATTCTGAGATTCTCTCATGGGGTTATGGACTAGCTTCTCTTCAGTAATTCAGACTGCCGCGATTTCAGCTAGAGTCAGAGCAAGAATTTAGGAGCAGCAATAAATGAGTTGCCCTCATACGTGTAAGAACCTGAAACGTGCTCTAGATAAATCCACAGAGGCAACTGTCTCTATAGTTATAGGTTAAAAAAAAAAAGCTATATTTTCAGATTTAAAACTGTGTCTCTATGCTTCTGATGCTAACATTCATAAACTGAAAAAAATTAGATCCTTGTACCTCAAATAGGATAAAAATAAGATAAAAATCAGTTTAGGCTTTTGATCATTACTACAGCCTACAGATAAACTATTCCTAAAGAGCCAATCAAATCATGTCTTATGCACAGAACCAACCAAAATAAATCTATCTTTAATCTGTAGCTAACAGCAGTCACTGTGAACTAGAAAATTCACAAATATACTTAGGGGGAGTTCAGTTGGGGGTGGGGCCCCACAGGGCTGGGAGGGAAGACTATTTATTCCATGAAGGATAATTCATCTGCTGTGAAATGGGACTAAGAGAATAAACAGCAAATATTTACAACTTTCATACATTTTACAAAGTCCTGTCCATGAGCACAAGTGCATATGTGAATAAGGAAATTTAAAAGAAACAGATTGTTAATGCTTAAAATGCTACAGCTCCTAAAACTGAAGATTTCTAACATGTGATAATTTACAGGATTATTCAATCACTGCAACAGATTATTATTTGGAGAGTCTAACTGTAAAGGGAAAGTAAAGAGATAGCTTATAAAAAAGTCCTGGACTACATTTTCTCTCTCTCTCTGCAAGCCTACATACAGGCTGCCTGGCTATGGCAGATGGAGACGGCCATGCATAACTGTAATTAAAATGTGAACTCCATCTTAGAGGTCAGAATAGAATAGTTGACAAACAGGGAAGCTGGGAGATGGAAAGAGAAAATATTTCCTGACATAAGCATTTTCAGTCTTTGAAAAACAATCCAAAAGGAAATTTAGCCTATGAATTTAAGCGTCACATACTTAGTCTATCTTTAAAAAATCCTCAGAAGCTTGAGATCTGGAATTACTTTAAAGGCAGCTCAGAATTTCAATCAGCTTTAGCACAATGAAAATTTCCAGTGCTGGGGGAATTAACGGATGGGATATTTGAAGCGTCTATGAACTCTGATTAACTAATGACAAAAATCTGTGAAATTACAAGGTGGTATATATTTTTTTCTCTCACGCAAATGTACTTGTAATAATGAGGAAAAGAAAAGAAAGCCATTTGTTGCTCACAGCAGATCCTGACTGAAAATTTCACACCATTGGTACAAGCTAATGGCACAATCTTCAGATACACTTTGTTTTGATAAGCAGAATATAATTAGATTTTTAAAACTTTAATATTATGTCCCCTGTCTTTTGTATTTATTTTGATCACTGGGGCTTATTTCTATCATCTTATTTCATATGATCTGTTCTCTCTTCGCTTCTATTGCACTGAGAGTTTTCTATAATCATTTTTCTCCATATGTTTGGAAGCTATAGATTGTATTTCCTTCTTCCTTCCTTCTCTCCTTCCTTTCCTGTTCCCGTTCCTCCCTCCCTTCCTTCCTTTCCATTTCTGGCTGCACAGTGGCAGATGGAGTCCCCAGACCAGGGATCAGATTTGAGCCACAGTTGTGACCTGCCCCGCAGCTGCAGCAACACTGGATCCTTAAACCCACTATGTGGGGATCGAACCTGCATCCTGGCGCTGCAGAGACACTGCCAATCCCATTGCTCCACAGCAGAAACTTCTAGATTATATTCCTATTAATGGTTTACCTTTAACTTTTATCGTACTATCAACTCTAAAATTCCCATAGTTACTCGATATCAAAATATTTGTCCTAAATATGCTTTAATTGCCACTGAACATCCAAACAGCTTCTTTGTCATTATCATTTGGAATTTAAGTTCCATGAAAGATATTGTTGTTATAACATTCAAAGTTCATTGCTAAAATAATTCTGTACCTTGTATATCACTATTTCCCTCTACACTCACGTTTTCATAATGAAATACATTCTTTTTTTTTTTCTTTTGTCTTTTGTCCTTTTAGGGCCACACCTGCAGCATATGGAGGTTCCCAGGCTAGGAGTCTAATCGGAGCTGTAACTGCCAACCTATGCCACAGCCACAGCAATGCCAGATCCAAGTCGCATTTGCAACCTACACCACAGTTCACAGCAACGCTGGATCCTTAACCCGCTGAGCAAGGCCAGGGATCGAACCCACAACCTTAGTTCCTAGTCAGATTTGGTTCTGCTGCACCGTGACAGGAACTCCCATGAAATAATTCTTAAAAGGATTTTTTTTTCCCCCAAAAACGGCAAGTCAGTAGTAAACTCTTACTACTCCATGATAATAATGAATGATAATTTTAGCTGGGTATAGAATCATAATTGAAAAATTATTTTTGATCAGCACTTTGGCATCTTACTCCATTGTCTTCTAGCATCTAATGTAACCAAATAAAAGTTACCTAATTTTATTTTTATTTATTTATTTATTTTTTAGGGCAGCACCTGTGGCATACAGAGGTTCCCAGGCTAGGGGTCGAATCAGAGCTATAGCTGCTGGCCTACACCACAGCCACAGTAACAAAGGATCTGAGCCGCATCTGCCACCTACACCACAGCTCAAAGCAATACCGGATCCTTCACCTACTGAGCAAGGCCAGGGATCAAACCTTCGTCCTCATGGATACTAGTCAGATTCTCTTCCGATGAGCCATGACGGGAACTCCAAGTTACCTAATTTTAATACCTATGTAGGTAATATAGCTCTCTCTGCTAGCTTTCAAAAGTCAATAGTCTTTGATTTCACTATAAAGTATGTAGATATGAATTCATTTAAATATTCAAGTCAATGCTCAAGTTATAGTTTCAATCTGAGGACTAAATCTCTTCAATGCAGAAAATTCTTAGCTCTTATTATGTAAGCATCACTTCTTGGTCATTTTCCCTATTTTATTTTGGAACTCTTAGCAGATACATACTGAAGTTTCTAAACTCCTTGTTTCTGAACTGTTATTTCATATTTTTATATTTCTGTGCTGTTTTCTGAGAACCACTATCCAAAAATACAGTCTAAAAATGTTACTGAGTTTTAAGTTTTCAATATCTTTATTATTTTATTGTTACTGTTTAGAGTTGATTCTTTTCCAGATCCATGTGTTCTTATTTAGTCTTTGCTGGCCTTGTTTTATAATGCCATTTCTTTATCCTTTTGAGGATCTGAAATATAGCTTTTTTTCTTCAGATCGTTCTATTATTTTTCCTTTTATTTGAGTGAATTCATCTCCTATTTGCTGACTTCATTGTCTATCTTTCTTGGTATTAATGTATTACTTTATTTTTACAGATTTTGACATTTGATTTATAGGCCTAAGTGGGAGTTACGATGAATGCCTTTCACTTTCTCTGTGAGTGCACTACTCCCTGCTTTGCCTACATGGAAGCCCTAGAACTCGAGTCTAGATTCTGGTCATAAGTTGAGCAATTAGGGGATCTGACCCTTTGGTAATATTGGGGGAAATTAAAAAAAAAAATCAGTGGATAGCTTAGCTTAGTTCCTAAGTCTGTCTTTCTCTTCCTTTTCCCCTAGGTATGTAGTTTTGAACAGGTCACAGCTCTCAGCAGCAGCTAACAATAGCTTACATTACTGTCTTTTGAGGAGACCCTCCTTGGCTCCAAATGGAGCACTCTGCACAAGCCTGACTCCCAGCCATCTGAGCCGTAGTTCAGACACCAACAGCCATGGTCACCATCCCTCTATACCTTGCATTTCTGTTCCAATTTTGATTCAAGAGATATTTGTCTTAATCTTTAACTTTTGCTTCATCTTCTTAATTGTGTTTTCCTCTTATTACTCCAAGAGTTTATCACCAAAGTATAGAGTTAGAACATCTTTACTGAAAGAGTTCCCCCAACCAAATTTTTAGTACTAAGTCATTCACCTTTAGATTTTCCTTTAAGCCAAAATGACCTTATTATTGCTATGTCACAGATAATTCTATATTCAAGCCATGCTGAAAATCTCTTATCTGCAAATGATTTTTTATAATTTATAATTGTAATTAATTTCTTATACTCTGAATTATCCAATGAGTGAAAATACTCAAAATACATTCTTGAATGATCAAAACAAATTAAAACTATTCAACATCAAAGAAATGCAAACTTAAAGCAAAAGATACCAAACTAATGGTGTTAAAGACATTCTCTCTTACCTGGCAGAGCAAACCTGATAATCTGTTTGAAAAGTGATTTGGGGAGTTCCTGTCGTGGCTCAGTGGTTAACGAATCTAGGAACCATGAGGTTGCGGGTTCGATCCCTGGCCTCGCTCAGTGGGTTAATGATCCACCGTTGCTAAGTGAGATGTGGTGTAGGTCACAGACACAGCTCGGATCTGGCATTGCTGTGGCTGTGGTGTAGGCCAGAGGCTACAGCTCCGATTAGACCCCTAGCCTGGGAACCTCCATATGCCGCAGGAGCAGCCCTAGAAAAGGCAAAAAGACCAAAAAAAAAAAAAATTAAAAAAAAAAAAAGTGATTTGACCAATAGACATCAAAAGCACAAAGAGAACCTACTGGTCAATGGGTCGTAATTCTATTTCTATAAATTTATCCTGAGGAAATTATAACATAATTGTACCAAAATGTACAAGGAATTCATTGTTTATAAAAACAAAAACCAAACCAACAATAGCATAACAAATGAAAGCAAGAGAATAAACAAAATATCCATTAACATGAGACTGGTTAAATAAATTATGGAATACTCATAGTCACTTTAGAAATATATCCATTTATATAAAAGAGAGGTGGCAAGTTATACCAAAATATTACCTCTGAAAGTATGTTAATGGGTAAACTATATTTTCTTTCTTTTCTCTTTTTAGTTAAGGTATTATTACTATAAGACTAGTATGTATTATCTCTATCAAGAGTAAAAATTAGGTAGCCATGAGGGAAATAATTACTGTTAATGCAGAGAAGGCAAGAGAAGAGTGATAATATAAGCCTGAGGCCAAAGAACTTAATCCCTCAGCTGACTATCTATAAATGCAAATATATCCCCCCACGCCTAGAACTATTTCCGTTTTATTACACAAATCTGAGCTCTCCTTCCTTTTTTTTTTTTTGATCTTTTTGCCATTTCTTGGACTGCTCCCACAGCATATGGAGGTTCCCAGGCTAGGGGTCGAATCGGAGCTGTAGCCACCAGCCTACACCAGAGCCACAGCAACGCGGGATCCGAGCCTGGTCTGCAACCTATACCACATCTCACTTGGCAACGCCAGATCCTTAACCCACTGAGCGAGGCCAGGGATCAAACCCGCAACCTCATGGTTCCTAGTCGGATTCATTAATCACTGAGCCATGACGGGAACTCCTCTCCTTCCTTCTTTTCAAGGTCTCCAACCTAATCTCCTCCTAGTTGCTTGGTCAGCATCTATCTCTGGTCTATTTCTAATTTATCCCTCTTTTCTGACTTCCCTTCAGACCAAAACTGTGCTGAAATTTTTTAATGGAAAACAAATCCTCTCTTGACAATGACATAAAAAGGAGTTGTCTGATGGCTCAGTGTTGTCACTGCAACGGGTTGGGTTTACTGCTGTGGTGTGGGTTTGATCCCTGGCCCAGGTACTTTTCATAAAGTAAATAAATAAATAAATAAATATGGCCTTAAAAACATGCTAATGTCTTTAAAAAAAAAAAAAGAAAGAAAACAACATAAAAAAAGAGACATCCCATAGCTTATTTTCTCACATCCTACTCTCTTCTATTCATGTCACAATCTGTGGTCCTGTGGCTCTCATGTTTATTGCTACAGTCAAATTGCTCTTGCTAAGGCCTCTGATGATTTGCCAATTGCTGAACTCAATGTATATGTCCAGGACCATTAATTACATCATCCTAAATTTAATGACACTACTAATTGAAACCCCACACCCCCAACCAATGACTTCTGGTGGCACTGCACTATGTGGGCTCTAGTCTTGATTCTTTATCAGCTCTTTCTGAACAAATCATCCTCCATAGTCCTGTCATATTTTACTGATTTTCAGAGTCTGTCCTTGACCCACCATTTTTCTCACTCCATACACATTCTCCTTCATCTACACTGATAACTCCCAAATTTTTACTCAGGGCTAGGTGGTCTGCCTTGGTTGTCTCAAAAGTATGTATATTTCAACATTCCTAAAATTAAAAGTATTAAGGTCCCCATTACATCCTCTCTTATATGCTTCTCCCCGTATATCCTCTCTTCGGTTTAGATAGCACAGTCAGAAACCCGGGGTTCATATTAAACTTCACCCTCTTCCTCATGCCTTATATCCAGTCACCACACCTGACAGTTTTTACTCTTAAACACCTCTCAACTTTCTTTGCTACCTCTCTCCCGTCTTCTCCTTTCATTACATTCGCCACTGCCCTAGATCAGGTCAATACTCCACTGGTCTCCCTGTTAACCTTTCTTCAAGTCTACCTTCTCTGCAGCTATCAAATTGCATTGCAAATGCCAGTCTGACTACATCACTCCTCTTCTGCTTTAACCTTGTGTCCATTTCTTACAAAGTAAAATTCAAATTCCTCACCTAACACATGCACTGTTCTGGATTCATCTCTTATGACTCCCTGCCTAGAAATTACATTATGGCAACGTCGACCCCTGTATGAGCCCTTGGAACATACCATGGCTTTTCGTGGCTCTGTAGCTTTGCTTATGCTCTGTTCACTACCTGCACTGCTACCAACTCAACTCCTCCACATCCTAGGTGTCATATCTTTAAGAAAGCTTTCTGGAGTTCCCATCGTGGCGCAGTGGTTAACGAATCCGACTAGGAACCATGAGGTTGCGGGTTCGGTCCCTGGCCTTGCTCAGTGGGTTAAGGATCCGGCGTTGCCGTGAGCTGTGGTGTAGGTTGCAGATGCGGCTCGGATCCCGCGTTGCTGTGGCTCTGGTGTAGGCCAGTGGCTCCAGCTCCGATTCGACCCCTAGCCTGGGAACCTCCATATGCCGCGGGAGCGGCCCAAGAAATAGCAACAACAACAACAACAAAAGACAAAAAGACAAAAAAAAAAAAAAAAAAAAAAAAAAAAAAGAAAGCTTTCTTACATATTCTCTCCTGTCCACAACACCAAGCATAGAAAGGAACTTAGCAATAAAGACCATACCCTTTGAAGTTTCCTGTTCTTCACAGTATAATATGATGAGAAATTCAGTGGATTTTCATCTTTCCCTTATTAAAGATTTTGTATATTTGAAATTTTTATATTTACAATTTTTCTCCTTCTTTTACCCATTAAGCTCAATTTTGCACTCTGAGAATCTGCATTAAGGATTTTCCCCTGCATATTGTAGCTTGTACCCATAGTATTTTTACTACATGCTTATTCACAGGCTAAAGCTGACTGCTAAGGTTAGAGGAAAAAAGAAAGTGTTATCACCAATAGCAGTAGTATTTTAAAGCTAAGTAAAATCTCCTTCTAGTAATCAAATGAGCAAGGACATAAGAGAAACAACTGTGGTATAAAAGACCCAATACCTACTTAGCTTGTGGTTCATAACAGAATATAAACTAGGAATTGTGTGGAAATTCTCAGGGAGAAATTCCATAGACAATACTTGTTACACAATACAACTGAAACTACACTATTTTGATACTTTTAGTTGAAGAGTAGAGAGAAAAACAATGTTTCAGATATTGTGGCACAAACTAAAACGCCTAAAGTTAAACAACAACAACAAAACTTGCTAGTTTAGGAGCTGGACATTGTTTATTAGCAAGAATAGCAAAGAGAAAGACTGGCTCGGGGGACTCCATCCCTGAAATCCTAAAATTCTGCAGTGTATTGGTTTGTATGTTTGGGGGGGGGGTTGTATGTATGTATGTGGGGGAGAATCCTTAAGACTTCAAAAATATTTTTTAAAAATTGCTGTCTTTGTATATTGGGAAATGGATGCTAAACATGAATTTTTTTTAATCTTTGAAAAAGTGCACATTGCTTCATGGACTAGGAAAGGGGCTATAACGAGATCTGGATAGAAAAAAACACCTTTAATAAAAATTTTTGAAAAATAAAATCCAGATCAGAAAGGAGTAAATCTCCTAAAAGTTGGCAAGATTAATTTGCCATGTTATACAAATAGGAGGAAATCTGCTAAAAAGAAAAAAGCAAAGAAAAAAAAAAAAAAAAAACCTAGTTGCTAATCTTAGGTTAATAGTAAATGACCCCATCCACTCTTAACCTCAAAGACTAACCTCTTGACCCCCAGCCAGTGGCCCTGTTCAGAAACATGTTGCCACCAAAGTAAATAAAAAGAGAACACAACGTGCTGAAATTGTTACTGCTAATGACAAGTGACACACACTTTATATTGCCAATGAGCCAGCCATCAATAAATAACCCTAAACATGTTTGATACTCTTCTGGATTTTAGTCTCCTGTCCTGTTGGGTTTTTTTGCTTTTTTTTTTTTAACACTTTTATTTATTTATTATGAAAGAAGGAGGGTGAAATTATTATTGTCAGCTCTGGGTGTTTTAGAAGGAAATTTTTTAAAGTATAGACTATAAAAGTAAGGGGGAAACCACATAGGTAGATGTGTTGGTGTGATCACTGCTACTCGATAATTCATATTCACGCTCTTTTTTTTGTTTGTTTTGTTTTGTTTTGTTTTTAGGGCAACATCACAGCATATGGAAGTTCCCAGGCTAGGGGTCGAACTGGAGATACAGCTGCCAGCCTATGCCACAGCCACAGACACATCAGATCCGAACCGTGTCTGCGACCTACACCATAGCTCACGGCAAGTCAGATCTTCAACCCACTGAGCGAGGCCAAGTACTGAACCTGTAACCTCATGGTTCCTACTCGGATTTGATTCCACTGCTCCACGAGGAAAATTCCTCCATGCTCTTTTTAACTGGCATGGTCCATGCTAAAAGACAAATGGTAAAAGAGGAGTTCCAGAGGAGTTTCCAGAATTCTAGCCTAGAACACAGGTCATAGACATAAAGTCTAGAGACAGAAAACTCTCAAAGTCTAATATTCAGAATATTCTGAGTAAGTTCTTAAACTCTCTCAGTGAAGCATCGTATTGATGTCCCTGATATCACTTAAAATCTGAGATTTTTTTTTACATATATATACATTCTTTTTCTCACATTATCCTCCATCATGCTCCATTATAAGTAACTAGATATAATTCCCAGTGCTATACAGCAGGATGAGATTTGATTGATGTTGCTAAGTTGATTCCATAAAAACCAACACGTGGAAACTGACAGCACTTCAATAGTTTTGAAATTTTGAATTCCCCAATTTATAAACAAGGTTTGCTTCAGTTTCTTTTTTTTTCCTCCACCCAAATACATATGTATAAAATATTTCTAGAAGGATAAAGAAACTGGTAATATTGTGAACCTCCAAAGAGAAGAATCAGGAGACTGGGGGGCAGGGTTAGAAGAAAGATTTTTCATTTTTTGTACTCTTTTGTATGTTTTGAATTTTGAACCTATTAAAAATTTAAAAATATACCACCTCACGCCTGTCAGAATGGCCATCATTAACAAGTCAACAAATAACAAGTGCTGGAGAGGGTGTGAAGAAAAGGGAACCCTCCTACACTGTTGGTGGAAATATAAATTGGTACAACCACTATGGAAAATAGTATGGAGGTACCTCAGAAAACTAAATATAGAACGACCATATGATTTAGCAATCCCCCTCTTGGGCATATATCCGGACAAAAGTTTCCTTGAAAAAGATACATACACCCGTATGTTCCCTACAGCACTATTCACAATAGCCAAGACATGGAAACAACCCAAATGTCCATTGACAGATGAATCGATTAAGAAGATGTGGTATACATACGTATATAAAATTGAATACTACTCAGCCATAAAAAAGAACAAAATAATGCCATTTGTAGCAACATGGATGGCACTAGAGACTCTCATACTAAGTGAAGTAAGTCAGAAAGACTAAGACAAATACCATATGATATCACTTATATCTGCAATCTAATAAATGGCACAAATGAACCTTTCCACAGAAAACAAACTCATGGACTTGGAGAACAGACATGTGGTTGCCAAGGGAGAGGGGGAGGGAGTGGGATGGACTGGGAGTCTGGAGCTAGTATATGCAAACTGTTGCATTTGGAGTGGATAAGCAATGAGATACTGTTGTATAGCACAGGGAACTATATCTCGTTACATATGATAGGACATGATGGAGGATAATGAGAGAAAAAGAATATATATACAATGTGTGACTGGGTCTACTGCTGTACAGTAGAAATTGACAGAACACTGTAAACCAACCATAATGGAAAAAATAAAAATCATTAAAAAAATTTTAAATAGTAAAAATAAAATAAAAATTCAAATGAACAAATAACACAAATTATGAGCATATCTATGACCAAATTCATAAAGCAGGAGGAAACCTATTCAAGTATGAAGAGACATGAATACAAACGGGAAGTAGGTTTTGAGTTAAGCAGCATAAATTTGCATGTGTATACCAGTGAAAACAGAGGTACATATAGGGAGAGGTAAATAATTTTAATAAAATCAACCTAATACACAGGTTAAAAATTATTTTCTAGAATGCGTATAAATCCACACTTAGTAGAAATAAATCATAATTTACAGGAGTAGAAATAGGAAAAAACATATTTTTCAAAGTGGCTAGATATTAGCTGGAAAAATAAAAATTATACTTCACCCTCCAACCCACTTTCACACCTCTCCCCAAGAAATACTATTTAGTAGACGTAGAGGTAAAACCAAATCATGCATACACGGTTGCGTACTATATACTTGCTTATATTTTGTACTTTCTTCTTATTAGGAATTTTCAACTTGAAGATGAAATGAAAAAATGAAGGCGTTTTAGCACAGGTTATAATCTGTAGCCAAACAAGAGCATATAAAATAATATAATCCACAATTCTCATAAATAAAATTAAATTATACTTAACTGTAAAACTTAACCATTTTCTCTCAAATTTTTATTTATATAAAATATTTCCTGCTTTAAAGTTTTTCAAGAGTAAAAATGCTTTGACATGCTTTTAATTGATTCGTTTTACACTCAGAGGGAGGATAACAGTGATTTGTGAAAGGATTTTTTTCTGTCTTGCACACATCTCTCATTTGTCCATCTTAATTCAATTAAAGGAAATAAGGACAGTTTGACCGATGAATGAACCATATTTTAACCGAGGACACTTCTATTTAAACTGGAGTGTATCAACCACTGTAATTGTCAGTTAGTTACTTCCGATCTCTAACTTTTGTTTTGAGAGGTCACGGCATGGTCATGAAAGAGAAGAACATATCAGAATATAGATAAGTATTTAAACCATTAGTCCATTAGCCATTCAAAAAAGAAAATTTTAAATTATTACTGGCTTATATGGTGATAACTCAACCCTATGAAGAGCTTTAGTTGCACTGAAGGCCTATAAGTGCAAATACTATGAAACTTTTATTTTTGTTAAGTTGAAAAAGTAGGCAAAAGTTTTGTTATGCTGGGCCTTACAGGTTTTGGGGAGGAGTTTTGTTGTTGCTTTAATTAGCTTTACAGGGGTTTCATTTACCTTCAGTTAAGCCTACCTATTTTGACTACTGTCTTTGAGGAGCTTTTCTTTTCTTTTTAATATTAATGCATATATGGTATAATCATCACTGCAATCAAGATATAAAACATTTCCATTGCTCCAAAAGGCCCACTAGTCTGCTGTGGAAGTCAATCTCTTTCCTCCAGCTCCTGGCCCTTGGCAATCATTGATTTTCATTCTATCTCTACCGTTTTGTCTTTTCTAAAATTTCATATAAACAGAATTGTGCAGTATGTAGTGTTAATGTCTGTATTTTTTCACTTAGCACAATGCTTTTGTGATGCATCCATGCTGCTGTGTGTGTCAATCAGTAGCCCTTTTCCTTTTATTGTTAAGTAGGGATACAACACAATATTTTTATCTCTTCACAAGCAGATGAACATTTGGTTTGTTTAAAGATTTTGGCTCTCATGAATGTAGCTAATAAACATTCAAGTACAAGTCTTTATATAAACATATGTTTTCGTTTCTCTTGGGTAAATACATATGAGTGGGATGGTGAAATCATATGGTAGGTATATGTTTAACTTTATAAAAAACTACCAAACTATATTACAAAGTGGCTACACCATTTTGCATTTCCAACAAAAATGTATAATAGTTATACAGTTTACTCACATCTTCATCAACACTTCGTATTATTAGTCTTTTAAATTTTAGCCATTTTAGTACTTATAATATTATCTCCCTAATGACAAATGTCAGAGCATCTTTTCATATATGTGTCACTTTTTTATGTTCTTTGGTGAAGTGTCTATTCAAACACCCATGTTTTAATTGAGTTGTTTTTCTCATTACTGAGTTATAAGAGTTCTTTACATATTTCACACATGATCCTTTTATTAAATAGAGTCAATTCTTGTTATATGGGGTACTTATGGTTCATAAAGTCACCATGAACAGTGACTTTGTGAATACTAAAATTTCCTAATGGGGAAACAGTGTGAGGTACCTGTGACTCTTTGGTCACAACATTTCCATCAAATCAACTAGGAGAGGCCTGGAGTGGCCCCTCTCCATCCCACACAGGTGAGGGGAACAGAGGCTGCCTTGTGGAACTATGCCATGGGAGAGTGCCTGCTGGCCCCCCCTAACCAGAAGGGATAGGAGAATTCCTGGAAGTTGCATAAGCCCAACAATGCTGAGCCTGAGAAATGGGCAGGCAGAGCTGACAGTCTGTAGAGGTAAGTGAATGGCCCTGTTTAGTCAGGGTACTTGGGGTGTAGGTCAGGTTGAGTTAAGACAAAATAAAGAGCTTTATCGGCTTTAGAGCTATTTCTCCCACCACACCTGGTCAGGGAAACTAATTCACAGCCCCACTCCTTGATAAATACAGCCTTCAGCCTGCCCAACCAAGGAATCTAACCAGAGTATTTGGGAAGCCATGTAGCCCATCTAAAAGCCCTGCTTACAGTGGCACTTGAGGAGAGCATAGCCCAAGGCTTTCTCCATCTGCTGCACAAAACTAGTGGCCTCCCTTGACCAGGGGATTCAGTGCACACTCTTGCCTGGTATGAGTCCCCAAACAATGAGCCGTACAGGCCCTGGGTCCCATCCTGTTGCCCTGGATAAGCAGAGAAGCTCATTCATAGCCCCAACTACTACTGAATATAGTACCCAGTCCTGACCAGCTAGTAAGCCTGATCAGAGAATCCAGGTGACCATGGAGCCATCCTATAGCCCAGCCTCACTTAGGTAGGAAAATAAGCCAGCAGTCCTATCCATCAGTTCTCAGACAGTGGAACATGTCCCCATCTCTGACCTTAGAGCTCAAACACTTCCCTCATCCCCTAACTGACCATAATAGTAGACCCCACCTGCCCAAAGGACATGACTAGGAGACACATCCAGAAATGCAAACTGAGCTAACTAGTAAAGATCTGTCTCTTCCAAAGTAAAACTGGAAAGTCTGGAAGGGAAGCCTGATTACTCGAATGCATAGATACCAAGATAAGGAATGAAGGATAACAAAAAAATCAGGAAAATATCACAGTACCAAAGGAAACTAATGAAGTTCTAACAACTGACCCTAAAAAACCCCAGAGATCTATGAAGTGTAAGACAAAGAATTCAGAATACTCTTAAAGAAGTTTAGTGACTTCAAGCAAATGCAGACAACTAAACAAAATTAGAAAAATGATGGAAAAAATGAGAAGTTTAACAAAGAAAGAGAAACCACCAGAAACAAACAACAAACAAACAAACCTCAATGGACAGAAATCGGAAATCCTTCAGCTGAACAATATAATAATTAAACCAAAGAATAGAAGAGTTTCAAAAGCAGACTCAAACACGCAAAAGACAGAATCAGCAACTTGAAGGATAAGACATTAGAAATTATCCAGTCAGAGGAGCAAAAGGAAAAAAAGAATGAAAAAGAGTGAAAAACGGCAGTTTATGGAAGTAATGGGACACGATGAAAAGAAATAATTTTTGAATTATGGGAATTCCAGAAAGAGACTTGAGAAAGAAAAAGTAGCAGAAAGTATATTTAAAGCAATAATAATTGAAAGCTGCCCAAACCTGGAAAGAGAAATGGACATCCATAAAGCCCAAAGGATCCCACATAGGTTGAATCCAGTTAGGGCTGTGCTATGACACATGACAACCAAATTGTTAAAAGTCAAAGAATTTTAAAAACAGCAAGAGAAAAGAGAGAAGTTATATACAAGGGAATCCCACAAGACAAAGCAAAAACTTCCTCAACAAAAACTTTTCAGGCCAGGAGAGAATGGGATAAACATCTTCAAAATATTGGGGGGAAAAACTGCCAACCAAGAATTCTATACCTGGCAAAGCTGTCCTTCAGAAATGAAGGAGGAATAAAGGCTTTCTCAAACAAATAAATACTTTGTTCTGAGCTGCTTAAAATCCCTCATTTGGAGTTCCCATTGTGGCTTAATGGGTTAAGAACCTGACTAGTAACCATGAGGACTGGGTTCAATCCCTGGCCTCACTCAGTGGGTTAAGGAACCAGTATTGCTGTGAGCTCTGGCATGGGCCACAGATGTGGCTTGGATCCTGTGTTGCTGTGGCTGTGGCATAGGCTGGTAGCTGTAGCTCCAATTCAGCCCCTACCCTGGGAACTTCCACATGCCACAGGTGCAGCCCTAAAAAGACAAAAAAAAAAGAGAGAGAATCCCTCATTGGACCACAACCAGTGGGCATGCAGTGTTTCAGGCCTTACCATATATACATGGGCTCAGGCCAATATCAAATCATCTCTTGTCCCTCACCAGTCATGCCAACTCATTAATTAAAATTTTATATCAAACTGCCATTTTCTGCCAGGCATTGTTCCAACTCCTGGAAATTCAATGACAGAAGATAAAGCCTGGCCTCGTGGAGCTTATATTCTATCCTTGGGCTCTACATGGCTACCTTATTTCCCCCTCATCTCAAGTACTGAATGGCTACTATACACTTTTATTCTGTGGTATACACTTTTATTCTGTGCCCAAAGCATAAAGCCTCCTGCAGACAATGCTGTCTGGAAGGTTGAACGGCTGCTTTTTGTCCCACTGCATGGGGTCAATGTTCTCTGCTAAAAGTTAACAAGTATCAGCCACCATTTGCTATCAAGGCCCATCACTTACTATTAACAGTCCCTTTAACTTGCTTCCTCATACTTGTATGGCCCACTTGTTCCTCAAGTGACTTAACAATCAACTCTAGGAAACCCTGGAGGCGAGTGACAACTTTCACTATTACTCTCACATCTTCTGACAACACAGGGTCAGAATTTAAGACAAATTATTTCTACCCAGTGGCTCCCAGTTTAACAGTATATGGGTTGAGTATTTATTTATTACAGCTTGTTGGCTGAATAGTTTAATTGCTTATCTGGGGCCATAATCATTTTCTGTCTTGCTTTATTTGCCAAAATATTTTTAATGAAATGATATATCATCTTCCCAAACTACTCATTATAAAGAGAAAAGAGAATAAAGCTCTTGGGATTAATATAAAAATGTACATGGGCTTCTTTGAGCTTTTAATCAGTCCTTTACAAGTCCCCTACACTAATGACTTAATGATGTTTGGTAAAACAAGGAGAACTGAATCTGGTCTCAGACACCAGAATATCTTTAATACTGAGAATTAATTACATAGTAACTCTATGCTAGTATGTAAACCCCCCCCCCAAAAAAAAATCCCAGAGAGCAAGAGCTTGCAAACATATTTTTATGAAATATCGCAGCAAACACAAAGGGCTTTCCATGATATACCAGTGAATATCCTGCTGAAAGAATCTAAAGGTAGGTCTTTTAGAGGATGGATGCCTCTAAGCCTAGAATAAGTTAGGCTACTAGGAAAGGACAGTATCATTTCACCTGCAAATTTCTAGTAAGCACAGACATTCCCGCCTGCCCTCTGGAGCTCATAAGGTTATTCTTGTGTTAATGACCTCACAGAGCAGACAGATCCAGTCTTTCTGCTTTCTTTCTTGTAGAATGATTTCCCTAAAGCCAATGTTGGGCAAAATGCCACTAATACCGCCATAAAGCCCTCACAGTGCTCGAAGGGGGAGGCGAGAGATAGAGGGTTAGGAGGTAATCAAGCTTACAGATTAAAGCTTACTAAAGCTACAAGATGAGCACAGCTCTTGGTGTTTATTAACTCTTCTAGTACTGAGCACTCCTCCCCCACCCTGTGGGCACACAACACAAAGATCTTTTCATCAATGGACCTCAAAGGCAGGCCTTTAAGCTTCCAAGCACAGCATCTCTTCTGGGGTTTTCTTGAGTATCCACCATAGTCAGACAACAGTTCCTGCTTTTCCACATAACGTTAAAGTTATTCATGCCTGCAGATGATGAGATTTTTCTATATATGTACTGACATCTGTGAGGGCTGAGTACTGTACACACTATTTTCCAGATTTTTTTTTTTAAGGCCTTTTTCTAGACATACACAAAGCCATTTCCTGTGACAACAGGAGGCTGGAATAGGAAGAAGTTAAAACAACAAAATAAACAAAAACTTCAGAAAGGAAAAATAAAGAGCAAATTTGATTATAATTCCATGGGTTTATATCTGGACATGTTCTATTAATCTACCCCAGGTGGAGGTGTTCTAAAGAGTAATTCTTTTTGTCACAAAACATGTTTATGTTAGGCTGATCAGCCTGGTTTACTAGTATTGCATCTCAGTAATAGCTTATTACACTGCAAAATTCCAGCATCTTCATGTAGGATATACAAGCTTCATTCATTATTTTTACCTTGGACATCTAGGAGGGCTATACGCAGGTTGTTAAATTTGGGGGTACTAATTCTTAAGGGATATTTATTTGGTTTGAAGGCCTGAAAAACTTCCCACCTCTATTTGATAAATCATATTCCTTCATCCTCACAACTAACTTAAAAGTTATGTAAATTATCCAGATGAACAAAAACAATTTACGATTATAACATTGTTAAATGAATTAGATAACAATGACTACAGCTTCCCAATTATAGCTTGAGACAGATAAATTTATACTTTATTGATAGCAGGAGAAGAAAGACCTAATCACTAAACGCCAGCACAGTCTGGTTTCTGTAGGGTAATGACCCATCTCTATATTCATAACAACAATCTCATTCATCATAATTCACATTAAAAAAAAAAAAAGAACTCTAGTCAAGCTAATGGAGGAAACGTGTGAAAAGTGATTGGCTGGGTAAAACTCTGTATGCAGCTGGAGGGTCCTAATTGATTATATTGTGCTGCAACTAAGCCTTCTGCCTAGTACGACAGATCTTTACCTAACCGCATTTCAATTGATTTTCACTGATAGTCTTCTTTCTTATGTCTAAGGCTTAAAGTACTAAACTAATAAAAGGATAAAAGACTTTGTAATACAGATTTCAAAATATAATGTTCAAGGCAGGACTTCCAGGGAATAAGATGGCAGACTGCATGTGGATAGTCCATCAAACATCTAAGAGCCAGGGCTTGTGAATTTGGATGGTAATTTAAAAAAAAAAAAAAAAAAAAAAAAAAAGATTTAGAATTTTGGTCTGTATTTCAGAGTCTAAAGGCAAAACTCTAACCCAAACATTCAAAGATACAAGTGTCTAAAATTCCACTTTATTTTAGGATGTAGAAGTGAAGGACACAGATTCTCTATTTAGTAGCCGTTAGGTGTTCTCATGTAATATATCCATTCTGTTGGTTTAGTATAGTATCAAGATTTGGTTTTCTCATTAAGCAGTGATCAGTTTGGAAACAAGTTGGGAACAATGGCTCGGCGTGGCTCATCTTTCAGATGAAAGATCTGTCGGACTAATAGGAACACTCAACCAAAGATCTCAAAATAGCATCACTGTATAGAATTTAGAATGAGAGTATAAACTGTCTTCCTTGAGAATTTAACAGTGTAATTGACATACAATAAATTGAGTATACTTTAATATGAACAATTTGATCTTCTGACATATCTGTACACTTATGAAACTATCACCACAATCAAGATAATGAGCGCATCCATCCCCACCAAAGCTTTCCTCATGCCCCTTGGTTATCCATTGCACACTTTGCCCCACTCTATATCCAGGAAGCCATTTATTGCCTTTCTAATACCACAGCTTTGTTGGCACTTTCTAGAATTTTATAAAAATGAAGCCATACTGTATGTATTTGTTTGGTCTGTTCCCGCTGACTTATTTTGAGACCCACCCATGTTACTGAATTTACTAAAAATTCATTCTTTTTTATTTCTGAGTAGTATTAAATTCTATGGGTAAAAACTCATATGTTTGTCCACTTGTATGTAGATGGAAATTTGAGTTGATTCCAGTTCTTGTCTACTACAAATTAGCTATTACTGAATTTTGAATAAATGTGAAAATTAATAAACTACCAAATTGTTTGTTAAATTCTCTATTTCCATCAGTAGTGTATGAGAGCTCCAGTTGCCCTACGTCCTTGCCAAGACTTGGTATGGTCAGTATTTTTAATATCAGCCAATCTAATAACTAGGTAGCAGTATCTCATTATGGTTTTAATGACTAATGATGTTGAGCATCTTTGCGTGTACCTATTTGCTATCTGTGTTTCTTCTTCAGTGAAATCTCTTCAAATTACTTGCCCAATTTTTCATTTGGTTGTCTTTTTTCTTATTGAATTTGAGTTTTTATATATTCATATATTCTGGATACAAGTCTTTTATCAGTTATGTGAATGGAAAATATTTTCTGCTAAAGCGTGGTAGCATCGCATTAATAGTATTGGTAGAAGAACAGATGTTCTTGATTTTAATGAGGTCTAAGTTGTCAATATTTTCTGTTATGGACACACTTTCATCATCAAAACTAAGAAACTATATAGTTTCATTGATTTTCTCTATTGTTTTTCTGTTTTACTGTGATTTCCACTTGATCCCTATTCTATTCTAAAATGGAAGCTGAGTCATTGATCTGAGACCATTCTTCACTTCCAGTCAGGCATTTATTGCTATAAATTTCCCTCTAAGTAATGTTGAGTGCATCCCACAATTTAAAATTTAAAATTTCCAATTTAAAAAAAAATTCTTCTTGGAGTTCCCCTTGTGGCTAAGCAGATTATGAATCTGACTAGCATCCATGAGGATGCAGGTTCAATCCCTGGCCTCATGCAGTGGGTTAAGGATCTGGCATTGCTGTGAGCTGTGGTGTAGGTTGCAGATGCAGCTTGGTTCCCATGTTGCGGTGGCTGTGGTGTAGGCCTGCAGCTATAGCTCCAACTCGACCCCTGGCATTGGAATTTCCATATGCCACATGTGCAGCCCTAAAAAGAAAAAAAAAAATTCTTCTTATAAGTAAGAGTTATTTAGATATGCTAGTTTCCAAATTTGGGGGGGTTCCAAATATTTTGTGGTTATTGACTTATAATTTAATTGCCCTGTAATCAGAGAACAAACTATGTATGATTCAAATATTTTAAATTTATTGAGGCTTGTTTTATGGCCTAGAAAATGGATTATTATAGTAAATATTTTATGTGGCTTTAAAAAGAAAGTGGCTCTGCTATTGGTGGTGGGTTTTTAAATAAAGGTCTATTAGAGTAAGTTGGTTATTAGTGCTATTTAAGTTTTCTGTATCCTTGCTGATTCTTTGCCTTATTGGTTTATCAATTATCAAGAAAGGAAAGTGGAAATCTCCAACCATAATTTTATGTTTGCCTAATTCTGCTTGTAGTCAGTTTTGATTTATATGGCTTGAAATTCTATACTCAGACATATAAACCTTTAGAATTTATATGCCCTCTTTATGAATTTAACTTTGCTAACATTGCTAATGTTACTTCATTTTGTAATAATATGTTTTCTGATATCTACTTTGTCTATTAAGATAACAGTCCCTGCTTTCTTTCTTTCTTTCTTTTTTTTTTTTTTTTTGTCTTTTTGTCTTTTAGGGCTGTGCCAGTGGCATATGGAGGTTCCCAGGCTATGGGTTGAATTGGAGTTGCTGCCAGCCTACGCCACAGCCACAGCAATGCCAGGTCCTTAACCCACTGAATAAGGGATTGAATCCGCAACCCCATGGTTCCTAGTCGGATTCGTTTCCACTTCGCCGCAACAGGAACTCCCCTGCTTTCTTTAGATTAGCCTTAACATGATATATTATTTCTATCCCTTTACTTTTATTCTAATTGTATCTTTTTATTCATTTATTTATTTTTGCTTCTTAGAGCTGTACCCACGACATATGGAAGTTCCCAGGGTAGGGGCTGAATTGGAGCTACAGCTCCCGGCCTACACCACAACCACAGCAACAATTTATCCGAGCCTCATCTGTGACCTACACCACAGCTCATAGTAATGCCAGATCCTTAAGCCACTGAGCGAGGCCAGGGATCGAATCCACAACCTCATGGTTCCTAGTTGGATTCGTTTCCGCTGTGCCATGATGGGAACTCCTGTATCTTTATACATAATCCAAGTTTCTTGAGAATGGTTTCTTCGGCCTATGGCTGAATCTTCTCTTTTTATCCAATCTGACAATTTCTGTCTAATATTAATTGGGTGTTTAGGCCATTTACATTTAATATGATTTTTGATATGTTGGGTTTTAGTTTACCATGTTGTTATATGTTTATGATTTGTCGATACGGGTTTTGTCCCCTTTTTTGGGATTTCTTTTTTTCCTCCCTGACTTCTTTTGGAGTAACTAAACATATTGAGGGTTCCATTTTACTTCATTTGTTGGCTTTTTAGCTAGACAATTTGTTATTTTAGTGGTGGTGGCTTATTAGCTATAGAATTTGTTGTTTTAGTGGTGCCAGCTTATTAGCTATACAATTTGTTATTTTGGCGGTGGTTTTAGGATTAATAACATATATTTGCAACTCATCAAAGTTTACCTTTAAGGAATATTATACCACTTTATGTACAGTATAAAAACCTTATAACTTTTTCTCTTTAACACTGGCTTAAAGCAATTTAATTATGATGTGTGGGTCATGTTTTTAATGTGTTTGTTTTGCTTTTAGGCCTGCACCCACAGCATGTGGAGGTTCCCAGGCTAGGGGTCAAATCCGAGTTGCAGCTGCTGGCCTCAGCCACAGCCATGGCAATGAGGGATCTGAGCCGGGTCCATGGTTCACAGCAACGCAGGATCCTTAACCCTCTGAACAAGGCCAGGGATCGAATCTGCATCCTCTTGGATACTAGTCAGATTCATTACCGCTGAGCCACAATGTGAACTCCTGGGTCATGCTTTTAAGTTATGTTAGGCAGAAACGAAGGAGTAGGGTCTAGGAGAAATTTGTCCCGGTGCAGAGGAAAAAACTTTCTGAATATTATCCCCATTTGTTTGTAAATTATGAGATTTTCCGCTCTTGGCTGCTATCCTTAGCCCTGTGTGAGCTGTAGTGAATGTTCACTCTACCCCTTTTAGGTGGTTCTTTCCTGAGCCTGGGGTAGTTTCTCATGTGCTGATCAGTACTCAGCTGAAGGCTTACAGGATGTCCTGTGCGTAGAGCTCTCTTCCCTCTGGTACTCTGCCCTGTGAACACTAGACACCCAGGCCTCCCAAACTCCCAGCTTCATCTCTTCCACTCGGAGAGACTGCGGTGCTCTATGTGGATTCCTCCTCCCTGCAATATGTCCTGGTAATGAGCCAGGACAATAGTAGGACTCACTTCATATATTTCCTATCTCTCAGGGATTACTGTCCTTAATTGCCTGACACCCAACACCTTGAAAACCACTGTATTATACAATTGTCTAGTTTATTTGTTTCAGGTGGAAGGATGCCTGACGCCTGCATCTCCTGAAGGCCTTACAAAATTCCACGTATGGAGGATCCAACCACTGCTTAGAAAATGAAGGTTAATTATTTCACCTTTTTGAAAATCAACTTATAGAAACGGAAACAAAATCTATTTTAAATTAAATTAGAAAAAAAAAGACCTAATGTCCAAAAATATCCTTAGCTTAAACCCCAATTCATTTATCTTATCACCAACACCAATTTCTGCTTCTTAAATGGTCTTTAACGTCCATATAACAAATGAAAAAGTATATTGATTTTTCTGATTTTGTATTTATTTATAAAGATCAGGGTTGAGAGTTTCTAAAGTACACTGAGGAATCTTTAAACGAAAGAATCCTCTCATAGTAGTCAGGTTATCCACATGCAAAAGCCCACACCAAGTTATTACACTTCTGTGCAAAGGACCAGACACGTAAAATGTTATCTTCATTCTAGATTTCATAAAAAATGTTAAGCTTAAAGTGATTTACTATTTTGCGGCAAGTAAAATACTTTAAAAGTCACTTAAAAATAGGCTTATTAGCAATTTATGGTTAGAACAATTTATGACACTGTCTAAACACAGGAATGAAATTGGGTATTACAATTGTTGAAGAAACCCTTCCCCCCCCCACCTTTTTTCTGTCTTTTCTAGGGCTGCACCCACAGCATATGGAGGTTCCCAGGCCAGGGATCTAATTGGAGCTGTAGCCACCAGCCTACACCACAGCCACAGCCACAGCCACAGCAACGCCAAATCCAAGCTGCGTCTGCGACCTACACCACAGCTCACACTAGGCGAGGCCAGGGAACGAACCTGCTACCTTGTGGTTCCTAGTCGGATTCGTTAACCACTGAGCCATGACGGCAACTCCCTAAAACACCCTTCGTGATTGTGAGGTCTTAAAAATTATCATGAAATACATTCCAATTTTTAATAATGTGTTAGCCAAAAGCACCATAAGAATACTTGGGTATAGCTTCTTAAAAGACATGATGGTTTAGGTGAATAGGTTAAGAAGGGGCCCCTGCCTAATGTGCCTATATGGATGGGAGCATCTTTATCCACACTAATATCTTGAGAGGTGAGATTTTCTGTTTGTGGGCACTGAGAAACTAGGTAAAATGACCAGAAATCAGCTTAGGCTACTCTGTACCTTTCAACATCCTATATTACTCTAGGATGTACCTGAAGTGAACACAAGTCATTGTAACAGCATAGGATATTGTAATTAGAATATAAAGTATGAGCAGTTATATTTACAATGACTGTAAACCCTCAAAAGAAGTTAATGAACTGAGGCTGACCTTGATCATTGACTCAGATCCTGCAGCACAGGGCAGTACCTGCTCCCTCTCCCACATTTGCCAACCTTTGCTACAACAACAATCAATTTGCTGTCTTGATCTCTCAAGCATATCATACATTTTTTGATCCATCATTAAGCCTCAAACTTGTGGCCTAATTAAATTACTGAGGAAAGACACTTTGGAATTTTAGACTTTGGCAGGAGAAAAAGCAGAGATAAAAATTTGAATAAGGTGAGAAAATTATGACCTAATCTCCAGGCTAGTCATTAATGATTCAAAGTCGCTGTTCAAAAGAAATTAACTTTTATTTGATTGCACCTTTTTAAACACAAAAGGATGTCCAACCATTTGGAGCCCGGTAATTAAATGCCAAATATAAAACATAGGGGAAGGAAGAAATGGAAAAGGGTCAAGGGACAAGACAGCTCCTCATGATAGATGGAAACAGATATGGAAGTAGCGTCTTAAGAGTCATCAAGATGATCTTCCAGAGTGTAGAAGTTACATGGGAGAAACTGAGTTAGAGAAACAGAAGGAACACAGAGAGAGACAGATCAGAAAAAAAAGAAAAGTCAAGCTTGACCAGCAAATAAAATAAGCTTATGATGAATTCTGTCAATGGGCATAAACTTCCATTGTTTCCAATGCATGCTAAAAGCCAGCGGTGGATCAGTCGGGTAAAGATCCAGCATTGTTACCGCTGTGGCTGAAGGTTTGATCCCTGGCCCTGGAATTTCCACATGCCATGGGTGTGCTCCCCCGCCCCCCCAAAAGCCAATGGGGAAATCAAATTATTTCTGGAACCAAGAGACAAGCAGTGCCATATTACACCAGAGAGGAAAGAAAACAAACAATATCAAAAAGTAGGTTACAGCAGGAAGAAAAAAACCCCATAAAAGTGGCTAGGATGGTGAAAAATAGGTACGAGGAACAGAGATGAGAGTAAAGACAAATAGGAACTAATTGTGAAAGCACTAAAAAAGCAGAAAATAAAACATAGCGCCTCCTTTTGTCTGGAATGCCCTTTCAAACCCTGCTGTATGTTCAAAAGGATCCCCCACAAGAAATCCTAGCCCCCATAAACTCGATTTCTCCCCCCACTACCGTGTACCCACGCCATTATATTCATGCAAAGCTCTTCTGTGACATTTAAGTTTATATTTCTACCTCAGTAGACTGTAAACTACTTGAGAGACCTCCTACTTTATGCCAAGGACACAGCAGGATGCTGGATAAACAGCTACTATAGCATGTTGGAAACTTAAAAATCCTGATGGTGAGATTACATTTCTCTCTCAAATATCTAAGTGACTACAGATTAGGGAGATAGTGTAGTTCCAGCAAGAGACTGGCAATAAGAAGATCTGAATCTGAATTCTAGATATGACAATATCCAGCTGTATAAATTTATGCTTGTTTATTAATCTTGCTGAATTCTACCTTCTCTTAAAGTGGTAGGATTACACATCCTAAGATTATGATTCTTTCTTCCCCGAATGCAACACATTTACTATCTGTATCAGTTAATTTTGTAATTGATCACAGAATGTCTTGTGGTATTTCTTCATCTTTTAAGTAATTCAAATGGCATTTACACTTCATCCTTCCCAACTAAAGATCCTTAAATTGAGAAAGGAACAAAGTTTTCTCATTTCCTACACTGCTAAGAACACAGTCAGCATTCAATAAACATCAACCTATTCACAACATGAATCAGTTCTCTAAGAAAATGCTCAGAGGGCTGTCCCCTAGCATTTGGAGGCCCTGGTTGGTGCAAGTTGCCTTTTAACTGGAAGGAGTTGGGAGGGAAGGCTGATGAAGCCATCAGGTATAAAAGCTTCTTTATAGGACAAAACTATGCCAGGAAGGAACTCAAGACTTTTGCTTGTTGATAATCTGCCAAAAGGAGCTCCTGGTGCTTTGTTTTGCAAAGATGAAAAGGAATTGAGCAGGGACATCTCCTGAGCTAGTGATAATGGGGAAAACTTATCATGAGACTTGGTTTCCTTTGTTCATTGATAAACTCAAGTAGCAATTACCTCCTTTAGCAATGATCATTACCATTACAAAGAATTGGGCAGTATCACACGGTGGCAGTATGTGGATTTAGAGGACCTCAGTTTGACTCTGGGCTCTAACACTTGGACACAAAGGTGAAATTCCTAAACATCTCTAAGCCTCAGTTTTCTTACCTATTAAAAAAAAAAAATTCTTTCCTGCATCCATGCAAGGATCGAGGATGGGGCAACATGGATGGACCTAGAGATTATCACACTAAGTGAATTAAGTCAGAGAAAGATAAATACCATGATATCACTTTCATGTGGAATCGAAAAAAATGATACAAATGAACTTATTTACAAAACAGAAATAGACAAAGGAAACAAATTTATGGTTACCAAAGGGGGAAAGGCGGGACAAAATGAGGAATCTGGGATTAACAGACACACCCAACTATACATAAAATAGATCAACAATAAGGGCCTGCTGTATAGCATGGGAAACTATATTCAATATCTTGTTAATGGAAAAGAATCCAAAAAAGAATATATATGTGTATGTCTATGTGTAACTGAATCACTTTGCTATACGACTGAAACATTTCAAATAAACTGTACTTCAATTAAAAAAAAAAAGAATCGAGGAAATATAAGTGATATAAGTGAAGAGTTTTCTATAAATTAGAATGGATTTTTTAAAAACCACACAAATGCCCGCAGAGGGGCTGACATTTTTTTTTTTTTTTCCCCTTTTCATGGCTGCACCTGTGGCATATGGAAGTTCCTGGGCTAGGAGCTGCAGCTGCAGGCCAATGGCACAGGCACAGAAATACCAGTTCCTTAACGCATTGAGCCAGACCGGGGTCAAACCCACATCCTCACAGACGTGTCAGGTCCTTAACCTGCTAAGCTGCAACAGGAACTCCAAATTACTATTTTCTTTTTCGGCCACACTCACAGCATACGGAAGTTCCTGGGCCAGCGATCAAATCTGAGCCACAGCTGCAACCTGTACCACCAGTGCTGCGGCAACACCAGATCCTTGACCCACTGTGCCAGGCCAGAGATCGAATCAGTGCCTCCACAGAGACAAGTCAAGTTATTAACCCACCACACCACAGTGGGAACTCCCTAACAGTCTTGGAGTAGGTATGGCCAAGCTAAATAATGATGAGCAGCAGGGCGGCTATTTTCTAGAGCGCATCTAGGTGCTTAGGTGGGTTTAATTTCTCTGGATCCCAGGGTGTCCTTTGAGAGAGAAGCCTCTAAGTACTCTGGGCCCTTGGCTTTCTTTGGAACATATCATATAACTGAAGAAACTATAAGACGGGGGCATCAAAAGGAGTTAGACTCTAACAAGCAGAAACTGTGGCTGCAGGCAGTACCCCAGGAGGCCTGCTTAGCCTCTCCTCCCTGGATGACACCTAAATGGAGGTATTGAACTAGGGTTCAATACCTTTTCATCTGAATACCCATGTAGGGCCTGTTTGGTTCAGGTTTTTCCTAAAAGACCAGGAAAGTGGTCTAACCAGGAAATTCTATGTTGGGGTTAATAGAACATTCCTATTAATGAAGAGGTACCCTAGCTATCACATGCAGATACTAACTTTTGGAGCATGTTTAATACAAAAACTAATTTTTTACTAATACAAGATTTCGTCTTTCTTTAATGGTTTAGAAGACAATTCAATATGTTGCCACTGTTTCAGAATCACTATACACAGTATCCCATGGTACTTTCATTGCTTTCTCTTAAGGCTTTTTATAAATTTTCCAATATCAACACCTCCCATCTGCCAAAAAAAGTCATGCCTCTATCACTGATTTCAGGGACCAACAATATGGTCACTTCAATGAAGTCTCTGGATTGTTTGAATTTTGTTTGTTTGTTTTTCCTCTGACTCCTGAATAAACGGAATACTGCCACTCCTTCACTGACATTCCAGAAAGGAATGAAAACTTTAAGCTAAACTAATATAGAATCTGAGCAACTCTGCATTGGAACAATGTACTGGAGTTATTTCTTCAAACCTAAAATGTCTTGGGGTCGTGTCAAAAGAAACCATCCCGTTGCCTGAGAGTTAAGAAACGCTGATCCCCAAAATTTTAGTGGAGAAGAAATGTTTAATCTGATAGTATTTATCATGTCTGTTGCAGTGCTTCCCTCATAAAACAGAAGAACATCATCTACTCTGGTCGTAAATACATTCTAAGTGTTCACTATCATAGCGCACAAGAGGTGTTCAACCAAAGCTCGCTGAATGTGCATAAAAACGTTGTGCTGATCTTTCACAAAGTAAGACCCACCTTACAGACCTATGTATACAACGCGAACAAGATACGTGTGTATGTAGTCTTCTAAGGAAAAAACTCTGATAGCATGGTGATCTCCTTGACTGTCTCAAATAATAAGACCGTACGAAGGTAAATAGTACCCCCTGCTCTCTCATTCCATCGGAAGTGGCTCCTCAGGTTCCAGCCTGGGCTAGAGAGCCAGAGCCCTCCCCAAGGAGGGCACTGTGACGTGGAGGTGGTTTCAGAAAGAGAACTGCCTCCCTGAGCTGGTTTACTTATTATTTTGTTTTCAACAACGAAAAGCTGAAAACTGCAAAAAGCTATCAGGGGAGTCTGCTAAAATAAATGCAGAGTCCAAAAAAAATCAGTGACCCATACCAATAAGGTTTAGTACCGGGATCATCTTGGGCTTGCTGCTATAAAAGAGCATGAAAAAAAGGTAGTGAGGAAATCTGTCAAGGCCTCTCCAGGTAAAATATGGTATACATATCTGTCCTCTCTCTATCGCCATATAATAGGAGAAAATTCTTTCTGTATGGAGGAGGCAAGTGCATTTGAAGCATGTCTTTGTTGGGAATAAAAACAAATAAACGACAACCCCACCCCCCCAAAAAAACAAGCAACAAAACCCTGGAGCACTTCTCTAATTCCCCTGCAAGCCCACCCTCATGAAATGATTCTGTACCTACCTCCATCCCATAAGGAATCAAAATCTTCCTGAACCACACATATTCCTGTAAAAAGAGTGACTCTGTCCACACTGCAGTCACTATGAGTTTTACTTACCCAAAATATTTTCCAATGAGAGGTCTTCCACTTTTACTTTAAGGAAAAATAAGTGCAGGACCAGGATACATATAGATCAACTGGGGGAGTCAACCCATCCACATACACACCAAAGGTTGTATGCTATGAACCAAATCCACAATCAGCCTTTCAATGCAAATCAGCTCTACATTTATCTGGTTATTAAGCACAAATTTAGGATTTCTTAGTAGAAGGAATCCAATTTAGCGATGGCATTAAATGTGTGCTTTTTCCCCCTCTGAGAGAGGGAGAGAGTGATATAATTGAATTCTGTCCATCATAGCAGATCAGGGCTGCTCATCTTGGGCCAGCAATCATGTTTATGAAGGCCACAGAAGGAAGTACTAATACTTTTCCAGCCCAAGCTACTAGTTAAATATCAGCTGAGGAGAATGAGTTCAACCAACCCAACAGCAACTCAGGCACCAAGAAACTGGATTTGTGGAGGCTGGTGTGTGTGTGTGCATCAGGGGAAGAAGCAGGGGACTACTCTCAACCAGCAACCACCCTTGCCCTTAGCTGACATCACCTTTCCAGATGGCTGGTTCAACCATTGCTAGGTTGTTTAAAATAAAGACATCGTCTGTGTTTTCACTCAGAAATAGGTACACCAAGGTGCAAAAGAAAAAAAAAAAAAAAAAAAAAAAAGAATACAATCACACTATTGATCAAATACTGCTTAAACCTGGAGGCATACTTGGTGCTCCTGTCTCTGTCTTGTAAAAGAATTGCAAAGCACTGGGCTCAGTGATAATGATATAAGAACAACTGCTTTAAATTAAATGCAACAAGTAGGCCTTGCAACATGACCAAAATCCATGCCAGGTTTTTTCTCAATTCCAAAGGCACCGAATTCCTCTTTAACAAAATTTGATAAGAACTGCTTAACACTTTTCTTTTCATATATTTCCTGTAATTATACATTTATACCAAAATGTGGATTTACTTGGCAGCCAATCCCAAGTGTTTCATGTTGCTCTTAGATTGCAACCCTGGGTGCTGAAATACAGTACCCTAAAAATGAAATAACTTTGCCATTTTAATGTGGTTATACGTTTCCTGCTAGGCAGCAACCTCATTGAGACTTTTGATGTGAGCTTTTTCAAGACACGCTATCCTTCATCATCTAGAGAGTATTTTAACTATAGATCCCTAGCAGTCTTCCCGAAGTTGACAGAGGGAAGGGGGGTGGGGTGGGAGGAGGAAGGCCACTTCATCAAAGTCATTGGAAATACAAGGTATTAATTATGTTAAATGAAGAAATATGGGCATTTGGTTACTTTTGCGGGTCAGAAATATTTTAATCTGTCGCTGCCAGCAGCTGCTTCTCCCTGAACACCCCCCCCCATTTATATCAGTTGCAGGAGCACATCAAAGCTCCAAAAAGTGAGGAAAGCAGCCACTAGGAGGGTCTTGCCCTTCCCCCCACCAAGGTCACAGTTTTAACTAGAGCTACCGCAGTGTTATCCACTACAATCAGTAATAAGGCCATGACCTTTTTTATACTTTGGAAGTATGTATAGATGTTAGAAAAACTGGTAAACACTTAGCCCAAAGCCAGAAAGAAAAAAAAAAAAAAAAAAAAGAGCCCCAGTGAATGGAAAATAAAACTTTTGTGATATTTAGAAAAGAAAACAAATGGTCTTCTCAATTGCTCCCAGTCAAAGCAGAGTTGGCTTCCCCCAGATGCAGCTGACTTCTAAGCTTTGCTAAGTCGGCCAAGCACACGGTCCAGAAGCAGAGTTACAGGGAGGGGAAACGGAGCTGTCGGCTTCGATGGCCGAACTCGTTTCATGAAAGCAACGCATGGAAAACTTTGGATCCGAACAATCCAGGAAGCCAAGCGCAATTACATAAATGAAACACATTCCCTATACAATCAGGACAGGGACTTCTACAAGGTCATCTCGTAACATTTTTTTTTTTTTTTAATTTCAGACTATGTTATAAAGGTTTTCTGATCAAGGAATCAGATAATTTGTTAAGAAGTCAGGCCACTATAACATGCAATAATTGCGCAAAACTAAACAAGAAACCACAACCCTGCTTTAGACCACCAAAACCAAATTTTTAGTGAACAGTACTTGCTTGCATTTAATTTCCATTTGGATCCTAGTAGGATTTAAAGATTTGGGGCAAATTATTTATAGATGATTCTATTTTCAATATATTCTTTATTTGAATCATAGATAACTACCACGTTTTTTTCTTCAACTGCAGAAAATTCTCAAAGGAGTTAATTTAACAACAGGTGCTAATTTAAAGCAACTCATACACTGCAGGCAATATACCGGTAAACAGAACTTATCTCTTCTAGGATTGGGTTTTGAGAGTTCTTATGGTAGAATTTTTCTTTTTAAATAGGAATCAATCAGAATAAAGCACGAATAAGCCAGACGGGGGCATCTTTTAGGTAAAGATACAACACACAAAACAAAAACTAAGGCCAGACCACTCAAATGAAAAGACAAAGGCCTTCCCTTTCCCTGTCTCTGAAAAGAAACGATGAAGCTAAGGGCCTTTTCACTATTGTTGACTCATTTCAACCTTACCCAAATGTGTGCACTGCACTGCAGCCCTCCCACCTCCTCAAGGATGTTAAAAATATATACAACATCTCTGTATATTCATTTCACAGCTGACTATACTTTTTCTGATCTTAATTCAACAACAGCAAAAAAAAATAATCCACATATCATGATCAGGCTTACCAACTGATTTTAAGTCAGGAATAAAAAGGATTTAGAAATACATTCACCTATGATCACCTCACAATTTTCTTCCTCACTTCACATACCACTTCTAGGAATTAAAAACGGCGTGATAAGAAATTTCTCTTTTGTTGATAGTTCATTGCTATTAGAGGTTGACAGCTACCACCACGAGGAATTTAAAACTAAACCAAACGGAACCTCCCTAAGCTGACGCTGGGTATACCTTCTCTGATATTAATACAGAGCAACGTTCAATTTTGAAAATAAGCAGAGGGAAACATATTGATTTTCTGTTCCTATGTGTAATTCTTACTGAGTAATCAAAGGTTAAAAAAAAAAAATCCTAGCTGAGACAGTGAGGACTATAACTCCATGCTCAGGCTTTAGAGGAGAAAATTTATGAATACGTATGGATTCATAAGTTTGTGCTTTAAATGATAAAAATTATGGTTACAAATATTTTGATTTGCGGATGTTACAAGGTGTCAAGAAAATATGCAAGCCGAAGTATCAATAATTTCCTCTTATATGCCTACAAGAAAATACATTTTTGACAGTAAAACATGTGAACTCCATTTTAGTTTTCTAAGCTTTCAGCACTTTCGTTATTTGCTAACTTTTGTATCTGTTAGTATTTTCTAAACATATAAGACTTTTATTTTAAACAAATGTAACCAGACAAGTCTGGCTTTTCCACTGATGTCTAAATAGAATTCCTCTGGTGGAGCTTCCTTACTGCCTCATGTAAGGAAGGAATAGCTCTCTTTAAGCAAACAGCAGAATCAGGCCATTAGAGCAACTTGAATTTCATTGTTAAGACATGAGTGTTGAAATTATTTAAAAGTCTGGATGAAGATAGCCTGATATTTGATGCAATATTAATGCAATCTGTCTAATCTCAGCTACAGATTCATTACCAAAATGATCAACAATTATAGTAGCTATATGAATTCAATAAAAATACTTTTGAAAAAGGTACCAGCCTTGTAGGTCCAACCTGATTTTTCAGAATGATTCAGAGATTCAGCTTAACTACATGAAAGCAGCCGATGTTGGATTAAAACAAAATTCCAACCACAAAAAACCATGCACATGTTCTAGCACTCTTTCTAAAAAGTGACCGAAACACTTAAAAAACCTGGCATAAAGGCACAGGTAGGTACTAACATTGCAAGAGATTTGACGGGTCAGGTAAAGAATAAGAAATCACCTCCCAGATGTTCGAAAGGCAAGAAAATAAATAAAAAAATACCTGAGTATAAACAAAATATCCATGATTAAATAAAACTTTAGGTGACTGCAATTGACTAGCCCTTTACAATATTAATGCTAATGGTTCATTACAGTCTTGTTTGCATGTTTAACAGCTCCCATTTAAAAAAAAAAAAAAAAAGACTTTTATGCGGGAAGGAGAAGAGAAGGGAAAACTCAAGTCATCCATGGTGAGGATGGAGATAGAAGAAATATCAAATCAGCCAGAAATATACAAGAGCCGGTTCCAATGGTAGGTCAGGAAATAAGGTAGAGAAAAGTTGCAATCTAAAGAGAAAACGCTTTAAGGAAATGGCAAAATTAAAACAGAAGTAGATATGTAAAATAGATGAATGAAGACAAGGTCTTCCTGCACCAAGGGAGTTGTTTAGGAGAAACAGTGTCCGTTTGTGGCCAGCGATAATACTTTCCATTCAATAGAGTTTGCAGCTTGCTGATTCATATGATTGCAGGCTGGCGCCCTGCTGGCGAGCCTCTCCACTGAAATTAAATCCACTCTCTTCAGTTATAAATTATAATGCTCTATAAACAACACTCCCATTGGGAATGGGGAGAGAGAGAAAGAGAGGAAGAGAAGGAGAGGGAAGAGTGGGAAAAAGAAAAGGGGGGGGGGAGGGAGGCAGAGAGGGTGGGGGAAAGCCGGAGAGGGAGAGCGATTCTGCATAGTCCACTCACTGTTGAATGTTCTGCTCTTCGGCAACAAACGAGGGGAGTGAGTCTTCCACAGATAGCACTCCTGCTGTAATTCCTACACTGTTTGATGTAGAGCCCAGAAAGGAACGTGGGACAGTAATGCGAGTCTAAGAGGAAAAGCACTTAGAAATGAATGAGTATGCAAGAAGAGGAAAACCTCAACTAGATTTTATACATGGGTTTTTCAGATCCACTATTGAATATATCTTTGGAGTCCCAGGGGAGAACCAAAATAAAATAAAATTCCTGATTCTATTTAGATAAATTAGATCTCCACGCTGTGCCTCTTCTGATAGCCAAATCAATCAGAGAGATTCCCTCAAAATGCCTAGGCAAGCAAAGGAAACATAGGGAAGCAAATATAAAAATTATCATGCCCAAATGGCCACGGGCAAGGAGGAGTCCAGAATGAAAAGAAAGTTCCATGATTTGACCACCCACAACAGTCAGATTAACTCCATTTGAGGTTTTTTTTTTTTAATGCATATCTCAGAAGTCAATGTTAAATTGATAGGAAAGTCATACCTCAATTGTTTAATGTTGACAAAGTTTTGTTTTTGTTTTTTTTTTTTTTTAAAGAAAGGTGGCTTCAAAAGGGGAAAAAGTATAAAAACATTCAGTTTTGACAATTAGCTAAATAACTCCCGAAAGAGTCCATCATCGAGTCGGGGTGTATGCACCCATTTCAGGGCCTTAAGTTAGATCTATATTCCAGGTTTCCTGTGTGTCAGTCTTTTTTTTTAGGAGTGATTTATGCCCCAACGTGGGTAGAAAACAATTATTGTCATATGCCAATTAGTATTCCAAAAGATCACATCCACGAGTTACTCATCAACTAGGAAAGAACACAGTTCCATATGAAAAAACACCTTTGAAATTTCTTACTAAATGATGAACCTGCACATAAAAATGTCAGGGGAGGCAGGAGCGGGAGGGGCGGAGAGGGGGAGGGAGGGGAGAGGCGGGGAGAGAAGCCAGCCGGGTCAAACCTAGGTTTGAATGTGAGTGAGGAAAGCAGCAAAGCTACAAACCCAAGATGCGTTTCAGGTGAGGACACGCGAGGCCAAAGAATCCTCCCCAGACCCCAGGCTTCCATTTCTCTAATTTAGGCAGACCTAAGATGACGCCCGAAGTAACAAGATGAAAGACAACTCCAAGGTTCCTACTTTAGTTACAGGGTGAAAAAGGAAAGCTTTAGACCTGAAGCAATTGTACCAAGCTAAATTCCAGACTCGGGGTGGGGGGGTGGGGGGGGGAACGGGACTTTAACAGGGAAACAATGACCCAAATCTTAACTAGAGAATTAGCTCTAGGAATCACTCGGATTTTGCGCACTCTCTAGCTCTCTCTCTTTTAATGTGTCTGGTTGACTGTCTCTGTCTCTCTGCTTTTGGTTGTGGTGCATACCAAGTGAATTATTTGCTGATAGGTGAATCTCAGCAAATGCTTTTCTTCCCTTGAATGCCTGGTGAGCTTGTTGGGAAAAGTCATTTAAGTCACTTAAAACAATCCCATGAAAAGTAAAACTCAATTCCGAAATAAGAGCATAACTTAGAGCTTAAAAATAAATTAAATAAAGGAAACATTAAAAGATAAATGGAGCAGGATGCTCTGTGGCTGAGGTAATCTGAGTGGAAAGGGAAGAGGGAGGGTTACGTTAATAAATGATTAAAAGGCCTTAACAAGGGCCTATCGGGTTGACCAGGAAAGCATTCTTCTCCTCGGCTCCTCCTCAAGACCACCTTTTTTGCATTTGTTCCCAATGCTGATCAATGTGGTTTTCATTTGCTGATTTCCATAATGCCATATGTGATCTGCCAGCCTGACAAAATGAAGCTAGAAAGAGCTGAAGTCATTTGAACATTCTCGCTTGCATGACTGTCGCCAGTTCACTAAATGCCTGTTATCTGAAAGCCAAGTGTTTTTCTTTTGCGTATTGACAAATACCAGAAGTGTTTGTCCCTAGACGGATGTAAAACCTCAGCACGGGGAGGCAAATTTAAATTAAGGTTCAAGTTAAATGTCTCACTTTTTTTTTTTGCCACCACTCAACCTGTAGTTTAAGTTTGACTAGAGAACAGTAAGCTCTACGTGTGAATTATCCATGTCTGAACACAAATGCTCACATCTGTTGATCATGCAATAAACCAAAGAATAAAAGCATAAATATTTAATGATGTCACCAAAGCTTCAGGATGTAGATACATATAAGCCCACTTCAAGTTTTCCTATAAAGATATCAATTTAGTTGGACCGCTACTACTTGTCTCTGATAACATTCACTATGTTTATTAATTTTTTACTCTCTGTTAAAGTTTCTTTATGCCCTAGGCTGCAGGAACATTTTTTATCATACGTAAGTGTTTCTCACTTTTTTTTTTTCATTGTGTAGTAAAATGAGTTTGTTGAGGAATTGTCACATGAGGAAACCATGCATAAATCTTCCATGACGCCATGAGACGCCTCATTAGAAAGTCTCGGTATTGATCACTGGTCACTATTCCACATTCAAAAGACAATTTCAAGGAAAAGTGCAGACAGGAACCCATTTCTGAAATGATTTCTTTTGCCTTTTGCAAGCCAACATTAGAAAAGAAAAGAAAAAGAAAAACCAGTTGCATTCAATCAAGAGTCCACTTCCGGTTTACATATTAAAAATAAAATTACATGTAGGGCCAGTAACTTCATCACAATAGCTTGTGTTCCTCTTTGATATTAGACACATTAAATAATAAATACTCTGGTGATGAACCCAAGTCATGTTTCAGTTTGCAAGAATGTGAAAGTCTGTGGTGGCAGTTGTGTCCCGGAACTATTGAAAACAAAATCACGGCGTTTTGCCAAAAAATCTCCGCGTTTTCCCAAAAAGGTGAATGTGTCATGGCTGAGTCAGCGCCCAAAGTTTTATAAATAGTTCTGTCTCCAAAGACTGCACTGGCTTCCAACTCTCAGTTCACAATTTCTGCTTCATTACATGGATTCTCCTTCCTTCCTTCCGTCTTTCTGTCCTTCCGTCCTTCCTCCCTCCCTCCCTCCACCCTCTCCCTTTCCTCCCTATACATGCTCAGCCAGCAAAGGACGTTAGCTGGTTCAAAACAAAGGAAAACAAGACAAAACTGAAGGGCGGCAGTGTGACAAATGATCTACAGGAAAAGTCCTTCAAGAGAACCAAGTGGTCCTGGGGGATGAACACCACGCTTACTTAGCTTTTGCTTCCCTCCTCTTAAAAAAAAAAAAAAAAAAAAAGACTGCTGTCTGTTTATTCTCCTTTCTCATAATTCCTGTATCACCAGCGAAGGGATCCTTAAGTGATGAACCCTTTAAACCAGCTGGTTTCAGAACACGGGCTATTCTGAAATTTCTGGTGTTGGCTGTTAGTTAATTCCTTTGGGAAACAGTAGCGGGTTCTACCCGCCTATGGGAAGGCAGAAGAGCAGACGTCCCCATGTCACTAAAGAATCATTAATGCTGTGGAGTTCTGATATGGAAGTTGATAATGAAGTGGACTAGTGAAGTTTAGCAAAAAAGGATAAGCCAAAACAAGGATTCTAAAGGCATATACAGGCACAAAGAATGCATTTCAGGGACCTTTCTCTGGGGCTCTGAGATTTGGGGATTATGGTAAAAGCAAAGGATAAAGAACATGTAGTCTGGCTAAAAACACCAAGCTACTTTCTCTCATGAATTCCAACTTAAGTAAATAAGAGCTGTCACATTACGGGGGGTGGGGGGGTGGTTGGTGAGGTCAGACCTTTTAAGCACATAGCATCATCTTGTTCCCTCTGATAGACACAGTAAAAGCCATACCATGGCAGGAAAACAGAGAGCAAAGGTAATTTTGCCTAGACACGAACCAGGGAAAAAGGCTGGGGTGATAGTCTTAAAGTCTAGTAGAACTGGTGGCAGACTAGCCCGGGGGATAGTTAGCCACTAGCACTTTGCTTTCCTTAAATGTGGCCTCAGTTTCCTTAACTCTACAGTGTCAGCCACCAAATCCAGTTATTAGAAGTTATACAAGTAATTGCCACACTGAGCGGTCAGATTAACACTTTCTAACAGCATAACATTTTGGTAGCAATAGTTGCTTTCCAACTCTTCCAAGGGCATCCAGAGGATCCTTGCCCTTCTTGTTCAGAAATCACTCTGTGGGGCCAGTGCCTGCCACGCTTCTTGGAGAAAGTTTGCTGGGTTTCAGCCTCGCTCGTCATGGTTGCAGGAGTGCACTCAGCATGGAAAGCTGTGGTCTATGATCATCACATATGCACAGTACTTCCAAGAGCGCCCAGAACAGGGCAGTCATTCAAAACATGGATGTGGGAGTTCCTGTCATGGCGCAGTGGTTAACGAATCCGACTAGGAACTATGAGGTTTCAGGTTCAATCCCTGGCCTCGCTCAGTGGGTTAAGGAGCCGGCGTTGCCATGAGCTGTGGTGTAGGTTGCAGACGAGGCTCGGATCTAGTGTTGCTGTGGCTGTGGTGTAGGCTGGCAGCTACAGCTCCGATTCGAACCCTAGCCTGGGAACCTCCACATGCTGCAGGTGCGGCTCTAGAAAAGACAGCAAGACAAAAACAAAAACAAAAACAAAAAAACATGGATGCCACATAAGGGAGCTCTTTAGAAGCAAGGAGAGGATTTGCAGAAGCCCTTGACAAGTTTCATAGTTTTGTAACAGTAGTACTAAAATTAAAGAAGTAGGAGGGCCAGGAGGAAGGCATGGCTGCAGGGGTAGCTTGGTCATCACAGCCTTAAGTGACAAGCTGGCAGTGCAGGGGGCATCCAGTCGTCTGCACGTGGCTACGCCGAAACCCATGGCTGAGGGCTTTATCATCAGTCAAGATTTACTCCCCTTCAACCGGGCTCTCAGGGAACGCTGCACTATAAATGAAGGTTTGAGCAAGGGGTGGAAAACCAAGATCTTGAGTAAAGGAAGGATTTATAGTCCAGTTTAGCCAGTGAGAAATGAAACAATGAGGTAAGTACCTTATTAGTAATGCTCGGGTCAGGACCAGGTCAGGATGGGTTAAGACAGAAGAGCCCTGTCACGTGTTTCAGAGGCGGTCTGGAGGGTGCAAGCCCTTTGAAACCTGGCCTCAGTTTCCTTAACTCTAAAACAGCAGCCCCCGAATCCAGTTATTAGAAGTCATCCAAAAGCAAATCCAAGTGTGATCCACGAGGGCAAATGAATGGGGAGAGGTCAGGAACCTGTCTGTGGAAGGCAGATCCAGAAAGGGCTGCCTTGTTTTGCCTGGTGCTCTACCGGGAACCCTGTGCCGGGAGCAGAATTGCTACTTCTAGGGCAGGAAGGGTTCTCTCACACAGCTCCCAGGATTGTTCCCACTTTTCAGTCCACGTGGGTGGCGGTTATTAATTTTAATGTATTCCTACTTCACTAGGTCATAAATAAGCTTACCTATTCAAATGACCACAATAAATGATGAGAAATAGCACACTGACCCATAAGCAGCAAAGACCCAGAAGGCAACACTTAAAACATAAACTGCCAAGAGCAACCTGATCAGGTTTCATAAATCAGAGCAGCAATGGCCCTCAAGAGTGGGAATGAGAGCTCCAGTAATTGCAGCCTGCTGTCTGGGAGCATACAGTAAAAACAGCCAGAGTAAGCACTGCTCCTGACCAATCAATAGACGCCTATTAACCTCCCAGCCAATTACAGGATGATTGGCTAAGCAAACAAAGAATTATTGGCTGTTTAGTTGGGACTTTCTTCAGGCCTCTCGCTTGCCCTGTTTCTCATTCTGTTCCTCCTCTCCTCCCCAACCCCCTTTCCTGTTAGGAAAAAACATCTGCAAACACCTGATATTCATCTAAGTCTCTGCAGTTGTACAGTCTTGTTAAATTGTTACCACCTTTTCCACAAGCAGTTTTGGCAATTAACCTCATGGCCAGGGACTTCAAAGAAAACAACTGTTGAGTTTAACCTCTTGGAGCTACCATGGATTCTTTTATGATTTTTCCCGAAACACTTTCATCCAGAGAGGAAAAAATGCAGACTGATAAAAAGGAATGTTTATTTTAATATTTGGTTAATTTATTAAGGAGACAAACGCCTCAGACATTTGCCATGACGCGGTACGCTCCCTTTTCGAGGTCTCCACAAAGTGGGGTTTTATTTTAATTTACATTCCCAACACATGTGTGCTTCTCTGCTCTTCCACAAATCCTACATTTGCTGGAATCCAAGGATTTGATACATTTGACCCTCTCTTGCCCCTGTTCACAAATCTCTCATATGTTTCTCAAAACTGTTTAAAAGTTCAGAATGAAAAAGGCATGTAAAATCAATGTGGAGAACCCAAGTTGCCATTAAAAATCTATTTTCATTTTATATTTTTACCCTCATAGATACACTTTTTACATTAAAAGCCAGGCTAATCCCCAACTCTCAGGAGAATAAACTACTAGCAATAAAGATCAAAATATATGACTGAACAAGCCATACAATTCTTCTTGAGTAATCTTGCGGCCTAAGTGTTTCAATGCAATTTATGCTATGTAACCAGCTTTTTACAGCTGTATATAATAATAATAGGCCTGATCTTACCAGCTGAAGGCAGGTTTGTGGAGGTGCGCTAACTCCTTCAGGCCACAAAGTTCATTTCAGAATTTTAACCAAAGACCCTGAATACTACTGGTTTCGCCTCTGTCTCCGGCAAGGCTGGGTCTTGTAAAATTGCCACTAATATTTTGCCACTCTTTGAGAAACGGAGAACTCTATGAATAATTTAGAGTATTAGTGTAGCTTTTCTAGAAGTACCAGGATGCCAAAATGATAAATCTGCACCAAAGGCAACAGAGCTTCTGTACGGTCACCAATAGCTTCACGTTATCATCAGCTCCCCCCACGGCCACGCATAACTGTTCTCCAGAAGGGGACCTCCTTCGGGACAGTCCTACATGATGTGGTAATTTTACCAAGGGCCTGGCTTTACCCAAACAGCATTTTTCTGCCAAAACTCTCCCCAGCGCCATTCCCCTGAATCTAGGGGAAGAGAGAACAGAGTAGCATCCCAGCTTTTTGGAGGGAGATGGACCTGGGCTAGAACTCTACTTGTGTTACTTATTGGCGCGGATGAAAGTGGGAAAGTACAAATAATTATCCCCATCTTGTGGGGATGCCGTGAGGATGAAATGGGGTTGAGTATATAATGCAAAAGTCACAAACTTTTATTTGGTCTGGACCGTTTTTTAAAAAAATCAGTTAACATCCATAAAAATGTGGATTTCCTGTCTCTCTTGCCTAAATGGAAGGTCTGGCAACACCAAGCCCGCATTTTTGCAAAGGCAACGTGGAAGGGAGTAGCGACAGTAAAGCAGGTAATTTCCTATATATAGCCCCTCTGGCTTAAACCTGGCCATCGGAGCATCTGAGTTTTTGAACCCTCCATGAATACTTTAAATAAGCAGTTGGAACTATATCTGGCACAAAATGTTCAGCACGTAGGAAGTACTCCCTAAAAAGTACGCAGTAAGAGACCTACTACACATGGGAGTCCCTTTGTGGCTCGGTGGTGAACAAACCCAACCAGGACCCATGAGGACTAGGGTTCGATCCCTTGGCCTCGCTCAGTGGGTTGAGGATCTGGCGTTGCCGTGAGCTGTGGTGTAGGTCGCAGACGCGGCTCAGATCCCACATTGCTGTGGCTGTGGTGTAGGCCGGCAGCTGTAGCTCTGATTCAACCCCTAGCCTGGGAACTTCCACATGCCGTGGGTGTGGTCCTAAAAAAAAAAGAGAGAGAGAGAAAGAGAGACCTACTCCACCAAATAAAATCTGTTGACTCCAAAATTGAGGGAAGTTTTATAAATATCAGCTAAATACTTTATGTGGCAGAGAATAGATCAAGTTCTGGAATTAATTTTTCAAAACTTCCGTGTATTTGTTTATATATTTGTTTATATGTGTATATATATATTTGGAAGCGTTTTTGAAAATATATATATCTTCTATCTAAAATATCCAAACAGAAAAAAATAAAATAAAAAAATAAATAAAATACCCAAACATCTCTTCTGATATAAAATTCCTACGGCACTCACTTTTTCCATGATTCTCCTGGAATTTTGCACCTACGATCTTATATTGGTATTTGCATCCCCAACCAACTTGAAGCTCCTCAAGCATGTATTTCCAAAGCATTGTTGAGAGTATAAAAACACCTCTCAATCCAGGCAATTCAGGAAACGGCCTGTCTCAAGCCAGGACACAGGTGAGTGCTTCTCGAGAAGAGTTCCTGCAGAGAGGGAGAAGTCTGTGGGCCCTGCTTTGCTGAAGCAAACATCTGTAATGAGGAATGCTGTACACCACCAGCTGTAATACACAGACGTGTTGGAAGGAGAAGTGTTCATTCCTCCAGTAAGTGAACGTTCTCTGAAATAGGAAGATACCAACTTGCCTAACACAGTCCCAAGAGCAACTTCCACGCATGCCAGCCTACCTTCTGAATTAGCGGGATCCAGGTTCGGGACGTGACTGTGTTACCACCCTTTGAACCAGGACCATGAGGGTGAGGGCCAGGAAAGGAACTGGAGAACGTGGACCGTAGAAGGGCGAAGCCTAGAATGCCAAGCTGCCCCTCTAGCACAGGGTTCTCGCTTTTTTCACGTTAATCATCGTCCCACATGCACAGCCGGGGAAACAACCTACCATTTCGATGCGGCGTCTCAGACAGCTGGGGCGGGAGTGGGGAGAAATATGCCTATGAGGTCAGTCATTATAAACAATCTGTGTTCAAAAGCAATTTTCAGACCGACCCGAACCGGCTCAGCTCACGAGTGCATACGTGACCTTGTGCTACAGACAGTAACGTACCAGCTGTCTGTCCGGGCAGCCTGTGCAGAGACGGATAAGCCCTCGTTAGAGGCATGGAGGGGGCGCAGGGAAAAGGACAAAAATATGCCTCTACCGAGAAGCAGATACAAAGCGACCTCAAATTCCAGGAGTATCTCAGAAGCAGCCAGAAAAGGTTGGGCAGTTTGGGCAAACGAGTGGCTTGGGATGAAATTTGTGAGCGGAAGAAATGCCATCTGTCATGGACATGAAGTTCCAATCAAACCTAAAACTTCCTCTGTCCACTCCTGTTCAGAGGATGTTCCCATCCAGCAGAAGTCTCCAGAGGGGAAAGGGATTTCTGGTCATTCTCATGGCACTATCTAGGTGTGGGTTTTTGTGTTTTTTTTCCTTCCTTTTTAATTTTTCTCTTCTTTGCCAGCTTACGTCGGAGGGGGGGGGCGATTCATGCTGAACATTTAAGAATGATTTTTTTTGGAAGGCCCATTAAATGACACGAGGGTCTGGTGCTATGCTGTCCAGTTCAGTGAACTCCTGCGCAGATCAGCAACATGGCTAGAAATGCCTCTCTCCGTCTGTTTTTCATCTCCAAAGTCTGTGTACTCAGTAGAGTGTGAAGAGAGCCCCTCTTTTCTTCAGAACCTTCTCCCAGTGGTCCTGCCCCCACCCCCACCCCTTCTCCACAGCCCCTGCAGCAGAGAACAGGAACTAGAGCAAATGCTTTTGTGAATTAAGAGATCTTGTGAGCGTAAATTTGGTCAGGCTGCTCCTTTCTGCAGGCCAGACCCCGCTGCTGCCCCAGGATGTGAACTGTCAGTTTGCATAGCTGGTGATGAGTTGCAGAACCATCAGCAAAGGTGAAGACGGCAGAAACAAGAAAGATTCAAGACTGGTGGAAATCATTTCGCAAGGAAAATTTCAGCCATCAGTGGGAGGAAGCTTTGAAAAATGCTGCCATTTCCGAGTCAGAATGAAGGAAAAATTAAATTACTGCCGGTGAGGCGAGCCAAAGTTGCATCTCCCTCCAGGGAGAGTTTTGATAATGGTAAACATTTGACAGCTGGCCTGGAGTTGTTATCTTGTTCTAACAGTTGTTATGGTCTAAATGAATATTTCTGATAAGGAGAGAGAAAGAAAAATTTAAACACTTTTATATTTTTATGTTTTAAACCTGGAGGGGTGGGGAGTGAGGTCAGAGCCACCGAGAATGTACTCCAAATGCTATCATGATCTGCGTCTGGAAACCGGGCAGGTATCATTATTTCCATGAATCTACATGAAGTTAATTCTTTGAGGTAAATCAACTCAGTAAGCAATTATCTGTAACCTTTCGCTTCCTCGGCACCTCAAAAACAATTCCATTCATTGACATGGAGAAGTCAAGAAAATAGTTAATAAAAGCAAATTTCAAAACCCAAGAACTGAACCTCAAGAACATCCAGAGAAAGGCAATGTTGTTGAAGAATGCATTTTTTTTTAAGCTCCTGAGGATCAACTGTCAGAAATTTTTAATCTTTCACAGATTTTATCATTTTATGAAACATACTGGGTCAAACAGTCCCAAAAGGTAACAGAAAGAGAGCAGCCCAAAGCAAGAATTTTAAACTTAAAAAGGGACTGTTTACTGGGTGTCTGAGGGGTTTGCATCACCAGAAGATGCAGAGTGCCTGGAGGGGTATTTCATTATAAAACACTTGCTCAATTCCTATATATAGCATAAGAAAACAAGTCTGAGTTATTGTCTGAAATGTTCCAGGTCTTCACAGGCACTGGATCTATCACGGTATCTAGACATACGCAGAGAAGGCTCAGAGGGGATGGGAGGCAGTCCAGCTGCCTTATATGGATCTGCTGATAGTTGTGTCCTCCAAGAAAGCACTGGAGTCCTGAGAATACTATAACCCGCTCAATCTACTTTAAAAAAGAATATCTACACTCCTAAATTTACTCTGCCTCTGACATCCTACTGCATGGAAGTTATACCAGGGGCCAAGAAAACAGGGACAATGGCAAAAAAAGCCAAGAGGAGAAAGGAATCAGAAAACTGTCCTTCTCTGGAAAGGACAAAAACCTAGAAGTTGTTTTCAGAAAAATTTTCTAAAATTTGCACTTCACTTGCCTAAAGTGCAACTGGCATGAAGTCTGGGGGATTGAGCATCGAGTAGTCAGAAACAAATGCATTAAGCATCTGCTTGGTGCTACAAATTGAGGATTTAGTCTCTATCCTCATGCAGTTTAAGGCATGTTGGCCAAGAAAATCAGCCCACCTAATGTGCAGGTATCCTAGCTTGCTGTCACGTGTATACTTAGAATGCATTTACAAGCATTACGCCCCAACCAAAGGCAAGCATGTCCCTATTTTTCTTTAAAAAAAACAAAATCAGAAAAATCTACCTTTATTCTTGTATTTGTGGGAAGTCAAGAGTTTCATTATTTTTTCCCCCAGGGACCGTGCCCTGCCTTCGTATGCAAGTATATGAATCGATACTAAAGTATGGTATTTTGAGAATGTTTCAGAGTAAGGTCAAACTGGTGTTAAAAACCCTACTAGTGAAGGCTAAAATAACAGTCTGGCTGAACAGTCTTAAGTGCAGCTGACTCCAATTACTAAGTACATCCTAGCGATTTTTTTTTTTTTTTACTAACGAGAACAATGCAAGCAAGTCTTTGAGTTCAAAAATAATGTCAAAGAGAAGTTACTCATAAGAGAAATTAGATAAATTATCCCCACACTGCAGCCATATAGTCAGCTGACAGTTAACTTCACCCTCAGCCCTGGAAAAGTGGAGTTCTTTCTTTAACCAATGATCAATAATAGAGACGAAGGAGATCCTAAGAGGGAGCAAATGCTAGGGAAAAAAAAAAAAACAACTACTTTTGACTAAAACATCCAAGAGAATTTTGGATACGAAAACACATACATAACCCAACCACTACAAAATCATGAAAACAGTGCTTTCAAATAAAATTTTTTAAAAACATTTTACTATGGAGAATTTTGAATATACACCAAAATAGACAGAAAAGTATAATAAAACCCAAGCATCCATCACGCAATTCAACAACCATCAAACCATGACCAATCCTGCGCCATGCACAACCACTTTCCGCCTCCTGTATTATTTTGAAGCAAATTCCAAGTGTCATCAAATCAGACGCTGTACATGAGAAGGCAGAGATGCTTTAAATATGTTATTCCACACTGACTGCCTCTTTCTGCCTTCACTGCCATCCCCAAATCAATTTTTTTCTGATGATAAACGTCCCCCCTCCTCCATAGGATGTTGTTACTAGTACCATTATACTCGGGGCACTACGTGAATCTACTTAAACAGAAAGCATTTCTCAGATACACTGGACTTTTTTATGTGAGGGCTGACAACCTCCACATACCCTTCCATTCTTAGAAGCTTAGGACCCCTCTATGTAAACATCCACTTTGGACCAGGGTTCCTCCATTACCAAAACGAAAGTCACATCATCTGGCACCAAGGAGGGCACAGTGGTCAACGAAGTACAGTGGTTAAGACATCAGCATCAACCCTACGGATCTGGTTTTACCTTTGGCCCTGCCAATTCCTAACTTTGCATCCCTGGGCAAGTCACTTAACCTCTCTGAATCCCTGTCTCTTCACCTCTAAAACTGGAATAAAAGTAGCTCCCTCATGGAATTGTTCATTAAATTGTTAATAAGATTAAAGGAAATGATATGCATAGAGTGCTTAGCCAAGAACCTTAACAGTCAATGATAGCTCATTTTTAAGAGTCAAGCAAGAGAATCTTAACATGGGATAAATATCAATAAGAAGAAGAGGTGTGTGTATAAGGTGGCCAGGAGGAAGTAACGGGGTAGAAATACTCCATTTTTATAACTCACAACCCTCAACAAACTTCTTTTTGGAACTTAAGTCTCTCAGTATAATTGTTGAATGGGAACATGCATTCAGCTCATAATCTAAAAAATAGGTTTCAACCTATTCATAATTGTCCATCCTTAAAAAAAAATCAAATATCCCATACACAAATGTAAAGGGCCTTGGTTGAAGGATGCAATGTTTATATACTGGGGTAAGGACTCAGGATAGAGGGGGAAGGATGCTCACTGCCTTGTCTCCATGATCCAGCCCAGTGCGTGTGTGCAGGTGAACCACAGCCGAGCCAAGAAGTGACAGTGCTGATAATGAAAAGTAGCAGTGGCGGCAATGGGCTCTCGCTTGGCTTCATGCCTGCACCATTTCACTATTATACTTTTGAAAAAAATCATTCCAATGGACCAAGGGCATGGGGAGGCATGCTTTTTGCTTACTTAACATTTGTCAGGACACTTGCAGATTGGGACAAAATGTATCTTAAATCATGGACTCTCAAATCACTACATTACAATCTCTAATGTGGCCAATGTCATACAGTCATTTAATAAAGCAAAGAACTGACATCAACATTTCGTGTAAGAACTATCTTCCTACGTATTAACTGAAAAATCCCAAACTAGAAGCTTTTCTCTAACTTTTCAATGAGAGTGGTCTTTTCTTTCTCTATTTCCCATTTCAAAGTTAAACAAAGACCAGGCTGAGATGGCCAAATGCTAGAGAGCTATTTCTCCAGGAATTTTTTTTTTTTTTTAATGGGAAACATTAGCAACTTTTATGTGGCTTTACAAATCAAACCTCTGTTGGTGTGATTACTGGGTAAATATCTGCTTGTGATAACCACTTAAACGGGTTCCTTTTCTTTAGTCTTTACCACATCTATTCAATGCTGCTGCCAGAATAATCGTCCTAAACACATCACTCACCACCTCAAAGACCTTTCCCTCCTTGTCCTCTGTTCCAAACGCTTCCACCAGCAACATGCTTTCACAGTCTGGTCCCAGCCTCCCTAGATAATTGGAGTTTCCAAACTTCTCTTCACATATCCCTTCCTATATACTCAAAGCAGACTTCTCACATGGGTCCATAAGTGTCTCCCTTGGTGCCTCTGTTTCTTGTCAACAGAAGTCCCTTTCCTGAATCTTCACCTATCAAAATTCTACCCATTCCTCAAATTTTAGCTCAAAGAGCACTTTTTTTTCACCCAACTTGGATCACCCCTTCTGTGTCCTCTTAGGGACTTGGACTTTGGCCATTGAAGTTGGATGTTTATCACCTGGATTCCCAGTTGCTGAGGGAATCCAAGTATGCCCTTTTTGTGTTTTGTGCACCTTAGCGCATGGAACAGGGTGACTTCTAATCACACCGGAACTGTGCTGCGTATCTGGGGTCTAGGAAACCATCAAGAACAGCATTTCCACCTCTTCTGATAAGCAGCCCACACAAGGAATCCTTTGAGGGAAATTTCTTAATTGGCTCAGCAACGCCTGGACTTTATGGTCTCTGCTATGGACAAAGCCCCCGCTGAGCCCAGCTGATACAGGCACAGGACATAAAAAGAGCAGCCAATTCTGTCTTGACAGAGTGAGTATGAAACTGTAGAAGGAAGACACATGTGCAAGAGGAAACACCAAAACCGCAAATATGGAAACGGTGTTTGTGAATCTCTTTCTGCCAGATCACAGACATCTTCTAATTTCATCACACTTCCTTAAAAGGAGCAAGTCAGGAAATGAGGAAGGGGAAAAAAAAAAAATCTTTCAACTTATTTTTTTAAGTCTTCCTTTTTTTTCATTTTTAAAAATGTTTTATTGAAGTATAGTTGATTTATAAAGCTGCAATAATTTCTACTGCCCAACAAAGTGATTCAGTTATACATATCCACACATCCACCCTCTTTCAGTTTCTCTTCCCACATAGATTATCACAGAATATTGGGTAGAGTTCTCTGTGCTATACAGCAGGTCCCTGTTGGCCAATCATTGCATATACCTCAGTGTGCACGTCTTCCAAATCTTTAGGTTAGATAATCTATAACTCTAAGGAGAATAAAGTATAATATCTAAGAATGCATCTATTGAGAATGCTTCTAGATTTCAAAAATTCGATCACTAGCAATAAAACACAAAGTGCGTGCTAGGGTATTTACTTTCTGGAGGCAGAATAATCATGAATTAAAAAATTAACAATAACCCTTGAAAGTCCAAGAATAAAACTCATCTATGTCTCCATTATCACTGAGTAGCCCTTTTCCTGATCTAATAGATGTAATAAACACACACAAGCAAAAAATGGGTTTAAACATAACTTTCCAAAGCTACCGCTAATTTAGACTTGAAACAGTGTTTTCTCCTTTTTATGAATGTCTCACTGATGGAGGTGCTACAACTTAATATTTTTATTCTCACCATCATAATTAAAATATTACAAGTATGAAACGAATATTCAACATTGCATCTTCTGAATGCAACATACCCAAAGAAGAAAAATGTTGTCAGTTTCCTGCAGAACTCCAACAAAGAACTATCACTGGGACCAAGAACCAAAAAAACAAATGTTGTGCTAAAGGTTCTAGAATTTCCACAAAGCAAGTCTCTTCCTCCAACAATAATCTTCAATACCTAAAACAATCAAATATACCACACTATCCATTTTATTTCTCCATGTCTCAACATTGCTCCTACATAATTTTAGCACTGTAATAATCAAGTCAACAGAAAAACTGCTTATTAGAAAATGTTCCTACATGTTGAAGTTACACTCCAAGTATATCCCCTGCAGAGCAATTCTGTCCTTCCACAAGTCCCATAGCTGTGGTACATCAGGAACCTTTTTAATTGTACTGTGAAAGTAGATAGTTCTACACTCTCCCTGTGTAGTTGACACTGGTAATTTATTCAGCCTAAAACTGGGGTTTCTTTATTCAATCTGAAACTGGGGTCTCTGACCCCTAAGATATTTGCCAGGGTTAAGCTTAGGTTTGTGGTTTTATCAAAGCTAAGACTTCTAAAGCTGTGCTGTCCAGTCTGATAGCCACTAGACACAAATGGCTATTTAAATTTCAATGAATCACAATTAAATTTAAAATTCAGTTCCTCTGCTACATTCATCACGTTTCCCAGTACTCCACAGCTACATATGGCTCTCATATGGGACGGCACAGACCTAGCACATTTCCATCATCACAGAAAGTTCTATCAGACAGTTCTATTCTAAGGATGACCCGTCTTCAACGCCTTATTTGCTTTAGTGCCACTGCTCCAAGGAAAAGTGAAAGACAGAACCGATAATGTCGCCATTCAATTTTCCTCTTTTTATTTCTAGGCTGAAATTTAGACCTGTATGATGTTTCAGAATAGATTGCCCACCACCTCAGGACCTATAGACATGAAAAAAAAAAGTGCTCCCTGGCTGGACTCAAAGAAAACCAACCAACTAAAACAGCTACAACTAGAATGAAACAAAAAGCCCACCATTGTCCAATAGAGCATGAGGGCTGTTCTATGGATAAGAAACACAGTGCTTAGCATTTTGAACAAAAATAATGCTTCCCATTATCTAGAAACTGCTGCTATATACACACATTGTCCTTCTAGGCTGCCAGATAGAAACAGAGGACAGGATGCTAGGGTTGCAGAGAAAAGATGATGCTTAAGCCAAAATATTGGAAGACAAACAGGAATTTGCTAGGGGTATTCCGCATGGAAAGCAGTGGTTTCATGTAGAGGGAATAACGTGGAAAAATCCTGATATATAGAAAGCAAGCTGGAGTCTATCTATGAAGTTCTAGTAGTTCAGAATGGTTAGTGCTCTGGAGAGAAGATGAAGCTGGAGCAGATCATGGCTTTGTAAGCCATGAGAGGAAAGGATTTGGACTTGATCGTATAATAAGTGGTCAACAAACATTTTCTGTAATGAGCCAGAGAGGAATATCTTTAGAACATATGGTCTCTGTTACAACTACTCTACTCTGATCATAAGCGAGGAGAAAGCAGCCATAGATGATACATAAATGAATGAATGCAGCTGTGTTCCATTAAGTCTCTAATTACGGGCACTAAAATTTGTATTTCATATAATTTTCAGGTTTAATAAAATGTTCTCCTTTTGATTTTTTTTCTAACATTTAAAACTGTGAAAGCCATTCTTGACTTGTGGGCTGTACATAAAAAGGTGGTGATAATAATTTGCCAAGCCCTGCTATGGTGAATACACAGGGACTTCAAGGTGACAAGTTAGCGGATCAGATAAAAAATGAAGCAGGGCATTATCTCGAGATCTCTGGAAGTACTGACCATCTTCTAGCTATTCCTGCTAAAGACAAAAATGGACTTGGGCCTAAATTTTGTCAGTAGCTTGCTTTTAATCCTTACAATGAGGTGGTATGCTAACTAAAGGAATGAAAAGCTCATTTTAGGCTACTGTGGTGAAATGACATTTACCTAATGCAGATATAAATTTCTTCATAATTAGTGAGCACTTGACACTAATGTAATTTGATTACTGCAGCAAAGTCATCCTTAAACTAACTCCCCAGGACTGACAGAGTATGTCCTTGAATTAAGCGAATTAGGGCTAAGTGACAAAAAGTACCAGCTATTAAGAAACGACTCTGTATTTATAAATCATCTGTTATAATGAAGAAAACACCAAATACCTCACAGTGTCAATACGAGAGGTATGACACAAGGTCCTTGACACATGGTTAGGTGTTCTCACTATCATAGTCCTGATATTATTGCAAGTCAGATTGTTAGAAACTTCAAGCTACCAGAAAATATGTCACTTTTACTAAATTTACAAAAATGGCTTATTTAAAAAAAAAAAAACTATGTAAGAGGAAAAAAGTATAGAGTACTATCTGGAGAAGCATTCATTTATTTAAAAAACTTGTTTCTTCCTGATTTCAATTTCGTATTACTTTTTTTTGGTAGAGTATAGCTGATTTACAGTATTGTGTCAATTTCTAATGCACAGTACAGTGACCCAGTCATTCACACATTTTATGTGTGTGTGTGTGTGTGTATACACATTCTTGTTCTCATACTATCTTCTGTCATATTCTATCCCAAGAAATTGGATATAGTTCCCTGTATAGTACAGTAGGAGCTCATTGCTTATCCATTCTAAATGTAATAGTTTGCATCTACTAACCCCCAACTCCCCGTCCATCCCCGCCCGCCCTGCCTTCCTGGCAACCACAAGTCTCTTCGCTATGTCCATGAGTCTGTTTCTGTTTTGCAGATATGTTCATTTGTGCCATATAGCCGTAACGGTATACTAGTGTAACGAAAGCCATTTCAAATCTAAATAATTGTCTTGTACATCTTTGATGTGGCTGACACTTCATGAATAATTATGATCTTTTTTAGGGACAATAAACATATGTCAAAAGGATTGTTTTGAGGATTAATTGATCTGTTTGTAATTTAATTACCTGGTGCCCAGTGTGTAGTATAGGCTCATTCGAGGCGAGGTATCATTAACACAAAATGTCATTACAATCACTATCTCAGCTTTTCTCAAAATGGTTCACCATGACCACGTTCTCTCGACTTTAAAATACTTTTGCATATAAATGTATAACGGGGTCACTTTGCTGTACATCAGAAATACAAAATTGTGAACCAACTATAATAAAAAAAATTTTTTTTAATTCAAGAACTAAAAGAAGCTAGAAATTGTGCAGCCTCTCACCATATAAGTGGATTGACCAAAGTCACACAGGGAAACAGTATAGCTTGTTATAAGGAGTGAGGGCTGGAGTTCCTGCTGTGGCTCAGTGGATCAAAAACCCAATGTAGTGTCCATGAGGATGTGAGTTGGATCCCTGGCCTTGCTCAGTGGGTTAAGGATCCAGCATTGCCACAAACTGTGGCATAGGTTGCAGATGTGGCTCAGATCCAGTGTTGCCACGGCTGTGTTGTAGGCTTCAGCTGCAGCTCCGATTTGGCCCCTAGCCTGGGAATTTCCATATGCCACAGGTGCAGCCTTTAAAAAGGGGGAAAAAAAGAGAGAGAGAGAGAGAGAAGGCCCTGGAGTTGAACATGCCTGGTTTAGAGTCCTGATTCCACCAGTCCATCAGCTAAGTTAATTCTGCCAAAATTTCAATTTCCTAATTTATAAAATGGGGATTAAATGAGATAATACTCATAAAATACTGAGTATGGTGACAGCACATATTTTTAAAACTCAATAGATGTTCACTATTGTTATTGATCTTAATCTTCCTACTGTGAAATTATATTTCCTCAGTCCATCTGTTGAAGAAATGTGTCTAAATGGTTCCTATATTTTTCTGAACTTGACTCTTATCTAACCATACTGACAGGCCATACCAGATTGAGGCGGACTCTGAAAATATTTATTTTCCAAATTAGGGAAACTCTACCGTTCCCTTTCTATGTGGGATTCCTTTGTTAGTACACATCTCAATTTCTCCTAATGCTTCAATCTCTCCAACGCTGTCCCATGGATCTTGGGAATATATATGTGAAAACTGTGCTAAATACATCTGTGAAATGCTTTATTAAAGTTTACACAATAAGGAACAAAATACGGTGTTTGGGAGATTCCAGGCAGCTGTGGGCCAGTGAACGTCACAGAAAGCACCCTTCCAATTCACTTGCTTCAAAAGGCTAAGGAAATAACCTATTTCCTTTTCCTCCTTTTCTATCTGCTTTCTCTGATGTGTTCCCAGATACTCAGAGATTCAGATAGCCATGAAATCTTAATAAGCCTGTTTGAAGCCAGGAAAAATAAAGAACCGTACACCGATACTTAAGACCGGGAAGAGTCCATCAGTACTTGAGGGGGAATTTGGTTCAGTCTTGGAAATTACTGAAAGAGTCTTTCTTCCCAGTTAACATGGAAGTAACGTCAAATGGCTTAAATTTGCATGGAATTCTACTACCCTGGAGCATGCTCCTGAAGTCATCCTACAAACTTGGCCAATGACTCCAGCAGCCTAAATCTTCATCTGCTGCCAGCTGAGCTGCAGCAGTTTTTGGCCTTTTCCTTATAGCCCTTGCACTTGACATCATTTAGCCCAGACTAGGCCCTTGACCCTGCCTTTATAGCTAGGGAAGAGTTCAGAGGACCAAGCGTCAATAGAAACAACCTAAGTGTGAAAGGTTTTACCCAAGTCCTCTGTCAATGAGTGCTCTTTAATCTTTAACCCTGCTCTTTAGTCTCATGTGTGCCTCAGAATGGGATAACTGCAAATTCTCCCTTCTATCTGAGAAACATTAAGCTCATAATTTGTTGTTCTGGTTTCGTTGTTTTTGTTTTGCCTTCAAACAGAAGTAGAAAGGCCATCGGACTAACTTGAAAGGCTCCTCTCAAGCTAAGGATTCTTTTTATCAGCTTTGTTCATCTGATTCAATTTGATTTAAATTTTCCTTTAACCTTGGAGGGTAGACAAGCTTCTTTAGTACACAGAGATTTTCTCCGCAAAAAGGAATCCACTTGATTGGACCAGAAACCACTACCTACCTCTGGAAATCAAACCTTTCAGTGGCGGGGGGTATCAGATCGATCAGGGCTGGTGGCATTTTCTGAACTTCACTCCAATATTTTGATATTTTCCTGTTAACCCATGGAGGTCTGCTCAGGAGATTCATATTGACAGGGGCAGGGCTGGGGCTGTATCTTCTACTTTTTGTCTTTCCTTATCTCCATCCCGCCCCCTCAGCACTGGGATACACTAACCAGTGGTACATGCTCAGTGGTCTGCTCTCGCTCACCAGATTGCTTCCTGGCACCCACAGTACTTTCTCTTTCTCCCTCCTTAGGTGGTCTAAGTATTGTATTTTGACCATTTAGTGTAGTTGATAGACGGACAGTGTAAGCTTGTCACAAATGATCTGTCTCCTTAATATGAATCCCAATATTAGGGAATCTTCAGAATGGAACAGAATTTCCATTGGGTTTGACCGGGGCAGTGGATTACAGCTCTCATCACCAGAGATGCTAAGGCCACTGATTTGGTAGATGATCAGAGACTGAGATCAAGAAATGACACTTATTTGCAATGTTTCCACTTAGACCCAAGTGATTTTGGAATGGTGTCTTTAGTTACAGACATAACACTAGGTTTGGAACTCCTGACCCAGTTGTGATTAAAATTACCAAGTGAGTAGGCATTTGTTCCTTTGACTGGCATTCTGTCTTATAAAAACAAGAAGAAGGGAAGGTGATTATGGGCACCTAACATCAAATTTAGTAAAAATCACTGAATGAAAAACCCAGAAGTGTGATTTAATGATCTAAGAAATTAGGCAAAAGTGTCAAGTCCAAAGAGTTTAAAAACGGCTATAGGTCAAAGCCTTAAAAACTTCTCTGGGCATAGAGGGGAACCTGGTGAGGAATCTGCCAGGGGTTAATTGCAACCCCGCATGAAAAGCAGTTAACAAGTGAGAATTAGAACACCCAAGAGGAAAAGAAAAATGCTTCCAGTGCCATAAGAAATAAACAATAAAGGAGAAATATTTCCTTTGGCTACCACTACCTCCTTTGCAAAAGCTCAGAGGAGCTACAGGGAATGCCAAGGACTGGTTTTCTCTCAACTCCCTCTGAAACATTTGTCTTCATTACCACTCTTTTTAATCAGGGCTCCTTCATGAGTGTTTCTGCTCAGCCCCTAAGGGGCAGCTCTGGTCTGCGATAAATCAGAATCCACACCGCAAGTCACTAATCAGCACTCCTAGGGAAAGAAAAACAGAGAAGGGCAGACCACTATGCTGAAAAGGCCTGGGGGCTCGCAGGCCTCAAGGAAGAAAGGCCTTTATGGAGAAAGAGTAAGTTAGTGAAGGTGGAAGAGACCCCAATGGCTAGGACTTACTTTAAAATCTCAAATGCAAATTGTTCACACTTAGTTGGAAGAGGTGGGAAGATAACTTTGTTTTAGAAATGGAAGGGAGAAAATGAGTTTGCTTAATGAAATGAAATTTGTACCCCCAGCTTCAGGATTTTGATACTAAATTCAAGACTTAGTGAGATCAAAGCAGAAGAATAGGAGAGAAAATAAAAGAATGAGAACAAAGTCGGAAACTCTCCTTCTCACCTCTTGTTTCAGAGATGTCATTGAGGAATGAAACACAAATTCCAGGTAAGAACTCTCGAAGATCTACGCTGGGACCGTTACTTTGCTTGAATGGAATTAGAAGCGTTAACTTGGGAACACATTGTGCTTTTTCTCTGGAAAGGATCTTAGACATAATTTCAGAAAAAGATTAAATGGACTTGCTACAAGTCAGCAGAGCTAGTTAGTAGCAGAGTTTTTCTGGAACCTAGGATTCCAAGTATTTGCCTGCATCAAATCCTGAAAAACCACCACTTCCGGAGAGACAAAAGTGAGGAGAAGAGCAGAATATGAGTCAGGAGATACGGTCCACAGTCCTATGTCCACCACGCACACGCTTACCTTGGCTAAACCACTTAACACTCTGAGTCTCAATGTGTTCATCTGTAAATGAAGTTTACATGTTTCCTGAACATGTAAGATTCCCACAACATATATACAAGATATTGTTAAACCATTATAAGTGACTTTTCTTTCGTTTTTTCTAGCCGTGGCCACAGCAGTGACAACATCAGGGAACTCCAACTTTTCTGAGAGCATTTACAGGCTGAAGAGCTCACAGGATCCAGTAAAACAGAGAAATTTCACTTTTCAAAGGAAGACAGATCTAGACTGTGGCCAAAACTTCTACGACCCTAGGATACAAGCCAAGAGATGAAATCACCCCTGAGATACAGAATCAGACCATAGCATGGCATGCAAATTCGCAAGCCAAGAGTTGAGGCCATGGCTTCCAAAATAAATGCTAACTTTTCGAATGACAAACCTAAGACCTACTTTATCTCTATCTGCCTGTGACCAAGTGAGGAAGGCATGGACTCCAGAAGGAAATCATAGGGCACACTTAGCAAAATGCATGATGCCGGGCGGGTGGCAATAAAGGCAACATGCCTGCCTCGAAGCCAAGACCTACTGATGTTCCCATTCTGTTGGCACTTTATTGCCTGTTGTTGCCTGCAAAAGCTGAGACATGATCATGTCATCCTCATCATGGCTTGACAGATATGGATATTGTCTTTACACAGTGGAGCCCCCCTCTGAGGCAGAGTCACAGCTTTCCAAAAATACTAGTTTTCCTCCACTCTGATGTTATTCAAATATAACTAAGGAACTAGCATCCATCAAAGTGATGAACACTTCCTGAATCTAAGTGCATCAAACAGCATCTTGCTTTTCCTATTTCAACCAGAACCTTTGTCTGTCATTGACTTTATGAAGAAAAACTCTCCTAAAACCACAGGAGAAACACTGCTTGATAGTGATCATAGGAGCTAGGATCTGAACTGTGTGAAGCCCAACTGAACTAAAAAGAAGGGCAATTTGACTAGACTGCGGGTGCTGTTACAGAAGGGTATACCAGCAGCACGGCTAGACTTTGAACCTGCATTCAAAACACCTAGACGTCATATTATAAAATGAGAGACATCAAAAGTTCTTGAAAACAGGAGTGACAGGATAAAAGCAGTATTTGAGGAAAAAATGATGTAGGATTAACCCGGGGGAAGTGGCAGGGTCAGGGAGGTTGACATTTGTGGGACCAGTGTGGATACTGTCACAGGGCTCCGGGCAAAAGGTAATTAGGAATCCGGTTTGTGGTTATTTTGATGTATGCGGGTGGGGTTCCCTGGCTTGTACTGATTATTCTTTTGGAGGTAACAGAATTAATGATACTAAGGAAACTGTACAGGTTAGTTTCTCATAATTAACTGGACAGATAGTTTACACGTTGGTTTTGAAGAAGCTCTGGAGGTTAAAATTAAGAGGAATACTTAAGCAATTATTACGAAGTCCTAGTAAGAATTTGAAAGAAGCTTAAATAATAAAGTATTGCCAATTTAGAATTAGTCAGATAGACGTAATAAAGTTGAATGTGGCGCTTTCAGCTGTCTACCAAACATACGATTAGAACAACTGGGCAGATGCTATTGGGGAATCATCCATATGCTCTCGGGGACCTGCCAGCTGTCTGAGGCACAGAAGCAGAGTGTGGGTGATAATGCTGTGGAATCCAACCAACAGGGCCTGTAACAAACAACAACAGACCAAACATCACTCATGGTCTCAAGAAAAGCACTGGCAGCATTTGTTAAGTAGAGATATGGGTTCTTTTTTTCTTGTACATGTTGCAATTAAGCCAGATAACAACTGGATGATCTGCCATGAGCAATGAGTAGGTCTGCCTTATACACAAAAATGGCTCTGAAGAGTAATAGAGAGGAAATAGAGCGAGGTGTGTTTTTTTTGTTTTTTTGTTTTTTGTCTTTTTGCTATTTCTTTGGGCCGCTCCCTCGGCATATGGAGGTTCCCAGGCTAGGGTCGAATCAGAGCTGTAGCCGCCAGCCTATGCCAGAGCCACAGCAACGCGGGATCGGAGCCTCGTCTGCAACCTACACCACAGCTCACGGCAACGCCGGATCCTTAACCACTGAGCAAGGGCAGGAACCGAACCCGCAACCTCATGGTTCCCAGTCAGGTTCATTAACCACTGCGCCATGACGGGAACTCCGAGTTGTGTTTTTTAAAATATGAGCACAGAAGACAATGGAGAAGTTGGTGGGAGAATGAACGGTGCCCAAGGAAAGCTCTAAAACTGAAGACTGCACCTCCTTACATAGGACCTCAGGGTCTCCTCAACCTCACACACAAAGCTCCTCCTCTTGGTAAGGAGGCTCAGGACCTTGGAAGTTGAAAATCAAGTCTGGCTGCTATAAAGGAGCCCCTCTGAGATATATTCTCATTCCTGACAAATACCCACCCACCGGCAGGCCTGGAAGACACATGGCGACCAGAGCAAGTTGTCAAAACTTATCATTATAAAACGTCGATCTTCCAAAAGTACAACCTTTGCTCCATGCAATGTTTTCCTTGGACGACAGCTCTTCAGAGAGCTATAAAAAGGTGGCTGGATTTGATGAGGTAAGCTCCTATAGTCGAGCTAACAATCATGTGAAAAAAAATGGAGAGATGAGTGATGACAGTGGGATGTTTCAAACAACAACAACAACAACAACAACATAATTCATTATGGCCCCGATTTCAAAGAATTTCATCATTTTTAGCATTCTTCTTTTGAGAAAAGAAAACCGCGTGCCAGTTATATGGCCCTCCTCTTTCATTTCCTTTCGCCTTCCATAGCCTCGGGTGGCTAGCCTCTTGCTCATGGCCTAGGCTCCATATGAAGTTCACAGCTCCTTGCCTGATCTCATGATCCTCTATCAAAACAGCACTTTCAAAAGTGTTTCCTGTCTAGTTCAGCCATTGCGTGAGTGTTTCCTTGGCTGGATCAGCTGCCAAATTAAGTCCCTTAGGGAAAAAAAAAAAAAAAAAAAACAACAACAAAAAAAACCCTGCAGGGTACTCAATATAGCCCTGTCCCCTCTCCACCTTGGGCTTGACATCCGGAAGTGACTTAGGAAGTACTCTAATGGTTACCAAACTTTTGGAAACTGATTTAACTTTTCCTGGGCTAAACATGTGTTTAGGAGAGCCTGCGTCACTAATCATCACTTGACCTTGTGACAGACCAAAACTTGCTGATTTTTTTTTTCTCCTTAAAAAAAAAAAAAAGAAAAAAAAGAAAAAAAAAAAAACAACTTTTATCAGCAAGCACAATGATGTCAAGGCAAAACCGTGTTGTGAGGTGACTGCAAACATGCTGATTTCCAGATGCTTGACAAGATAGTGCAGAAACACCAGAAAGGAAGGTTAACAGTTTCTGTCACAAACGCTGCTGGCTTACTTGCTTTCCGGGGACAGTTGTCAAACCATTTAGGATAGAGGAGAACGGAAGGTTTCTTGTCACTTGTCAAATTCTAATCCATCAACTGTGGGTAAAAAGAACTCTGTCTCTGAAAGCACAGAAAATTTTCCAAATCTATTATAATTACGGGGTTCAAAATGAAGTGCAGTGTGGCGTTCTCTTGTGGCGCAGCAGGCCAAGGATCTGGCATTGTCACTGCAGTGGCCTGAGTTGTTGCTGTGGCCTGGGAACTTCCACTGCTGCAGGCGCGGCCAAAATAAATAAATAAATAATGAATACTTAAAAATTAAATATGCTTTAAAAATAAGTGCAATGTGATTTACTTCAATGTATACTTACTGTTGATACATTTTTCTTTTTTTCTTTTCTTTTTTTTTTTTTTTTGGTCTTTTTAGGTCCACACCCATGACATATGGAGATTCCCAGGGGTCTCATCGGAGCTGTAGCCGGCCTACGCCACAGCCCACAGCCACACTAGATCCAATCTGCATCTGCGACCTACATCACAGCTCATGGCAACGCCGGATCCTTAACCCTTAACCCACTAAGCAAGGCCAGGGATCGAGCCCGCAACTTCATGTTCCTAGTCGCATTTGTTTTTGCTGTGCCACGCCGGGAACTCCCGCACTTTTCATTTAAGTAAGCTTGTACACCAGTCAAAGAAGATACCCAACTGGAACAACACTCTGCACGTTCCACTAAATATCCCCTCTGTATATCAGCCACAGATAAAATCGGGTCAAAACAGAATATTGCTCAGCTGTCCCTGCTGCATGGGCTTCTTTTGTATGTATTCATCCTTGACTCACACTATTCCTGGTGGAAGTCCTCCCCACCCCAAACCCCAGATTTAGTTGTCAGATTCACAGTATCAAAGACTCTCTAAAATGAATGGGTTCCTCAAAAGGACAGCCAAACTTTGGGGTAATTGCATTCAAATTCCTTAATCCCATTTTCTGAGCGCAGTGGGAATTGTGGAGTTTCTGTCTGGAATATCTTCTCCAGAGCCACTTGAATGCAACAGTCTCCCTTCAAAGGGATATCTAACCTAAGGACCCCCCCCTTGGCCAAATGGTAGTTCCAAATGTATGCTTCTTCTCTTTTTCATGCAGCTGGAAGCAGTATATGTGTATATATATTTGCGTCTATCACCTTCGTCACATTTCATATTCACACCCCCAAAAAAACAAGGAGGGAGGAAGAATATGGAGCATCTCAGGAGTTATTGGTAAGCATACAGTTTACTATTGCCGTTCAGAAATATGTGCTGCTTTCCCACCTACTAAGAGAACTGTTACTTCCCCCTCTCCTTAAAGTGCTGGTCCATTCGTCTCAAACAGAACTTTTCTGTGAGAATGGAAATGTTCTATATTTTGTGTTGTCCCGTATGGCGGATGTGTCATGTGGTTAGTGCAACTGAGGAACTGAAGAACAAAAGGCACTTAATGTTCATTAATTTAAATGTAGATAACCAAAGGTAGCTCTCGGCTATTGCACTGGACAGCACAGTTCTAACCCTTGAATTGTGAGCAGAAGTGACCGGTGTGAGATCTCCAGTGTCCCTTTCCCCCCTGCCATGGCCACCTGTAGTGATCTGATGATAGAGTTTTAGTTCATCTAGGTCTAAGAGTGGAGACAGCCTAAAGCAGAGACTCATGCAACCTATGATGATAATAATTTAGCCAGAAAAGTCACAGAATGTAAAATAAAAAAAAAAAATGATGGCAAGTACTGATCTTAATGGTCATATATTACCCAAAGAAAGGTCAAGAAGGTCCTGCTTCACACATACAGGTAGTTGTGGAATTAGAGGGGGAAATACAACTACTCAAATAAAACTATTCCTAAAGATGTTAACATAACATAAAACTTAAGAGCTGCATAGGACAACTGTACTAACCTCTGGGAAAAATCACCCAAGAAGAAATCTTAACACGTTTTATGTTGCCGTTGCCATAGAAGACATTTTTATATTGAAACGAGTAAAAACATATTTGTTGGTAATATTTTTTCCCACAGAGGGAAAAATGCCCTAGTCACCAAAGAGTTAAAAGAGACCAAATTTAGATGCAGTTCATGTTAAAGGTTAGAAGAATAATCAGTCATTTGAAAAAACACTACATAAACATTTTTCCGGATGCAATTTTCAGTCCAAGGATACATTTCCCAGTAGAAATCAGCAGCTAAAAAGGAAATCATTTCGTCTCCATAAGTGCCAAATTGTATCCTGATTTTTCCTGGTCTGGCTCAACTTTCAAAACTAGTGGTTCAACTTCTGCAATCTTTCACCCAATGACTATGTAAACACATCTTTATAAGACAGACATAATCCTTGGGTGGGCCAATTTATGTTGGATTATGAAAATACTTAGAATACAAAATCATATAATGACTGTTGTCCTTTGGTTTTTCACTAAAAGGAAAGAAAAATTCAGTGAACATCAACAGTGGTTCATGTGAAGATAATGTGACACTTACACACTGGCTTTCCCTTTTGTCCAATATTTTTGAAAATAAATATTACTGACAATTCAGTAAAAGACTGCATCATATTCTGGCAAGGGGATATGTAAATGAAGAATCTAGAAATATATGTCCGATGCGCTCACAGCACATGCCACACTGTACCACACAATTGGAATGAATTAAACTACTCACACGAGGCCAGGAAAAGTTCTCACTATGGATCTTCTGGATTCGGTCAGAGGTTATAGAAACATTAGTTTTAAGGATAAAGTAATCTTAAGTAAAAACCAAAAGATTCATTCAGAATTTATTACAGCCTCTGATTCATATATATCTCACATTATTCCGAACTCTCCATAACACAATTCAAGCAGGATAGCTAGCCTACAGCTAGGAAAAATCATAAATTGTAAATCTTCAGAGAAAGATAAACTCTGCTTTTTCACTTCTCCCTTGAAATTCTAGAGCTTTTATGGTCAACTACAAAATGCATCATGAAAAGCCCATCTTCAACATTTAGCATGGAGAGGGCAAGAATTTTAACTTTTCCTCCAATGAATAAAGTTATGTAAAAGAAGACATTTGGGGAGTCTTTGGAGAGGGCAGAATAAATTATTGCTGTACGATCTGGAAAAGTTTGGAAGAACGTTAAAGGATTTTCACATCTGTGTCTATACATTCATGTCTTGGGAATAATGTATCTTCAAAACCATTCACAGAAAAATGTTGTAAAGGACTCCTTCCTTCAATAAGCACAGCTTAAGAGTTGCAATCACAAACATTTCATTTCATCCTATGTTCTTGAGAAGTACATCAAATATCCATACTTATCTTCACGAAAATGATTTTTACCAGTATTGGTAAAAGTTTTTAACAAAGCAAAGAATTTTAAGAAGCTTAGTTCTACAAGTATCTTACAGTTTATAGTGTAATTCTATAAATAATTTTCTAATGACTATATTAGCTCTCCATCTTGGCTCCTGAGAAAACAAATAAATATGTCACTGCAGCAGTGTGAACAGACTATAGAAATGAACACAGTACGATGCACATTTTCTTTAGTGTGCTAGGAGAAGCTGAGGAATGATATACTTTTTTCATTTACAGGATTTTAGCTGAATGTAAGAACATCATAGAGTTGCCTTTTCCTCTTCAAATGACTTGTTCTGCCCCAACCAGCATGCAGCATTTAATTACATATTTTCAATAATTCTAACCCAAAAGCCACAAAATTTTTAACTTTAAATTAGAAAATTCGAAAATCTTTACTTCTTCTGAGAAGAATATACATACATATAGACGTTCAAAACTAAAAATTCAAGATTCATTATTTAAATCAAGCTTTTGAATTAAAATATTTCGCATTCCTTTCCGATTTAAGACACTCTCCAATGAAAGCCACCATTATTTATAAGTGAAGAAAGAAAGGAGAATTTGTCTTACTTCTCCCCACTCCTCACTTTGCCATTGTCACCTGTATCTATTTCCAGGAAGCCCATATTCATTAGGGTTAATCTACCTACTAAATGAATAAACAAAGGATTTCTCTGTCACTAAGAGGCCAGGTGAGCCGATAGCATCTCCCAACATAGAAAATCATCTGTACCATACAGCTCAGGAAATTACCTGCTGCAACCCCACACCTGGGATCATTTGGCAGGCAGATCTCTAATGTTGAGTAATATATGGAAAATTGACCATAACCATTTTTTTTCAAAGGACTGAAACTCTTACCTATTTTAGACCAAACATTTTTTGTAATTAACTTGCTAATTCACCAAGGAAAACCAGTGAAAAAAAAAAAGTTTTCCATGTTTTCCTCCCTAAACACCAAGAACTAATGCTAAAGGACCAACATGCAATGAAGTTAAGAACTGATATAACACCGATATTTTCCTGAATCACAAGATCTTAAAAAAATACCTACGTGACAATTCTGGAAGAGAAAGTAGTCAGCAAACTACATAAGAAAGATGTATTATTATAATCCCTACCTGTACAGGCTGATCAATTCTGACCAAGTAGTATTAGATGACCTTGGTGGTTTATCAAGACGCCAGGAAAAGAACGCGAGACCAATTATTTGTTAATACACTAAACTGATATTATTGCCTCTCTGTGTTTGCCTTTGCGGAGCAGCATCCCAGGTCTTACTTCTCTGTAGAAATCATTTTTCCAGCTAGAAAAATCCAACAGGAAACCATTGGTAGTAAATAAACAAACAGAAAATAAAAATAAAAGAAATGAGGTCAAAGCTATCTGACTTCCCTCTAAATCTTGAGAGGGGAAAAAAAAAGAAATTATATCCTTGATACTACGTTTAAATAACACTTGACAGCTTGGAAGCCATGTCGTATAAGCAAATATAAGAACTAGAGGATTGATTTGATTCAGTATAAAACACTGGAGCAACAAAACTCATTTACAAAACATGAAAAGAGTGATCGGAGATGACTACCTTGTCAAAATTGGGTTCAAGAGGGCCTAGCTGTGATGCAGAATGAAACAAGATGAAATCTATCAGCTTTTGTGCCAATGAGAGTCAACCATGTGCTCTCCTTGACATAAGAGGTCATTATGTAGTTGAAGCTGCTGCTATCTTTATACAACTTTCAATAATGTCCTTGCTAAGAAGCCAAACTACTGGGCAGATTCCATGTCATTCTCTAGAGGGAGTAGAGACTGAAGAATGAAAAGACTTAGGAAAGGGTTAGTCGACATTTAATGAGTGCTTACTATTGGTCAAACCCCATATGAACCAGGACTGGGTTTGCTCAATAGGGAGAAAAACAAAACAAAACAACACAAAAAACAAAAAGCAGATATGGTCTTTTTACACAGTATGTGCTATAGTTTTTATTCCCTTTGAATTTCTTAGGTTCACAAGGGTTCCCTGGTTGTTTGCTTTTGTTTTGTTTTTAATTTGCTTTGTTTGGTTGGTTGGTTTTGTTTTTTTCTTCTCCTGGTTGTTTCTTACACTGAAATGTGTCAGGAGAGGTATCCATGTGAGAAACAGTGTTACAGGGGTGGGTGGGTGAAGGGGACAGTGACAAGGAGGGCCTCAAGCCCCATGAACACTGCATCGAAGGAAGTGCATGGCAGAAAAAAAATAAAAAGGGCTCACTCAAAATGTGGACTCTTTCATAGTTTTTATCTGTTGGGCCAGGTTTTCTGAAATAAACCATTTAAACATAAATCAAAGTAAATGCAAACTGTCTGTGACTCCCAATAGCTATCAGCTTATATTGTTGTATTGACAACAGATGCTAAATATATGAATGTCATATAGATAGATTTCTGAATTTATTTTTGCTGAGAGGGGTTTTTGGAGTATGTGGGAAAATTCAGCATGTCAGCTAAAGGAAATGTATATGATTTCCCTTTCAAGATCCTACAAAAACATATGGGAGCAAGATAATGTTTGTCCTGACCTGCCAAAATCCTGGGGAGATCATCTCAAATCCACATGACATTCCTGAGTACTAATGCTTGCACTGGGGCTTTTGCATTAGCAGATGTGTGAAAATGCATGTACTCAGAGAACTCCCTCATGGCTTCACATCTAAAGAAGCTCCTCTACAACGGCCATTCCAGCCAAAAGCTGAAATGATATTTCCAAGTTAAGTATACCTTCATTTAAGCCAGTGTCTGGACAGAAAAACTCAACCGAAGGGCTTGTTGTTTGGCTCAGAACCAAAAGGAGTCCAAGTGAATGGTGGTCCGATTTTAGGAGGTCTCCCTTATTCCACTCCCAGTCCTCAAGTTGTATCAAAGACACTGGGAAATTTCTCCTCGCTCATGTAACAATTTCTAGCAGTCAAAATTTTCCATTTCAAGAAGTTCTCGTTATGGCTCAGTGGTTAACGAATCCGACTAGGAACCATGAGGTTGTGGGTTCGATCCCTGCCCTTGCTCAGTGTGTTAAGGATCCGGCGTTGCCGTGAGCTGTGGTGTAGAACGAAGACGCGACTCGGATCCCGTGTTGCTGTGGCTCTGGCGTAGGCCGGTGGATTCGACCCCTAGCCTGGGAACCTCCATATGCCGAGGGAGCGGCCCAAAGAAATAGCAAAAAGACAAAAAGACCAAAAAAAAAAAAAAAAAAATTTCCATTTCAAACCTATCACTGGAAGAGGCCTGAGTGTGATTTTCCTTGTGATTAAAATAGGGTGTGGGGGCCGTTCAATACTGTCACTGGTTCATTATTTAGGCTATGGCCCCCAAACATGCTGAAAACATTAACAAAACGAAACTACCTCTGCATACTTCCTTTAAAATTTTCTCTTGTAAAAAATAATAGGTTTTTAAGCCTTATAAAAGTAACACATGCTCACAGCAGAAAACATTGGAAAAACTTGAAAGAAGAAAATTAAAACTGCCCCAAATCCTACCACTCAGAGGTTAAATACTATTTATATTTTGGTTTCTTCCTTCTAGTTGCTCAAATATATAAAATGCAGTTCTCTATCCTTCTATATTTATAATGGCAAAATGAAAAAGCATGGTCACAATGTGAATTAGACCAAAAGCATCAAACAACAAAAAAAAAGCATTAAACCCAGAAATGGTAAAAAGGACACCTAGTATGTTACATTCTACAATAAGCCCTAACAGTTATGAATACCTATAAATCACATAATATAACATGGACATTATATACCACTACATAGCAAAACTGCAAAAATACAAGGAGAAATAAAGAGAAAAATATTAGTAGCATGAGATTTTAATTTACCGTTCTAGGCGCAATATATGGGGCCTCAGATGACCCAAAAACAAAATTAATAAGGTAAATCTAACTGACAGAAACATAACTTTCTATCTTGAAAATAGAGAATATGCACTTTTTCAAGTGCTCAAAATAATATAAATTCATAAAAATAACTATTTCTGCCAAAAATATAACATCTGATCCAACCAATCTTTTAGATCTAATTAGCAATGTACAGGAAATTTCAGAGGCAAAAGAACACTATGGGGAAACAATTAGCAAAATCCTGTTTGCGGAAAAAGAAACCTGCAAGATAAATGATTCTTTTAAAACTGTAAGGACGTGACAAAAGGAGAGGGAGAAACCTAGATTTTGAGAGTCTTATGAGCTGTATCAACCAAAAGTGAAGTGTGGGTCTTATTTGGAAGAATGATTTTTTTCTAATGAGATTAACAGGGAATTTAACATGAATTAGAAATTTGATATTAAAATTATTCAATTTTTCAGGAGTTAATTTTTTGGAGATATGTACCGAGATATTGGTAGATGAAATAATTTGATGTCTGGAGTTCCCGTCGTGGCGCAGTGGTTAACGAATCCGACTAGGAACCATGAGGTTGCGGGTTCGGTCCCTGGCCTTGCTCAGTGGGTTAAGGATCCGGCGTTGCCGTGAGCTGTGGTGTAGGTTGCAGACGCGGCTCGGATCCCGCGTTGCTGTGGCTCTGGCGTAGGCCGGTGGCTACAGCTCCAATTCAACCCCTAGCCTGGGAACCTCCATATGCCGCGGGAGCGGCCCAAGAACCAAGAGATAGCAACAATAACAACAACAACAACAACAACAAAATAATAATAATTTGATGTCTGAAATTTGCTTCAAAATGATCTGGTGGGAGTTCTAATTGTGGCGCAGAGGAAACGAATCCAACCAGTATCCATGAGGATGCAGGTTTGATCACTGGCCTCACTCAGTGGGTTAAGGATCTGGTGTTGCGATGAGCTGTGGTGTAGGTTGCAAATATGGCTCGGATTCTACATTGCCGTGGCTGTGGGGTAGGCTGACAGCTGTAGCTCCAGTTCTACCCCTACCCTGGGAACCTCCATATAACGTGGGTGTTGCTCTAAAAGCAAAAAAAAAAAAGACCTGGTGGGGGTAGTGGGATAGCATAGGAAACTAGTTTGGCTATGAGTTCTTACTCACTGAAGCTACGTGATTGTTCAGGGGCTAATAGTGTTAGTCTTTCTATGTTTATATATATTTGAAATTTTGTACAAAGCATGAAAATAGATCACACACACACAAAGAAAGTGATAATAGCAAGAATAGACCATTCTTCTGAGCAGTTCGGCTTTAAGGAAAGAAATGGGTCTGCAGCTGATAATTGCCTTTAAAACGAACCTTGTGGTTCATTTATTTGTACTTAGGGTTCTACTTTGTGTAGAGCACTATCACAAAATATTAGCAACTGTTGCATCCAGGACAGTTCTTAGATATTTACTATGTTGCAGATTTATTTAATTTTTTTCTATAAGTTAGAAATTTTTCACAATAAAGAGTTGTGACGTAAACTTCCTACCCATTGCCAAGACAAAAAAACTATATTAGCAGTCTTGCCTATTTCATACTTTCAAATGTAACAACAATTTTATTCAGACTAAAAAAAAAAAAAAACCAAAACAAAAACCCACCGGTACTCTGACTGGGATTGTAAGAAAGTTCTGAACTAATTTTGGAATAACTGCAATTTTTATAATACTTGGTTTCCTTCTTCAGAAATATGGTATATTGTTAATTTATGGGATTTTATCACTCTGAAGAGTTTCACTCTTTTTCTTCCTTTTAGGGTTTTCTCTTGGAGTTATTTATAACTATTTTATGATTTCTGATATTATCATGAATACTTTTTATTTATTTATTTGTTGTTGTTTTTTGTTTGTCTTGTTTTTATTTTTGTTTTTTTTTTTTGTCTTTTTGCCTTTCCTTGGGCTGCTCCCTCAGCATATGGAGGTTCCCAGGCTAGGGGTGGAATCAGAGCTGTAGCTGCCGGCCTGCACCAGAGCCACAGCAACGCCAGATCCGAGCCACGACTGCAACCTACACCACAGCTCACGGCAACACCAAATTCTTAACCCACTGAGTGGGGCCAGGGATTGAACCCATGTCCTCATGGATACTAGTTGGGCTCGTTACTACTGAGCCACGATGGGAACCCCTTGAATTTTCTGTATCAGAAAATTATATTGTCTGAAAATTATTTTGTCCATAAATGATTTTGTAATGATACCTATTCTTTATGTTTTATATATTACCGCATTGCCTAGAATATTCAGAGTAACTGTATAAAAATGGACATCGCATGATTGGCTTTTTCATGATTTTAGAAAAAAATGCCATTGGTATTCCACATTAAATACTATGCAGGCATTTGGTTTATGATAACTATTCCTTATGAGTTAAAGAATTTACCCTTCTATTCCTAGTTAATCACAGTAAATCTCATAAACAAGTACTGAATTTTATCAAATGCCCTTTCAGCCTCTAGTGAGATTATCATGTTCTCATTCTGGACCAATTGATATTATATATTACAACCATAGATCTTCCAACATAATCATATTTGGTCCTGGTAGATGACTCTTTTGTTGCAATGTTCCATTTGGTTGGTATTTTATTTGATATTTATGAATCTAAATTCAAATGTAAGAATGATACATAGTTCTCTTTTTTTTTAATGCTGTGTTTGTTAGATTTGAGTCGTTCATTTTTAAAATCCTCTCTAATAAGGGATCAGAAAAATTCTGTCCTCAGGAGGTGTTAAAAAGTTCCTGAATGCTAATGCTATTTATTATGAAATAGGAAAAGGCAAGAGGCCAGAGCCTGTAAGCACAAAGGTGAGATAATGGCTTCCACGTCACTTAACTGTCAGCCTCACTTAGTGTGAAGTGTTGTGTCTTGAGACCTGCAACCAAGCAACCATTTAAAAATATATAGAATGTTAAAGTAATTGACAAACATAAGAACTGTCAATTTTTTGGAAGAGAATTTAAAAACCGAATTTTGGGGGGAGGCGGGGCAGTGTCACTATGGAATAAGAAACAAGAAAGCCAGGTTAGAAAGAAACGAACCACATGCATTTCAAATTGTAGCACCAGAATCCTGAGAAGTCAGGGTCTAACATTTGGTAAATATTCTCGAACATTTCTATTGCTCGTTGGGATCCTTCGTACCCAGACAGAATCTGCTGCAAACCGATTCTATCAGTTTATGATAGAATCTACCCTGTGACCTGGAGAAAGGCTAAGTTCTTTATTTTCTAAGACATATTACATCCCTGAGTAATGACATTTCAATTGCAAGATAGTCAGTGACTCAAATCACCTACCAGATGAGAGACAACAGCAGCGCTGAGCGACATGCTCATCTCTAGCTCTTCCTATAGAGACGAGCTCCAGAGGCGCCTAAGTCTGAGGTATCTGTAGAGTTTTTCTTTTTTTCTTTTTAGGGTTGCACCCACTGCATATGGAGGTTCCCAGGTTAAGGGTCAAATCGGAGCTATAGCTGCCGGCTAGGCCACAGCCACAGTAACATAGGATCCAAGCCTCATCTGTGACCTACACCACAGATCACAGCAACGCTGGATCCTTAACCCACTGAGCAAGGCCAGGGATCAAACCTGCGTCCTCATGGATGCTAGTCAGATTCATTAACTGCTGAGCCACGATGGGAACTCCAGGTCTCTGTAGATTTCCTGGTAAGGTCTCTAACAGAGAAAACAATGGTCTACAAATTCTATTTATAAAATAATGAAGCCAGATAAAAAAAGATGGAGGGGAAGGAAACATGTGCTCACACTTATTAAGACTCAAGACTCCTCACACAAAGCCGTCTTCTACTCAGTCAAGGCACATTCTATGGCCATTAGTGTTTCCATGTTTTTCCTTCTCAGTTTTCTCCAATATGTTCCAAAAAGAGTAAAAAGATATTCCCACTGTGGCTCAGCCAGTTAAAAACCTATATCCCTGAGGATACAGGTTCAATCCCCGCCTTGGTCAGTGGGTTAAGGATCCAGCATTGCCATGAAGTCACAGATACAGCTCAGATCCTTGCCAAGACTTGCTGTGGCTATGGTGTAGGCCGGCAACCGCAGCTCCAATTAGACCCCTAGCCTTGAACCTCCATATGCTGCAGGTGTGGCCCTAAAAAGAAAAAAAAAAATTTTAGCTTACTTTTTTTTTTTTGGCTACAGCTGCAGCATGGGGAAGTTCCCAGACCAGGGATTGAACCCATGCCACAGCAGTGACCCAAGCCACAACGGTAACAACATTGGAGCCTTAATCCACTGAGCCACCAGGGAACTCCAAATTTTAGCTTACTTTAATGTCCATGAAATGTCCAGCTTGGCTTTAAACTTGTGTAATACTGAACATGATCATCTAAAAATACTGGTAAAGTAAAAGGAAGCAGTGAAGAAATGAAAAATTCAAATGTATCCACCACCATCACAGTATGACCTTCAAAGTTTAAAATATTTACTGTCTGGCTTTTTAGAGAAAGAGCTTGACTCCTGATACCAACCAAATCAAGGACAAAAACTGTTCACATACAATATGCTATATTTTCATAAATATATGGACAGAAATACCCATATATGCTTTTGATGAAAGATGTGAGTAAACTGCACAACTGATTCCACTTAAGGGAAAATGGAGTTGAAATATGTTTCTCTATGTATGTTTCTCTAGTGAAGTACAACCCAAAACCCTGGACATTAATTACAGTTGACCCTTGAATAACATGGGTTTAAACTGCACAGGTCCACTTATATAGGGATTTTTTAAATAGTAAATATTGCAATACTTACTATGCAGTCTTCTTTGGTTAGATCTGTGAATATGAAACATGCACCCCTATGTTCACTACAGCACTGTTCACAATAGCCAAGACATGGAAACAACCTAAAGGTCCTTTGACAAATGAATGGGTTAAGAAGATATACAGATACACAATGGAATACTACTCAGCCATAAAAAGGAATGAAATAATGCCATTTGCAGCAACATGGATGGAACTCAAGACTCATACTGAGTGAAGTTAAGTCACAAAGAGAAAGACAAATACCATATGATATCACTTGCATCTGAAATCTAATACACAGTACAAATGAACCTATCTACAGAAAAGAAACAAACTCATGGACATGGAGAACAGAGCTGTGGTTGCCAAGTGGGAGGTGGAGAGAGTGGGATGGACTGGGAGTCTGGCATTAGTAGATGCAAACTATTGCATTTGGAGTGGATAAGCAATGAGATCCTGCTGGACAGCACAGGGAAATTGTGATGGAACATGATGGAAGATAATGTGAGAAAAAGACTGTATATATATGGGTGACTTTGCTGTACAGCAGAAACATTGTAAATCAACTATAATAGTAAAAGTATGAAATGGAAATTTTGTAACTTTAAAATACAATAAACAAAATCAAAAGTTCAGTGGAAGGATTCAATAGCAGAACAGAGGAATAGTAAAAAAAAAAAAAAAAAAAAAAAAAAAAGAAGCAGTAAACTGTAAGAGAATGGTAGAAATTATATCTGACCAATATAGAGAAAAAAGTCCGAAAAATTAACAGAACCCCAGGGGTGTGTGGGATTATTTTAAAAGATCTAACATTTGGGTCATAATGGTCCAGGAAGCAGAGGGGAAAGGAGGCAGTGCTAAAAAAAGGATTTGAGGAAACAACAGCTGAAAACTATTGGAATTTTGCAAGAGATATAAATCTGCATATTAAAAAAGCTGAGTGAACATAAATCAGCACATTAAAGAAACTGAGTGAACCCCTAACAGGACAGTCCCAAAGAAAACCATGAAAAGACACATCATGATAAAATTTCTTAAACCTAAAGACAAAAAAAAAAAAAAAAAAAAAAAAACCCTGAAGGCAGCCAAAGAAAAATGACAGCGGAAAAAACACCTCAAATGACAGCAGATTCCTTATAAAAAACATACAGAGGCTAGAAGAAATTGACACCGTTTATTTTTAAGTACTGAAAGAAAACTGTCAGCCCTGAATCCTGCTCCTAGAGAAAACATATTTCAGGAACGAAGGGAAAATCCAGACTTTCTCAAATAAACAAAAGCAAAGAGAATTTGTTGCCAGCTGACTCCCTCTAAAAGAATGGCTATGGAAGTTCTCTTAACAGAAAGAATATAATGAAAGAAGGAGCTCTCAAGCACTAGAAGGGAAAAAAAAAGTAAACAAAAATATGAGTAAATATAACACACTGTCCTTTTCCTCTTGAGTTTTCTAAATTATTTTTAGAGTTGAAGCAAAAAGTAACAACCAGAGCTCCCACTGTGGCACAGTGGGTTAAGAACCTGCAGTGGCTTGGGTTGCTGCAGAGGTGCAGATTCAATCCCCAGCCTGACGCAGCGGGTTAAAGGTTCCACTGCTGCCACAGCTGTGGTGTAGGTCACAGGGATTCAATCCCTGACCTGATAACCACCATATGCTGTGCGTGCAGCCATTAAAAAAAAAAAAAAAAAATTATTGATGTGGTTCTAAATGTATATAAAGGAAATATTTAAGGTAATTATGTTATAAATAGGGACAATAAAGGGATATAAAGGGAGGAAGGCTTCACTAAAACTGGAAAAATGACACCAGCAGACTATGATGTTATGCATAATATACTATACCTAGGGCAATCACTAATAAAGCTATATAAAGTGGTATAATAAAAGTGTTAAGATAAATAAAAATACATTTTATAAAATATTCAAGCAACTTATAGAAAGGCAAGGCAAGGAAAACAAAGGAAAAAAAATACAGAAGAGAAAATAAAAAACAAAAGAGCAGACTTAGGCTCTAACATATAAATGATTATATTCAATGTAAATGGTCTACAAACATGAAATAAAAAACTAGATTGGCAGAGAGAATTAAAAGCATGACTCTACATGCTGCTATAAGAAACTCATTGCAAGGCATAATGATATATGGAGGTTGAAAGTAAAATTTGGGAAAAGGTATATGATCTTAAAATCAATGAGCATAGGTAAACACCAAAAGGTAACAGTGAATGGTGAATCAACCATTTTTTCAATGTCCAACCTCAAAAGTAATCAAATAAGTATAAATTATAGAAAAAAGCATGGATACATATATGTGTAACTGGGTCACCATGCTGTACAGTAGAAAAAAATTGTATTGGGGAAATAACAATAAAAAATTAAAAATAAATAAATAAGTATAAATTATAATTACTCCCCCCATAATCTTATTTATTTGTGACTATATACATATATATATATATAAAATGCCATTTTTAACCATTTTTTAAAAAATAGGGTGGTCAAAAGTAACAAGCCTCCAATTATAAATAAGTACCAGGGATATAATGCACATCACAATTAATGTAAGTAATACTGCAGTATGTCATACCTGAAAGCTGTTAAGAGAGGAAATCCCAACAGCTTTTATAGCAAGGAAAAATTTTTTTTCATTTTCTTCTATTTCATATCTATATGAGATGATGGATGCTCACTAAATATATTATGGTAATCATTTCATATAAGTCAATTACACTGCATATCTTAAGCCTATACAGTGATGCATATCAATTACATCTCAATAAAACCAGAAGGAAAAAATACGTTAAGTTGAAATATAATTGACATACAACATATTAGTTTCAGATGTACAATATTATGTTTTGATGTATGTATATATTGGGAAATGATCACCACAACAGTCTAGGTAATATCTGTCACCACACATAATTACAAATTTTTTCTTAGGATGAGAATGTGTAAGATCTACTCTCTCAGAAACTTTTAAATATAAAATAGCAGTATTATAAACTGTCACCATGTTTTCCATCCCTAGGACTTACTTTTTTTTTTTTTTTGCCTCTGAGGGCCGCACCCATGGCCAGGGGTCCAGTAGTAGCTACAGCTGCCAGCCTACACCACAGTCTCAGCAACAACAGATTTGATCCACATCTGCGACCTACTCCACAGCCCACAACAAGGCCGGATCCTTAACGCATGGAGCAAGGCCAGGGATTGAACCCACAACCTCATGGTTCCTAGTTGGATTTGTTTTCACTGTGCCGCAATGGGAACTCCAGGACTTATTTTTAAATTACAAGTTTGTCCCTTTTGACCAACTTCACCCGCATCCCGACATTTCCATCCCCCCACCAGCAGCCACCACTGTTATCGGCAAGTGTGCGGTTTTAGTTTTGTTGTTTTGTTTATGGGTTTTTTTAGATTCTACTTATAAAGTAAAATCAGATGGTATTTGTTTTTCTCTGACTGGCATGATGCTCTCAGATCTATCCATTTTGTCACTAACCATAGGATTTTTCTTCTTTTTGTGTCTGAACAATATTACATATTCTTTATCAATTTATCCACAGATGGACACTTTGGGTTGCTTCCATGTCTTGGCTACTGCAAACAATTCTCAAAGGAACATGGGGATGCAGCTATCTTTGTTGAGTTAATGTGTTCCCCAAAGTGGATACTGTTGGAGCAATATGGTTATTCTATTTTTAATTTTTTGAGGAACCTTCATACCGTTTTCCATGGTAGCTGTACCAGCTTGCATTACATAATCCCAATTTAGAGTACACAAACATTCCCTTTTCTCCACATTCTTGCCAACATTTGTTATCTTTTTCATGAGCCCTTCGAACAGGTGTGAGATAATATCTCATTGGGCTTTTGATAATTTAGTGGTCTGGAGTTCCCATCATGGCTCAGTGATTAACGAACCGACTAGCATCCATGAGGATGAGGGTTCGAGCTCAGTGGGTTAAGGATCCGGCGTTGCTGTGAACTGTGGTGTAGGTCGCAGATGCGGCTCAGATCCAATGTTGCTATGGCTCTGGCGTAGGCTGGTGGCTACAGCTCCAATTCAACCCCTAGCCTGGGAACCTCCATATGCCGCTAGTGTGGCCCTAAAAGACAAAAATACCAAAAAAAAATTATATATATATATACACACATATACATATATGTGCATATATAGATATAGTGGTCTGGTTTTTCCTGACACCATTTATTGAAGAGACTACACCTTCCCACTGTAGATTCTTGGCTCCTTTGTTGTAAATTAATTGACCAAATATATGCGGATTTATTTCTAGGCTATATTTTCTGTCCCACTGATCTATTTTTACATCAATACTCTATTGTTTTGATTACTATAGCTTTGTAGTATAGTTTGAAACCATGAAGCATGATGCCTCCAACTTTCTCAAAATTGCTTTTGTTATTAGGGGTGTATTGTGGTTCCATAAAATTTTTAGGATTGTTTGCTCTATTTCTGTGAAAAATGCTATTGGAATTTTGATGGGGGAAACATTAAATCAGTAGATTGCTTTGGGTAGTATGGACATTTTAACAATATTAAATATTCCAACCCATGAGCATGGTATATCTTTCTATTTATAGGAATACTTTGTTTTATTTTACTTTGAGTATATTACATATTTTACAAATTGAAGGATTCTGGTAAACCTGTGTTGAGCAAGTCCTTTCTGCACCGTTTTCCCAAGAGCATTTGCTCCCTTCATGTCTCTGTGTCACATTTTAGTAATTCTTTCAATATTTCAAAACTCTTCACCAGCAAAAAGATCACTACTCCTCAAAGGCTCAGAAGAAGGTTAGCATTTTTGGCAATATTTTAAAATTAAAGTACATACACTGTTTTCTTAGACATAATGTTAATGTATTCCTAATAGACTGCAGTTTAATGTAAACGTACACTTTTGTGTGCACTGGGAAACCAAAAAGTTCATGACATACTTTATTTTGATATTCTCTTTACTGCAGTGGTCTGGAACTGAATAAGCCACATCTCTAAGGTATGCCTGCCGTTGTGTCTTCAGTTTTGTTCATCAACGTTTTATGGTCTTCAGCCTTTCACAATCCTGATTAAATTTATACATAACTATTTCATTCTTATTTACGCAATTATAAGTGGGATTTTTAAATTAATTTTTCTTCTGATACTTCAGTATTAATGTTTAGAAATGTAATTGAGTTTTACATGTTAACTGTGTATCCTGCAACTTTACTGAATTGTTTATTAGTTCTCACAGCGTTTTGGTGGAGTTTTTAAGGTTTTCTATATCTAATATGTCATCATCAAATAACGACAGTTTTACTTCTTCCTTTCTGATTTTGACTCTTTTTATTTCTTTGTCTTGCCTATGGCTCTGACTAGAACTTCCAGTACTATGTTGAGAGTGGCAATAGTGGGCATCCTTGTCCTGTTCCTGACCTTGGAGGAAAATCTTTCAGCTTTTCACAATTGAGTATGATGTTAGCTGTGGGCCTGTCATATATGGCCTTTATTATGTTGATGTATGTTCCCTCTACACCTCCTTTGTTGAGAGTTTTTATCATAAATGAATGTTGAATTCTGTCAAATACTTCTTTTTACATCTATTGAGATAATCACATGATTTTTATCCTTCATTTTGCTGATAAGGTGTGACATACCGATTGATTTGTAGATGTTATCCTAACATCTCTGGAATAAATCCCACTTGGTCAGGGTGGATGTTCCTTTTAATGTATTAATGAATTCAGTTTGTTAACATTTTGTTAAGGATTAACTGCCCCTTGTTTATTAGAGATATTGGCTTAATTTTCTTTTCCTATTTTGTCCTTGACTGGTTTTGATATGAGGATAAAACTGACATCATAAAATGAGTTTAACGATGATCCCTCCTCTTCTGTATTTTGGAATAGTTGAGAACTATTGATATTAATTTTTGCTAAATGTTTAGAAAATAGAAATCAAGGATTTATAAATAAGAATTTTATGTATCCTTCACTAGGATGGTAATAAAAATTGGAAATCAAAAAGGATAGAAAACTAGACAAATAAATGATTGCATGAACAACACCATTAAAAATATATCTGTTTTGAAAAATATTTAATGACTTGAAGGAAATCTGCTGATGATAATAGATGAGGTAAGTTAAAAAATACTGTTTACTATTTTGTCAATTTTTAAAATATTGTAAGTTTCAAAAGATTAGGTACTAAGAACACATATACCAAAATGTTAATAATAATTATATCTGTGGAATGAAATTAGTTTTAAAATTTTCTTCTTTGGGCTTTTCTGTCTTTTCAAAATTGTATATGAAGAACATATGCATATAAACAGGAAAAACTTTTAAATAAAACACAAGTGACAAATGAACCCAACCAAACTTCTCTCATCCCCTTTCTTTCCCAAAGTGGACCAGTGCTAAAGCTCTTCAATCCTCCTTGTCTTTTTCTTTTCTCCCTGACACTGAAAGTAGTAAGTATAAGAATTCTGTAGGTTTTTCCTCTAGTGTCAGCATAGTCATGGCTTTTCACGGGTCTGGTTTTCTAGCCACACTCCACTTAACTTTTATTGAAAACCTCACAAATGAAACTAGGCTCCTCCCAAGTTTTTGTGTGATCCTTTGGTTTAAAGAAATTAAAGGTCTGAGGAAAGCAACATCCAGGTTTTTGGGTAAACCACGTGGGTGGAAAACTAGGCTGGCGCAAGGCAGTCTTTCAAAGTGCTATGCCCTGAGGCAGGGTAGTTTTCAATAAACATAAGTAGGAAATATTTAAATAGCACCCAATTTAGTTTTTAGTCTCATAAAAAGAGAGGCTTGAAAGAGTAGAGGTACAGATATGGCTCCAATAAAGGCGACAGCTGAGCAACAACAGGGAAGAAACCCATGTTTCATGTAGAAAACACCTAAGTCTGCGTTATTCAGCTTATGATGATAAAAGATCCACAACTTTTCCTCTTCTCAGCTATGCCTGAATTTATAATATAATCTGGTACCCTACTGAAGGACACCAGCAGCTTTGGACCGGAAATCCTTAAGTTTCTTCAGAGAACTTGGAGAATCATCAGAAGCTAAGATCCACTGTCTCACGTTAAGAATGCTCTGGCTCTGGTCTTGGCAAAGGTCCTCTGATGAGCAAAATGTAAGATGAAAGTTTTCAGTACCATTTTTATGGAAAAGAGCACTCATTTTTCATTTCCTTGAGAACTTCAGATGCCCTGGAATAATGAAGATGCTTAAATAAAGTCATTTAATACAGCAGGACTAGAGAGGAATAATGCAGAGAGTGTCTCAAGGTGCTATGTAATACATGATTTGCAGTTCAAGGTGCTGACACAGATCCTAAGTAAACGACACTGTTATTTGATCCAATAAATAATGAAATATAAGGTGAAAATTACAGCAGGAAAGTGTGTCTTAGTTACTCCTCGGTCAATGATTTGCCTCCTAGAAGCCTGGAATTAGGCTTCAAGCTCTTAGCATCTCTGCCAATGTGAGTGTGTGTGTGGGGAGGTAGAGAGAAAGAGAAGACATCAAGCCCACCCAACTCCTGGCAATTTTAAAGAAAAGACAAAGCTTTCCAAGAGTAATAGTCATTTTGGTAAATGAAACCATTTGTAACTTTAAAGGGGTTTTTTTCTTCCCCTCCAACATATCATAAAAAAAAAAAAAATCCACACTGAGCTCTAATAGGCTATAAAGCTTCAGTTTAAAGAAGGATCAACAAAAGCTAAAACCGCTAATGTCATACTTGAAGAAGAAAGAGTAGAGGGCAGTGACGCCCCAACACTTTCATGATTCCAATGAAAAGTCTCACCCAGGCTAAAAACTATCTGCCAAATTTATGCCAAGAACAAGTTTAACAGCCAAGTTAAATTCTCCTGTGCATATAAGGAGTGTTATATAAAGAATGTCCTATTCAGCATTCCTGGGAGAGACTTTCATTTACAGAAAAAAACGACAAAAAAAAAAAAAAAAAAAAAACCACACAGAATTATCAAAACAAGAAGATAGAAGCTAGAAGGGAGAAATTGAAACATAAGACAAACAGAAACAGAGACTAGGAAAAAAGGAGTGAGGGGGGAAACAATGACAGATAAGAGAGAGTCGGAAACAAATGCAAACAGCCAGTCTAACATGTTCTGCAGAGTGACCGCTCCTCTGGCAAACACTATGGCTCTGTTTCTTCATCTTATGTAGGCTTAGCAAAATGCTATTTACATGCAAAACCAAATATGACTAAAGTCAAATCCACTTGGGCAGAACTCCTTTGAGGTCTTTCTTTTTTTAAGGAGATGAAGAGGCTTGAGGAGTTAATTCGTGTTCTGGAGTGCCACCAAAACCCTCGTGAAATGGTTAATTCCAGTTCAGTACTGAAGTCAACATGTTCCTTATTAGGCCACAGTGATGAATACCTTCCCCATAAAAGTCAGAGTTGCCTCAGAAAACTGCAAATGTGTCCAAATAGTACAGCATCACAGCTTTTAGATCAGAAAGATCTGGGAACATCTTAATTGAATAAACTTAATGTAGGAATCAAGTGATGATCAGAACATGAATTGTAATACTATCACAAGCTAAATATGGAAGGACGGGATGAGAGAGAAGAAGGGGATGGGAGAATAATTTCTAGGATCAAGACCTGAAATATCAGAATCTAATCTGCTGTTGCTGCAACTTATCCCTTAAGAAAACCACCTATTAGTTAAAAATCCAAGGTCTGGAATTAGACTGCCTGGCTGCCAACCTGGGATATACACAGGTTTATTTCTCTGTTTCTTCAGTTATAAAATAAGGACAATAGTATAACCATGCTCCACAGGGAGGTCATGAGGCATACCCATAAAACACTAAAGAGCAAAACAAAAATATTGGGATGTAGAAAAAACTACTAGTACTACTACTGCTACCACCACTACTACTACCACAACCACTACTGAAATAAAGTAACAAGGAGAGGACATTTAATGAATCCTTGCTATGTATCCAGACTGTGGAGAGAGGATATACAAATGTTACAGCTATTAATCTCACAATACAGGAGACAGGTATTGCCATACTATTTTTAAGGACAGAGACTCAAGGTAATATACCTGGTTGCTACAGAAATGGAAATCAAACCTACATTTGATCAAAAAGCTCATGCATTTCTGTAACACACCTGTCTATTCTAAAAATGGATTGATCAAACATATTTTAATAGAAACCTATATAAACCATGTTCATGAAAAAGAAATTAAATGGCATGATCAAAGTGGGAAAGAGTAGAGTGTCCATAATTTCCTTATTCTGAAAAAAGGAGATTATGACAGTGCTTTTACCTCCATAGGACTCTTGTGAAGAATAAGGAAGACAATGCATGTGAAATGCTTAGCAAGTACTTTAAGCAACCAAATGTTACCAAACCCACTATTACTCATTATATATAGAATTTAATAGGTAGCACAGAAACTATACGGGCTGCAGATAAGTAAAGATTTAAATAGAAATGTTACTATCCTATTTATCCCCCTTTACTTCCACAACTTTCCTAGGAGTTATGTTTTCTTCCAAAGTAAGGAAGCACATAATTCAAAATTGTATTAATTTACATCAATTTTGATGATCACAACCTCAAAACCATGTTGTCTCAGCTGACGAAATCTATGAATTTGCATAGAGCTATTTTTGTGAATGCGATACTCCATCATCGAGCTTCTTTATTGTTTACACTTAACATCATGGTGTTAAAGCAAACTACAGTGGAAATTCTGCAGAACTCCAAGAGCGGGAGCTGATGGAAATATCATTTCAGAGCCTTTCTATTTCTTAGTGTTTTGACCATATCAATGCAATAGAAGGCATTCTATCGTTTTGAACATAAAAATACAAAGGCATAAAATCGGCCCATTAAAGACCTGTAGTCCCTACACATTCATGAACAAGAAAAGCAAAGCAAAAACGTTTTTCTCTCAGGTATACTTTCATACCTGAGCTTAACTTAAGTGTTTTGAAAAGCTTAATATTATTAATCAGAATTTGTGGGGCACTTCTGAATAAGCTGTACTAAACAAACCAGAATATCTTTAACATGTGAAAACACAAGTACAGTGGACGGGATGTGAAGAGCTCTTGCAAGTTTCAAAGCGACTAAGAACTCTTAGATCTTTACGGTAATAAATATTGTAGTGTACAAAGGCCCACTGGGAATTCCCTCTCATATGTTATGCCAGGACAGAAGATCTAGGTGTCAGGTCCAGTTAGAATCAGAGCTTTTTGGGCTTCTTTTATGCTTTAATCCAATATTTTGAAAAAGCAATTAACAATATTTCTAGGAGGAACAGAATCACTTTTCCTCCCTCTCTCCATCCGCAAATGATAGAATAAATGGTGAGTTTCCAGCACTAGTGTTCCTTGAGTGTGCATTTTCCCACAAGAAGACGGGGAAAGAAATGTGACCTTGGGCAATCACCATTCTTGAGTGAAAGCCTTTTTCAGCTTGAGAAAACATGACCTGATTGACAGTGGCTTTCTCGGCGGAAAATAAATGTTTACTGCGTCAAGGGTAAGAGTCTCTCTATGAGCTGCAAGGAAACCTAGGTGAGCCACGAGTACAACGGTCTTTAAGCATCAAAACCTCATCAGCGAGGTTTTGCCAGTGGCCCCTTAAAATGGAGGTGCCCTCAGAGAGTGCAAGTGCTGTATTTTGTGGCTTGTAGGATGTACACGTTAAATGCATAAAGAATAAGTGAGGAGTTCCCGTTGAGTAAAATCAAGTAAAATAGGCATAGCCAATAAGGATGAAAGTTGGGATTTAAACCAAGGCTTGCGGAGTTCCTATCATGGTGCAGTGGAAACGAATCCAACTAGGAGCCATGAGGTTGTGGGTTCAATCCCTGGCCTCGCTCAGTGGGTTAAGGATCCGGTGTTGCCGTGAGCTGTGGTGTAGGTCGCAGATGCGGCTCGGATCCTGTGTTGCTGTGGCTGTGGTGTAGACCCCTAGCCTGGGAACCTCTATATGCCGCGGCTACAGCCCTAGAAAAGACAAAAAGACAATACATAAATAAATAAATAAAGTGAAAAGAATGTTTTTGTTTGTTTTTTTTTTGGCAGCTCCATGGCATATGGAGTTCCCAGGCCAGGAATCAGATCCCAGCCGCAGTTGCAACCTTAGCCACAACTACGGCAACCCTGGGTCTTTAACCCATTGTGCCAGGCTGGGGATTGAACCTGAGTCCCAGCTCTCCCAAGATGCCACCAATTCCATTGTGCTAAACCGGGAACTCCTAAAGCACTAGAAGAAAGTCTTCTTTTCACTTCTGTCCCCCAGACACTCAGTTCCCTTCCTACAAGGCAACTACCGTGTCAGGAAAATTCAAAAATTTGGTTCCAATATTCCATGCTGAAATGTTGAATTCATTAACATTTATTGAGTGCCTATTACGTGTCAGAACCATTCAGGGTGCTGTTGGGAGTACAAAGATGAGCTCACAGTTTTGAAAGGGAAATGGTTTCCAACTAACTTTAATATGAGGTGATAAACACAACAGTAAAAGTTTAAGAACAGAGAAGAAAGTAATTAATCAATGAGGTGGATTGGAATAAAAAGTTAAATTAAGAACATGTTTCACTGCAAATGAAAAGTTGCAGGCACCATACCAAAATTTTTCTAAGGTCCTTCTGGCTTAGGCCCTCTGATTCAGGAAATGTAATCCAACCTCTGAGACAAAAACTCTGATTAGAGGTATTGACTCATGGCTAAACATATCTGACACAGGAAAGGTTGCCCCGACAGAAGAATGTCAAAGGGCTTACTGTGGATGCTGTCGGTGTCCTCTTTAGGTAGAGAGAAGCAGAAGGGCAAAGGAGTCTTTTCTCAATCATGCAAACATTCATTACCAAAAACTATATAAGCTCATCTAAATAACAACTAACTAACTGGAGAGTTTAATTCAAGGTTCAAGTACAACTTTGGTATTACCTACAATCGTGACACTGAGTACTTCAGAGTAACTATGGTCTTTCCAACAGTCTTAGACCCAAGATAGAATGGGTTTAAGACTCAAGATGACATGTCTCATAGGACTGCCTTGAACCTAAGTGCAAGCTGCTAGACTGCAATGATATTACCCAAATGGCAGCAGTTCAAAACCAAACTTTTTGGCTTAATGGAATTAGGTAGATGACAAAAGCAAGACTATTCCTTTCAGTGGACATTTGCCAGTCTTGACAACAGATCCCAGAAAACAGCAATCTGACAGTTAATGCTTTATACAGATAACCTTAAAAGGCAAATTTCCATACCAGCGTAATAGGACTAAAGCACAACTGAGTTGAAGGCCATGAGTCCTTAATTTTTATCACCCACTAATGCAAAAGCTAACAAAGATGAGAAACATACTACTCAAAACATAATGCTGCCTTTTTTTTTTTTTTTTGGTCTTTTTGCCATTTCTTGGGCTGTTCCTGCAGCAGCATATGGAGGTTCCCAGGCTAGGGGCCAAATCGGAGCTGTAGCTGCCAGCCTACACCACAGCCACAGCAACGCCGGATCCTTAACCCACTGAGCAAGGCCAGGGATCAAACCCACAACCTCATGGTTCCTAGTTGGATTCGTTAACCACTGAGCCACGATGGGAATGCCAATGCTGCTTTTTTGAAAAAAAAAAAAAAAAAAAAAAAAAAAAAGGACATGAAAGAAAATTTGAAACGCTCTGTGAAATATTTCAATTGATCACACTGTTTACCAAGGGTCCAAACAAAGAAACGGTGATCACAAACAGAACAGCAACCCTAGCAACAGATTCTAGGCCAAAATTACGTTTTCTAGGTTTGAGGTAATGTACATATAAAGATGCAACATTATTAAATTTTAAATACTTTGCGGTATATTTAAAGAGTTAGGGTTTATCAGAAATCAACAATGCAACAAATACTGATGATCTGCTTGTGGCCAGCACCAACACCAGGCATGTGGAAATTCAAGGACGGCACTTGTTTGCAAATAGCACTCTATCACAAGGCCTTACAATCCCCCTCTTTTTCAAGGCATTCCACCCACAGGGTACTCCAATAAAAATGCCAATCAGGATTCATATGTACTGTTAAGTCCTCCTATAATTCCACTTTTACTATTTTCACTGAAAATTCATCTCGATCACAATATACGTAAACACACTGGTACAAATCACCTTAAGTCACCTCCTTCTACTCAATCCCGCCCAAGAATCATGGATGCCATAATATCTGCTTACCCAAGTTCTTTTTTCAACACACACTCAGCTGCAGAAAAGAATCAATGAAAATGTGTTATTATATAAGCTGCACTTCAAATCCACGTATTTGAATCAATGAAAAGAAATTCTATTTTTGGCATTTGAAAAGTCACAATCACAAGCTGCATAACATTAAAATCACAGCTTCTGCATGAGAGATAAAATATAAGCTTTAGCACACACAGTCCTAATGATACAATGTTCTAATCCTGTAAGAACACTTTGTTCTGGAGATATTATGATAGTCTCTTCTTAAATACTAAGAAGGATAGAAAGAGGGACAAAGCCTCTATTTTTCTTCTCTCCATTCACAACTTAGCCCCGAAGTTCTGAATATAAGCATTTTCTGTAACAATAAGCCACCTTTACAACGTCTAGATAATTATAGGTTCAGGTCAAGAACTCTAGACCATATTGATTACATCTCTCCGCAATAAGGACCCTCCAGCACTGTTTGTATCCACTCTAACAGGGACAGCTTTTAAGTATCTGTGACACTAAGAATTTTTCGTCCTATCAATGCCAAAAATGGAAAGCCAATGACCAGTCAGGCTGTCAGTTGTTGCCCGAAGCAATAAGGACAAGCTGGGAATTCATCACACTGGAACTTCATCTGCCAGCTGCATTCACACATTTTCACCACCTGAATAGTTGATTCTGTTCAACTCCCACGTGGCTCATTTCAGCATACAGTGTTTTGAAATGAATATTTGATAGGGCAGGGTAAAAAGAGGTTTGGACTTATCTGAGGTGTCACCATAATGCACTTTAAGTATTTCTAAGTATCAGGAACTAGGTGTCTTAAATCCCACTCTTTGCATATTTCTGAAGTGGACCCGTGATCCTAACTGAATATGATTAAATGAGATAAGTCATGTGAAAACACCAAGCACAGTGAATGGCACATAGCCATCTATAAAGAAATACTGGTTCTCCATTCCTTTTACTTCAACGACAAATGTCCTGAAGATTCCTCATAGATCATTGGGAGACAGGGATCTCATACTGTCAAAGAAACTTAAAATCACCCTAATTCTGGCAAAACTTTAAACTGTCACCCAAAAATGAACCTAAGAAATAAAGAAACACGGTAGGCTTATTAAAATTGCTTGACAAATTTTGGTTTTCAAGATTTTGGCTCTGATATGCCAAGGTGTGGTTTTCTTTATATTATCCTATTTGGAGCATGCTGAGTTTCTTGAAATTTGAGTTGATGTCTTTAGTTAATTTTAGAAATTTCTCAGCCCTTCATTTATTTCTTTTGCCCTATCCTCTCATTCTTTCCATCCATGTGTAAGAACTGCATGTTAAATAAATAGAACCCTGCACAGCTCTTCCACTGAGTTCCCTTTTATTTCGTTATTTTCCTCTTTTTATTTTAGTTTATATATATATTTTTTTTTTTATAGGGCTGCACTCATGGCACATGGAAGTTCATGGGCTAGGGGTTGAATCAGAGCTGCAGCTGCCAGCCTACGCCATAGTCACAGCAATGCGGGATCTGAGTGGTGTCTGCAACCTACACCACAGCTCACAGCAACACCAGATCCCCAACCCACTGAGCGAGGTAGGGGATCAAACTAGTATCCTCATGGATACTAGTCAGGTTCATTTCCGCTGCACCACAATAGGAACTCCCTAGTTTTGATAACTTTTTACTTTTTTTTGAGTTTCTGATTCTGTCTTCTTATGTATCCAATCATCTGTTAAGCTCATTCCATAAATGTCAGTTTGGTGCTTTTATAGATTCTATGGACCTTTTCACCATTCCAATGAAGGAACAATGCAATAAAATAATGTAGGAGTTCATAGAGTTCCCATCGTGGGGCAGCAGAAACAAATCCAACTAGGAACCCTGAGGTTTTGGGTTTGATCCCTGGCCTCGCTCATTGGGTTAAGGATCCGGTGTTGCCGTGAGCTGTGGTGTAGGTTGCAGATGTGGCTCGGATCCTGCATTGCCGTGGCTGTGGTGTAGGCTGGCAGCTGTAGCTCCGATTCGATCCCTAGCCTCAGAACCTCCATATGCCGTGGGTGTGGTCCTAAAAAGACCAAAAGGAGTTCTATAAATCAACTACGCTTCAATAAAACTTTTAAAAATGAAAGAAAAAAAAGAATGCAGGAGTTCTGAGAAATGCAAATCAAAATGACAATGAGGTACCACTGCACAAGACACTTAAATGTTCACTGACAGATGAACAGATAAGAAGATGTCATATGAATTATATGTACATATATATAATAGAATATTATTCAGCCATAAAAAAGAGTGCTATTTGCAACATGGTTGCAACTAGAGATTATCATACTAAATGAAGTAAGTCAGAAAAAGAAAGACAAATATTATATGATATCACTTATATGTGGACTCTAAAATACAACACAAATGAACATATCTATGAAACGGAAACAGACTCACAGACATGGAGGACAGAATTGTGGTTGCCAAGGGCGATGGGGGTGGGGTATGGAAGGATTGGAAGTTTGAGATTAGCAGACTAAAATATACAGGATGGATAAACAACAAGGTCCTACTGTATATTACAGGGAACTATATTGAATATCCTACGTCGTTAAACCATAATGGAAAAGAATAAGAAAAAGTATATAGGATTGGATCCCTTTGCTGTACAGCAGAAATTAATACAACATTGTAAGACAAGTATATTTCAATAAAAAATTTTTAAAAGAATGTAGGAGTTCTCGGAGTTCCCGTCGTGGCGCAGTGGTTAACGAAACCGACCAGGAACCATGAGGTTGCGGGTTCGATCCCTGGGCTTGCTCAGTGAGTTAAGGAGACGGCGTTTCCGTGAGCTGTGGTGTAGGTTGCAGACGCAGCTCGGATCCTGCCTTGCTGTGGCTCTGGCGTAGGCCGGTGGCTACAGCTCCAATTCGACCCCTAGCCTGGGAACCTCCATATGCCGCAGGAGCAGCCCAAGAAATAGCAAAAAGACAAAAATAAATAAATAAATAAAAGAATGTAGGAGTTCTAACACAGGAATAATACAGGAATAATAATAGAGGAATACAGATTTGCAGGTAAAAAAAAAAACCCTGAAAACATTATATTTAATAGTGAAATGTTAAACACTTCTCTCTAAGATTAAGACAAAAATGTTCAATATCATCGCTTCTACTCAACACTGTACTAGAGGTCTAAGCAAGGGTAAACAAAGGGGGAAAAACAAAGGTATAGAGGTTGGAAAGAAATAAAACCATCTTTATATGCAGATGACATGACTGTATAACAGAAAATCCAAATGAATCTACTAGAATTAATACATGAACTTAGGACTAAGGATATGAGTTCAACACATCAAAAAAAAATCATTGTATTCTATATACTATACAGGAACAAAACCCTGAAAAATAAAGTATGCTATTTATATTAACATCAACAACTGAAACAAATTTTACAAAATATGTATAAGACTTCTACAGTAAATGTTAACAAATATTAGGAGAAATTAAAAAGATCTAAATAAATGGATAGCTATAAAGGATTTATGTACTGAAAAGATTCTATAGTGTTAAGATGTCAATTCTCCCCAATTTGTATCCTAAGTTCAGTGAAATGCAAATCCAATGTCATCTACATTTCTGTAGAGATAAAGATATAGTTAATGTGTTCTGTGCATGTATGCGTGGGTGTATATATATCTATATATACAGATATCAAAGTTTTTCAAATGTTTTTGGGAATCAAGACCCCTTTGTGGGGAGTTCTCATTGTAGCGCGGTGGGTTAAAAACCTGACATGATGTCCATGAGGATGTGGATTTGATTCCCAGCCTTACTCAGTGGGTTAAAGGATCCAGCATTGCCATAAGCTGCAGCGTAGGTTGCAGATGAGGCTCAGATCCATTGCTGCTATGGCTGTGGTGTAGGCCAGCAGCTGCAGCTCTGATTTGATCCTTAGCCTGGGAACTTCCATATGCTGCAGGTGTGGCCAAGGACTCCAAAAATCTTTGGTTATGGATCAATATTTAACACATTTATGTACTAGCCCATTTAAAAACAAGAATTCCTTTATGTATTAACATAGGTGGCTTTAATTTTATTTATTTGAGCCATTACAAACACCGATCTTTTTTTTTGATAGTATATCATAAATTTTTACTGAAGTATAGATGATTTATAATATTTTATTAGTTTCAGGTGTCCAATATAGTGATTCAATATTTTTATACTTTAAGATTATTACAAAATAATGGCTATACTTCCCTATGTTGTACAATATATAATCATTGATTATTTTATACATAGTAGTTTGTGCCTCTTAATCCTCTACCTACTCCTATTTTGACAGTTCCCCTTTCCCTCTCCGCATGGTAACCACCAGTTTGATCTCTATTTCTGTGAGTTTTTGTTTTGCTTTCTATTCCAGATTCCACATATATGTGATCACAGTATTTATCTTTCTCTGACTTATTTCTCTACACATAATACTCTATGGATTCATCGACATTGTTGCAAAAGCAGAATTTCCTTCTTTATTATGTCTGAGTCATAATCCACTGTGTGTGTGTGTTTGTGTATATATATATAAACACACATCTTCTTTTCCATTCTTCTGTTGATGGACACTTAGGTTGCTTCTATATCTTGACTATTGTGAATAATTCTACTATGAATATTAGGGTTCGTGTATCTTTTTGAATTCATGTTTTCATTTCGTCAGATACATACCTAAGAATAGAACTGTTAGATCACATGGAAGTTGTATTTTCAGTTTTCTGAGACAATTCCACGGTGTTTACTCTAGAGGCCCTATCAAATTACAATCTCAGCAACAGTGCAGTAGGGTGTCCTTTTCTCCACATCCTCACCAACATTTCTTACTTGTAGGCTTTCTGATGAAAGCCATTCTGACAGGTGTGGGGTGATATCTTATTGTGCTTTGTATGTGCCTTTCTCCTTTGATTAGCAATGTTGAGCATCTTTCCATGTGTCTGTGGGCCATTTCACTGGAAAACAGGTATATTCAGGTCTTCAGCCATTTTTAAAATTGCTTTTTTTAAACATTGAGTTGTATGAGCTATGTATATATATTTGGATATTAACCCCTTATCACTCATACCATTGTTTAAGTATTTATTTATTTATTTTTGGCCATGCTCGTGGCATGTGGAAATTCCCAGGTCAGGGATTGAATCCACACCAGAGCTGTAACCAGAGCCACAGAAGTGACACCACCAGATCCTTAACCCACTGAGCCATGAACATTGTTTATTTCTAGGCATTTTATTCTTTTGAATGCAATTCTCAGTTGGTTGTTTCCTTAATTTCTCTTTCTGACACTTTATTATTAGTGTATAGGTAAGCAACAGATTTCTACATATTAATTAACCTTGTATCATGAAACTTTACTGAATTCATTTATTAGTTGTAATGTGGTTTTTTTTTTTTTCCTTCAGACTTCAGCATAGTTTTTTGGTATAGACTTTAGGATTTTCTGTGTATAGTATCATGTCATCTGCAGAGAGTGACGGTTCTATAACTTTTTGTCCAATTTGGATTCTTTTAATTTCTTTCTCTTCTCTGATTGCCATCGCTAGGATTTCTAAAATTATGCTGAATAAAAGTGGCGAGAGTGAACATCCTTGTCTTGTTCCTGATGTTAGAGGGACAGCTTTTAGCTTTTCACAATTAAGTGTAATGCTAGTTATGGGTGTGTCATAAATGGCCTTTATTATGTTGAGATATGTTCCCTCAATACCCACCTTGATGAGAGCTTTTAATCAAGAATGGATGTTGAATTTTGTCAAATTCTTTTTATGCATCTAGGGAGATGACCATAGTACTTTCATCCTTCCATTAATATGCTGTAGCACACTCATTGATTTGCAGATACTCAGCCATCCTTGCATCCCTGGAATAAATCTCATTTGAGTGCGGTGTATGATCTTTTTTCAAATACTGTTGAATTTGCTAATAGTTTGTTGAGAATTATTTGCATCTATAGTCATCAGAGATATTGGCCTATATTTTTCTTTTCATGTAGTGTCTTTCTCTGGTTTTGGTACTAGGGTAACATTCGTCCCATAAAATGAACTTAGAAGTGTTCCATCCTCTTCAATTTTTTAGAATAGTTGAGGATAGGTTGTGGCTCTTATTTCTATGTTTGGGAGAATTTCCCTGGGAAGCTGTCCAGTCCTGACCTTTTGTTTGCTAGGATTTTTTTTTTAATACAATCTCAATTTCATCATTAATTGGTCTAACGGATTGTTTGTTTCTTCCTGATTCAGTTTTGGAAGGTTCTACATTTCTGGATTCTATTTCTTCCAGGTTATCCAATTTGTTGGCATATTACTATTTGTAGCCTTCCCTTATGATTTTTTTTTAGTATCTCTGTGGAATTGGCTATTTTTTTTTTTTTGTCTTTTGTTGTTGTTGTTATTGTTGTTGTTGTTATTTCTTGGGCCGCTCCCGCGGCATTATTGTTGTTGTTGTTGTTGTTGCTGCTATTTCTTGGGCCGCTCCCGCGGCATATGGAGGTTCCCAGGCTAGGGGTTGAATCAGAGCTGTAGCCACCGGCCTACGCCAGAGCCACAGCAACGCAGGATCCGAGCCGTGTCTGCAACCTACACCACAGCTCACGGCAACGCCGGATCGTTAACCCACTGAGCAAGGGCAGGGACCGAACCCGCGACCTCATGGTTCCTAGTCGGATTCGTTAACCACTGCGCCACGACGGGAACTCCGGAATTGGCTATTTAAATGACATTTTTATTTAAAGTAATTTCCAAACTAAAAAATAACAGTGGAAAGAGTGATATTTTTATTTTCTTGGAGAGAAGTATTTTTAATAAACAATAGGTAGATTCACACATCAGCTTAGGCATTCATCTGCTGTGATACATTGTTTTGGCTGAAGTATGTGAAGACAAGTGGGCCTCACTCAGAATTGTGACTGGAAAATGAAAGAGCATATTTAAATTCTGAGATTTTCAGATTCTGGGGCTATTCTTTGACATGACATCTAACTAATCAGGTAGGTGCCTCATATCATTATAAAAATTAATTTGAAAAGGATCATAGACCTAAATGCAAAGGCCAAAGTCAAACCATCAAAAAACACAAATACAAAAACATAAAAGGAAAAACAATGGAAAAATTCCATTTCTGCTCGTCAAAAAACACCAATAAGAAAGCGAAAAGGCAATAAACTAAAGGGACATATTTGCAAAATATTTGACAAAAGGCCTATATTCAGAATAGTTAAAGAAGCCCTGAAATTCAGTAAAGAAAATAGACTCAGTAAAAACAGGTGAAAGACCTCACAAATGCATCGCAAAAGATATCCAATCCAAATGGCTAGAAGTATATCCAAGGTGCACAACATGAGAATTCATCAGAAAAAAGTAAATTAAAACCACAGTTTACATTCACTAGAATGGCTCAAACACTGCTGTTAAGAATGAAAAATGGTATAGTCATTTTGGAATACTGGTGGTTCCTAATAAAACTAAACACATGCGTACCTTGTGAGCCAGCACTTCCAATTCTAGGTATACACCCTAAAGATATGAAAGCATATGTCCAAAAAAAAAAAAAAAAAAAAAAGACTTATACGGTAAACGTAACAGCAGCTTTATTAATAATATGCCAAAAGCTAAAAACAATGGGGTATATAACTATGTTATATTCAAACTACCCTGCAATGTAAAAAAACAAAAACAAACAAACAAACAAAAACAACCGTAGTGACACATGTAATACTTGGATGAATCTCAAAAACATAGAGTTGAGTAAAAGAAGCCAAACACAAAAGAGTGTACATACAAAAGAGTATGTACAGAATGATTGCATTTATATGAAGTTCAATAAAGACAAAACTAACTTAGGATCATGAGTCACAGTCTAGGTCAAAGGTACTCTTGACTGGAAGAGGCATAAAGGAATGTTCTGGAATGATGGAAATATTTTAATTTTGATCTGAATGGTGATTACCTGCGTATAAAAATTGATCAAGCAGTCTGATTAAGATACGTGCATTTTTGCTATATGTAAACTGTACTCTAATTCTTCAAAGGTGATCCAAAGTACACGTTTATCAATTTTTCAAGCTGGAAGGGTCTTTGCAAATAACCTACTCTCTTACTTCAATTCTTTTTTCTCCATTTTATAGAAGAAAGCCTTGGGTTTGGAAGCAATTTCTTAAAGAGATAGTTCCCAGCAGAGCTGGGATTAGAACCAAAGTTTCATAAGTGACTAATCACCGCTCTTTCCATATACCAAGTTTCCACAGCAAAACTTTTCCCAGGAACAAGTATTTTCACTCTGATTATTTGCTTTAGTTTTTCTCTGACAGTTTTCAACAATGTCCAGGGGAATATCACGAGCTCTGATTCTGACTAGTTGCCCGGGTGAGGTCCCAGGCTGCTTTTTAATTGCTCAGTGGGCTTACATATTCAATGGAGGGAGGCTCTTTTGTTTGTTTCTAAGTTTATAGATGGCACCTTAAGTATAAGCCTCTCGGGCTCTTGGACACAATTTAAAATAGTGTGGCACTAACAGTTTGACACTAATGTCACTAAGACAAATGGAATTCCCGGTTCAGACTTAAACAAATTTTAATACTGCCCCCAATATTGTCCCTCTGCCACCACAGTCTCAGGCAACAGACTACATAAACAATCCAGCCGGGTATTAAAGACGTTGTAATAAAGGTACAAAAAAAGAAAAGTTGGGTCTTTTTGCCCAAAAGTCCCATGTAAATATGTGGCACCCTGGTATATCAACAGTAGGGAGAATTCCATCAATGCCTTCTCAAACTGCTTAGGAAAGACGTGAAGTCATGTCAAGGACTTGGTGCTTGCAACAGAGAAAGCAAAGGCGAGGTTTTAGTTGACACAAAGATTTATTCAAAGAAGCAATGTGTCATCAGAAAAAAACTTTCCCAACAGCTTCTTCTACTTCTGTTTACAATTTCTTCATCTTCACAATTAAGAAAAAAAAAATCATTTTTTTTTCTTAATTGTGCTGAGCTAAACTTTCCACACTGTTAACTTGAATTTCATCTTCTAACATCCTATAAATATTAGAAGGAAGAATGAGAGGAATATTTAAATCAGAAGGAGAGAGATGTGACTGAGCACTTTTCTGATGGGCAAAGCAGGTCTTTTCCCTATGTTCTTAACCTCTAAAAACTTACTTTTGATTCCATACAGACAGTAGGTGTTTACTAGAGAATGGCTGAAATAATGCAGAAACTTCTTCATTTCTAATGAAAAAGCCAATCTTAATATCTTAGTTGCAATATTTACTGTTAGAGTATAAAGAGTGTCAAAGTAAAATTACTGACCTCCTTTTTCCCCTCTGAGGGACTGTTCACAGGTCAGGACTAAGCCTTCTTTTCATTTCACCCTCATCCATAATCCTCTTACTGATCCCACATAGGCTCTGAATACCCAAGGTACAAGTATGTCTGGAGTTTTCGTCACCTTATAATCACAGAGAATATCTGGAACTCTATTGAATGAAAACCATATCATTGATTCGAAGAAACCTGTCAATATCTCAATATTTCAAGAGAACTTTATATCCTTTATATCTGGGGATTATTTTAAGAAATAACGTGAACATATTCATGCCCAAAAAGGTGAAACAAATTTTTGCAGAGGAAGACTTAAATTCCTTTTACATATGCAGAGAAGAATGGACAGAAGGAAACATGACTTGTAGAAGGTTTCAGCAAAAGTTCAAGACCATGATTATAATGTCACGGCTTCTATGGCTCAGTTCTAGTTTTCAAACCATGCAGCAAGTAAGTGGCCTCATCATGGTAGACTGAATGGTATTTCTTATAAATCTCTTTGTTTTGTACCACTGGCATCTCTTATGCCTCTGACGGCTTTAGATACAATGACTAAGTTTGCCTGCTTCAGATTGGAATGGCTACAGGCAATACAATGAAATTTAATCCTTAGGAATATGCTTCTCCAACACATCAGAAAAATGTCTGCAAGATAAGAGCATGCCTACATAAGAATGCCCCTCCAGCAGAGATTTGATGGTCCGAATTACATCCTTGTTGCTCACCCCCATCGGACTTCTCTGTAGGTCTTACTTGTTTTTTGTAAAGGTTGGATGCACCAAATGTCAAACACGTGAAGCAGGCACGAATGACCATTATAAAATCAACCAAATCAAAATCGGTTTGGGTTTTCTTCGAACAAAACATTATTTTGATTTTCAGAAGACTTAGGAACTGAGAGCCAGAATTAATTAATTCCTTAGAAATTGTTTAGATGACTCCAATTATACCATAAAAATAACATCTCTAGAGTCAAGAGCAACAGCGAATACCAGGTCTGAAGTTTTGTCCCTATTTAGTGAAAGACCTGATATAACAATACCTTATGTAGCAAAGGCTGCCGTGAAGGATAAGAGCTCTCTCTACTTCTCTGTTGCATTCTTCCTTTCTCCTACTGTTATCTTCCCCAGGAATGTACATTAATGCTGTTTCCACCACGTCTAATAACATTTTCTCTAGAAAATGTTTACTTTAGTAGAGTCAGTCTGACAAAGACGTCTGTTCTTCATACAAGCCAGGCGTAAGTTTGTCTTTAAATCTCAGTTGCTTTGAGTACTTTCTTGGTAAACATCAATTTCCACAGTAAAACTACAAACTAGGACAAACAAACTTAGGATGAACCAGATCTTTCTAGGCGCTCTGTATGGATGACTCAAAAGCAATTAGAGTTGTTATTAAGATATTCAACAAGTACAGCCTGCAAGTCTTGAACCAGAACTTCAGTCACCGCTGTGGAAGACGAAGTTTGAGCAGTACATCGACAATGTTTTTTTTCCCTCTTCAGGTCCTACAGCTTTATCAAAACAAGGACACATGTTACCAAGGACAAACAGTGGAAAGAAATTCTTAGATACCTAATGAAAAGGAATGTACAGAGGAAAGAAGGACGTAAGGAATCCATGAAGTGCTTTGTCTAGAAATACTGGCCATGATTCAGACACTGATGTTACTCCGTTGGACAAAGGAAAAATGGAGCAGTTCCTTCAAATCCCAGATGCTCTATGTAGCCTGTGTGTATGGGTACATCCTATAAAAACCATTTCCAGAATGGTCTTCTCCTTAGTCAAGAAGGGAACATCTTATCAATTATCTTTTTTTTTTTTTCCCCACTGTACAGCAAGGGGGTCAATTATCTTAATGCAATTAATTATCAATTATCTTAATGCAAAATCTGAGGTAGGATAGTGTCTTCTGAATCACCAAAGATCAAATGAAACAGGTAATGGGAACTAATATCGACTTATAATGCAGTAATAGATCTGTTGAGTCTAAAATATACACACATATAGGGATAGCAAGAAGCTGGTTCATAGGTATCTAAGGAAATGTGATTCTATGAGAAGGAATGAAGCACAGATGTACCAGATGATCAAGAAGTTGTGAAAAAAACATCTGCTAGCAAGGGTAGTACCATGCTCTGCTGATCTCTTTTAGTTTCAATAGAATAATGCTGTGAGATTAATACACGGCTAACTAAAACAGAATATGTAGACCCACGGTTTAAATATTTTCACTTTGAAAATTATCACAGTCATCAAATGACTTAATCGTACCGCATTGTTTTTTAATTCTGTTCTTTTGCAAAGTAATTATATTAAAAAATAAGTATACTACCACTAGTTTAGACAGAGCAAGAGATGTCACCAAAATAGAGGGATGGCTATAAACTCTGCCGTAGGAACAATACACTTTGGGATTAAAATATATACCCTATAATACATAAACTAGATAAACAATAAGGACCTACTGTAGAACACAGGGAACTATACTCAATATTCTGTAATAACCTATAGGGGAAGAGAATCTGAAAAAAATAGATAGACATATGTATGTATAACTGAGTCACTTTGCTGTACACCCGAAACTAACAGGACATTATAAATCAATTATACTTCAATGTAAAGAAATGAAAACAAAACACTCCAATACATTGAATCATCTAAATTGCTTGAAGGTAAGACAAAGCAATGAACCCTGAGAAGAGGAGGCGCCACATGGGTCAGATCCCTCTAAGCAAAGGTAATCCAAACTCCAGATGAGCATCTTCGTAACCTGAAGCTGACTCTAATACAAGGGTCATAATCAGAGACACACTTCCCGGTTTAGGAGCAATTATAAAAACTCATTAGATTCTTTTTAATAGAAGAATCTGAAACAGAATATTCCCAAAAACTTCCGTTCATAAAGAATTCAAATCATTTAACCTCTCTCTTGTTAAATCAATAGAAAAATACGACCATTACAAGAGTGGTCCTACTAGATAAAACAGATGAAATTTCCCCAACAATACATTATTCACCCACTGAATAAATGCACTCACAAAAGGGATCCAAACCATTTGAGAAGTAGAGAATAACTCATACGAGTCTAATTCCTCATCTCCTGGGGTGCTTAGCTCAGTTAGAGAAAGCAACACACGCATATCATTGCTCTGGCCATCTTTCTGAAAACAACTATGGTTTTGGAATGAAAATAGGCTGAGAAAAATAACAGAAGTCCTCTCTACTGAAAAGATTAGTACTGTCAGTTAGAGGCTCGGAGTTGTAAAACAATATCATAGAAACTCCTACATGTGTCTCTGATGGAAATATAAGTAAGTCAAGGGCAAAGATCTAATTCCTTACTCAAACATCAACTGAGAAAAAAGGATCTATACATGTATGTGTAACTGGGTCACCATGCTGTACAGTAGGAAATTGACAGAACACTGTAAACCAGCTATAATGGAAAAAAAAAAAAAACCCATTATATATTATATATATATTAAAAAAAACTCTTCTTGCAACAGAGTTAAACAAAACTATGGTTGCCAAAGTCCACTGAAGTTCCTCTCTATGGCATGAGATAACTTTACAAATAGCTAAAGTTGAGATAAAGTATTACCCCCAGACTGTAGCACTGAATATGGCAAATTTAATAACTACATGGTAACTGCTTTAGTGGCAGGCATTTGACTTGACCAATAGCTAGTTACTTGACTCTAAAAAAGTTAATAATATGGTAGTTTAAGAATGAAAAAATAAACAAACAAAAACCCCAAACCAGTAAAGCCTACTATTGTAATCTTGAATAAAATATTTTAGGTTAAAATACATCATTTCCAGGATTCACAACTCTAAATGATAATTCCAGATGAGCAGGATCTGTTAGCATTCTCAAACTGAAACTTTCAAAAAGATGTATTGTTTAAGTCACCTATCGCAATATCTCAGTTAGGGACAAGGTTAGCAACTTTACACATTTCTGTGCTTATTTCCAGGGGAAACCGCAGTTGCCAAGTTAAAGCAGAGGCGCAAGTATGAGTCCTCTGAAGAAAATGTTCACATTACAAGTTGAAGCACAGCCCTGGATATAGACAGCTCCATCAGACACAAGGTACAATCCCCTGATGAAAAGTTCAGAAAGCCAAGAAAACGTACAAAACCCAGTAGTTTTCCAACTTCAAAATCTATCCAGAGACAGAATCAGAAACAGAAGCTTTGGTCTTTTAAAAGTGACCTTCACAAATCAGTTTTGTGTTTGTTTCCATTTTCTTTCACAGTTTAAGCCTCAATCAAATCAGTCGTCTCCAGGGATTTTGAAATAGCTGTAGATTAAAATCCCTTCAGACTCAACTGTTTGACTAATGCCGAGTGTTTAATAATTCTACTTGTAAGAGACTTTTTTTTTTTTTGATGAAACCCTGCTGTATGCTCGCTTCAGATGCTCCACAGCTGCTCCATATAGAAAGCATCACTGTCCTTATTTTCTTTATCACTGCCTTTAGAGATGAGAAAATGTATTGTTAACAAACCATTCTATTACCTGATGGACCTGGCAGAAAACAACTTTATAATACTAACACAGCAACTATCACCTACAAAAGGAAAGCTCTACTTCCAGTCCTGATGATACATATCCACAGCTTGAGTCCAAGGAGAGGAAGTTAATCACTATGATAGAGTTAAATTAATGAATTTCTAAACTTTCTGCTTTCAATACTCAAACCCCTTAAGCTACAGCATTTGGGTTCTCTACGTCCACATATCCAGCACTTTGATACTCAACAGGTCGACTAAATTGAATCCATATATTGTATTTACGTTCTCTGTCAAGGTTGCTTCTCCACATTTGAGAGATCAAAGGCGAAACAGTCATCAACCCTGTAGCCTTCGATACTGTGTTCATGACATTTAATCAAGTGCCAACTCCACCAAAGCCTCAGCAATATTTAAATGAATGGCGCTGTTTAGCAGCAACGATGGGCACAGTATTGTTTTAACACACATGCACACCCATGCACACACATGTGCACTTATATCCGCCCTCACCTAAAAAAAAAGAAGAGGAAGAGGCACAAAAATACATACTCTACATTTCAAGAAAAGAAACTAAAAATGCACAGAACTACCCGGTAAACAGTTTGGAGGTAGTTTTCTACCTGAGGCAGCATCAATCACGGTGGAAATTCCCCTTCGATCAGACACCGGACGGGAAGAACCTGGCATGCTGACTGGGTCAGAGCGGACTGGCTGGATCCTGCAATGCAATTTAATTTAATTCACATATGTTACCGGCATCAAAACTGTCGCTTGCTATAACAGACCTTAAATCAGGAATGCTGGAATAGCCCTATCCATTACAGAATCATTTCTTCTAAACAGGGGAGTTGCAGTTCCTAACTCTACATGTGGCTAAAGCACAGCATTCTCTATACTCTGGGCCCCTTCGTCTCTTTGCATGTTTTTCAATAATCTCAAGTGAGGGATTGGAAAACTGGCATTAATTTAAAGGGATCCATTAAGCAGAATGGGAGAGGACACAAAACACATTATACCAAAACCTTTGGCATTTGCTAAGGAAACAGAGAGTTTTAAGAATCTTCAAATTTTGAATAGAACCATAGCCAGCAAGGTCTTCCTTAAAAGACAGCATTAACAGATACAAAATCTTCACTCACACCCTTAAGATCCTTACTCAAAGTTACTTTATATATGACAACAAGCAGAAGATAACCATGCTGTGCTGGAATGCAGCTGCCAGGCGGTTAGCTAGGATCACCACTGTTTAACCGAGTTACCTCCATCAAATTACCACTTAGCATGAAGAATCAAGAGTCGCAGCGAAACTGCAATTTAAGGAGTTCCCATCGTGGCTCAGTGGACACAAACCTGACTAGTATCTGAGGATGCAAGTTCAATCCCTGGGCTCATTCCATGGGTTAAGGAGCTGGCATTGCTGTGAGCTGTGGTGTAGGTTGCATATGCGGCTTGGATCTGGCATGGCTGTGGCTGTGGTATAGGCCAGCAGCTACAGCTCTGATTTGACCCCTAGCCTGGGAACCTCCATCTACCGTGGATGCAGCCCTTAAAAAAAAAACAAACCAAAAAACTGCAATTTACTACATACAACTTCAAGTTGCTTGGGAATGATAAATCTATAAAAGCCAAGAGTCTGTTTCCAGCTGTATTAGATAAATACTATTCACATAAAAATATCCGTATGGCTAAAAGATTTTAGAGTCCCAGGCAACCTTAGAGGAATAAAGACAATATAAGCATGCATGTCTGGTGATTCATTCATTCAAGAAATACTAGCTGAATATTAATCATGTGGCAGTATTATTCCAGGAACAAGCAGAAACAAAATCCAAAACCCAAGGTCTATGTGCAAATATACAGTAGAGCACATGGGCATTCAGGACTGATGCAAAAGAGAACTACAGTGTGAAAATGAATGAAATACGTAATAAAAGTTCAGAATGAGGAAAGGGGTGAATGAATGCAAGATCCACAGCAGACTTGAGATGATCCTGTGGAAATGTAATAGAAACGGGAGCTGTCTATAGTTAACAGGATGTGTATACATGCAAAGGAACGGGAGTGCCCTTTAAACACAGAAGTAGAACCAGCAAACCCTTGCATGTGTGACCAAGCATGATAAAAGCAGGGCATCTCGAGGAACCTGGCTTAAGCATAGAGTTCATAGTGGATACTGGTGGAAGATAAGAAGCTGATAAGCCCCATGGGACAGATTACAGAAGCCAGACGAGCCACGTATGACTGCAAAAAGACAGTCGTTATCCAAAGGAAAGTTTGAATGTATGTGTCTTTGTTACGTGAAAGAAAGAAATGGAAAGGAGATGGGAAATGATGCATTTTATTTAGTACTTCAAGCTGGAAATGCTGATATACAAATATTAATCACTGCTACAGCGGACAACCTGGGGTACTACCCCATATGAGAGTTTACCCTGCCTCATTTTCCTAAGCCAGCCATGGCCATCCCATCATCTTATGGCATAAACTAATTAGCACTGGGATGGGCAGGCCTAAGCAAATCTGGGCCAGTGAGAAGAAAGAAGCAGTTTCTTTAAAGTTCCTAGAAAAGAAGCTAACCTGTTAGATATGCTCAGTACATGCAAATGAAAGCTTTTCCCCCCTCCCTGCTCCCAGTCTAAGCAACTTATGTGGCCTAATGCTTTCCCTATTTTTAATTTAATTTGTAGGACTGGAATTTCTGAATCATCCAGAGTTGTGGGTGGGGGGTGGATAGGGGTACAAAAGAAAGAAGACGGGTTGTGGATTGATGTGTTAAAGCTGGACAATAGATATATGAGGTTTAGTCTATTATTCTCTTTAAGTATGTTTGTATATATTTGAAATTTTCCATAATAACAAAAAAGACAAAAATAAAAACATACTGGTAGGGGTGATGAACATGTTGCAGAATTAGATAGTGGGGATGTTGCATAACACAGTAAATTCAATAAAACCACTGAATTCTCCAGTGAATTTTATATCATGCGAATTTCATATCAATTAAAATACAATAACAAGATTAAGGTGTGAGGATCCAAGGTGTAACATGGTGACTCCGGCTGATAAAACTGCACTGCAGAATTGAAATTTCCTAAAAGGATGGAAGTTAAATGTTCTCACCAAAAAAAAAAAAAATAAATTAAAAAAAAAATCACAACATACATATATAAATCAAGTCATCTGATGGATGAAGAAACAAAACTATAAAATAAAACTGAGCTAATTCGAGTAGAAAACTAGTTTTTCTTTTTAGAGACATACCTGCAGTATACAGAAGTTCCCAGACTAGGGGTTCAATTGGAACTACAGCTGAGGTCTATGCCACAGCTACAGCAAGGTCGGATTCCAAGCCACTTCTGCAACCTATGCCACAGCTTGTGGCAACGCTGGATCCTTAAACCACTGCGAGAGGCCAGGGATTGAACCTGCATACTCAAGGACACTACGTCAGGTTCTTAACCTGCTGAGCCACAACAGGAACTCCTCACTGACCTTTTAAAAATATTAAATCCCTACTCCAAATAAGGAGCTGTTATGAAATTAGCCATGCCTGATTCCCTCATTATCCATAACAATATGGATATGCCATATCATGTGACATAACAATATGAGAGCCAACAATACACCTGGCTGTTGCCCATTTTGGTCAGGATACAGAGAGGCAGACTATCACAGCACAAGAATATAGCATGTAATTCTTAGTGATACAGGGTACAGGACAAAGCACTAGGTATAACTGAGCCAACAAATCTAAACAAGGCTTCAAAATTTAAATGAGAAAGTAAAGTCAATAGCCAGAGCACTATTGTACGTAAGCCTAAAGAAATGGGGATGAAGCAGAGGTGAGGAGGGAGAATAAAGTGACAGTGGACAGAAATGAGGAGACTATAAAGACTGGGTTTACTAAGTGGATGCTGGGTGAGAAGTGGTACTCAAGAGGACACATAATTGAAGCGATGTGAGTCAAACCTGAAATTTCCACCAAAACTATGTTCTAAGGGGATTAAAGACTTAACCAAGGGCCTATATGCTAAAATTTTAAAATATAAACTACATGTACAATCAAAGGAAATTTATAAGCCTAGGACTAACATAAAGGTTTCTATTGTTTACACGTGTCCAACAAATAGGACAATATTCTAATCAAATACAAGCAATTTAAAGATAAATACTAGATGCTCTTTAGTATAAGAAAAGGAAAAGTCAAGGAAAATTCTGGAAGGATTTCAGGAATGCAGCTCTGTCTGAAGAAGCAAGTTAACTAGGAATTGTGTCTAGGAGTTCCCACATTGGCTCAGTGGAAACAATCTGACTGGTAAGCATGAAGACACAGGTTCATCCCTGGCCTCGCTCATTGGGTGAAGGATCCGGCAATGCCGGAAGCTGTGGTGTAGGTCACAGACATGGCTCAGATCTGGCATTGCTGTGGCTGTGGCATGGGCCAGCAGCTACAGCTCCAATTTGACCCCTAGCCTGGGAACTTCCATATGCTGTTGCGGATGCGTCTACCCCGCTCCACCCCCCCACAAAAAGAATTGTGTTGGAAGTAAGGGGTAACTAAGAGTGGTAGAGAAGGTCAAAAACAAAGAACACACACACACACAAGGGAGAAAAAGAACAACAAAAACAAACAAAAAACATAAAAATATAAAATAAAACAAAAAAAAGAACAAAAAACCAACCAAACAAACAAGCAAAAAAAACCCCCAAAACAAAGCTGTATATACAGGAGTTGGAGAGGTCCTCCAAAGAAAAGGGACAGGGTCTTATACCAGCAGGTGACAGTCATCAGAAAAAGAAAGGGGGGGGGGGAAGGAATATTGTGAATAGTTTAATAAAGAGAGGAAATACAGTTTTATGGGTTGTATATTTTAAACGCTTTCTTATTAACATTTAAGTAAGAGAATGACCTGTAAACACATGAATATGCAATGAATCACTAAGCTGAGGACTGACTCTACTTGACTTCTTCAAAATAGATCATATTTTACAATATTTTGCCTGACATCTTAGGGAAAAGGGCCATTTCCAGAAAGCTGAAGAAAACATACTGGACCAAAAAAAAGCAAAAAAAATATGGAAGAAAGAAAAAGCAAACAAAAACAAAAAATGAAAGTACTTAAAAAGGTCTCACAAGAGATATGCTTTATTATATGAGCTGTTCTTAAAGAAGAAACATCTTGGCTCACTCCATCTCTGCAACAGCTTTCGCTCTGTTATAAAGATTTGTTACTAACGTTGACAGAGAGGAAGAAGAAAGACGCATTTCCAACATGTAACCGGGACACATTTCCCCACAATTTTTAAACAGAGATGCAAACATAAGATCAGAGGGCTATTTTAGATGCAAATAAAAATACACTGTAGAACTTTTTACAAAAGAAGACAAGGAAAGGGAGATAATATTAGAGTAGACAGAGCCCTTCCTTGCCTGTTGTACCCTATGCGTCAAGGCCTAGCACAACAAATTAAACTCTAAGCCTACCTGAGAATGCAAAAGTCAAAACATTCTCAATTACTTTTTAAAAAAATCTAATAATAGAAAGACGAGGTAGCAATCATAAAATGAGATGGCTTTTAAAAAAGAGTGGACTGAGCATTAGATTTAAGGCAGTAGAATCCAGCACAGAAATAATTATTGGATGTGACGAGATCTCACCTAAGATTCCTCATCAAGAATAATGAATCACAAGGTACCGTGCATGTATTCCACAACATGACAGTGCGAGGCGAAAAGGGGAACTATAACCATCATCAAAGGTGTTTGTTCAAACAGGAGCATATTAATCTGCTCAACTCAATCTCCACCTTTTCTTACCTGAGACTGTTGAGATCAAGATCATCTGTATCAAAATCCGACAGGGGCTGTGGTGTATCACTTGGACCGTGAGACTGCAACACAGATGAACTGGATGATATGACTGTGGTTTGGCCTGAGGGATGGATGGTTTTGAACTGGAACTGTGGGCCCATCCACAGACGCCTGTGGGGTCCAGTGTGCGTTACAATTTCTACCTGGAACAGATTAGGAATCATGATTTAAATGGATCACGACCTCCCTCTGAGAGCCTTTCATGATCCCCCTCATCCTGCCTCTGAACACTCATATTCTCCTAGAAGTCCATGGTAAGCAAGTGGGAGACAAGACAGCACATCGGCAATCAGAAGTGATGACAGCCGCAGCCTAAAGAGATATTCACTGTGTTCCTCTACTGGATTGCACCAAAAGATACCAAAATTCATTTTGTGTACGACATAGACACAAATACAATACAAAAACCACACGAGAAGAAAAGGACCAATGGCCTGCCTCGTATGACTAAGCATTGACTCCCTAGGGACTACCTTTTTTCATTCTTTCTAAACAGTACTTGCCACTTAGTGGGCATGCACTTAGTACTGCATTTTTCAGTCCACAGACTAAAAACAATTCCTGGAGTTCCCGTCGTGGCGCAGTGGTTAACGAATCCGACTAGGAACCATGAGGTTGCGGGTTCGATCTCTGGCCTTGCTCAGTGGGTTAAGGATCCGGCATTGCCGTGAGCTGTGGTGTAGGTTTCAGACACAGTTCGGATCCTGCGTTGCTGTGGCTCTGGCGCAGGCCGGTGGCTACGGCTCCGATTAGACCCCTAGCCTGGGAACCTCCATATGCTGTGGAAGCGGCCCTAGAAAAGGCAAAAAGACGAAAAAAAAAAAAAATCCTTCACTGGGGTTCAAGTTCATGACAAATATGAAGGCATTCTTGAACTATCCAAAGGAAAAGTCTGAAATAACATTCAACACCCAAAGCCAGTTTCTTTCCACAATGAGTTATACAAATACTGCCCTCAAAATCCCCCCAACTTCATGTTTAAATGGATTTGTTTTCAAATTACTCTTTTTTTTTTCTTTTGGTCTTCTTAAGGCCTCACCCACAACATACGGAGGTTTCCAGATTAGAGGTCGAATTGGAGCCATAGCCACCAGCTTACGCCACAGCCACGCCAGATCCAAGATGCATTCCTGTGTGGCAAACTGGATCCTTAAGCCAGGGATCAAACCTGCATCCTCATGGATACTAGTCAGGTTCTTAACCCACTGAGCTACAACTGGAACTCCCAAAATCCATTTCTTTTTCTTTTCTTTTTTCTTTTTTTTTTTTTTTTTTTTTTTTTTTTGTCTTTTTGCCATTTCTTGGACCACTCCCTCGGCATATGGAGGTTCCTAGGCTAGGGGTCTAATCGGAGCTGCAGCCGCTGGTCTTCGACAGAGCCACAGCAACTCGGGAGCCACGTCTGCGACCTACACCACAGCTCACGGCAATGCTGTGATCCTTAACCCACTGAGCAAGGCCAGGGATAGAACCCGAAACCTCATGGTTCCTAGTTGGATTTGTTAACTGAGCCATGACAGGAACACCATCAGTTTCTATTCTTAAGAGTATATTCAGAAACTCCAAAAAATAGCATTTCTTAATTAGAGTGTTTGCTCAACTACCATGAACAATGACACAGGTATTTTAAATGCTTCAAATCAGAAATACCCAAATGCTTTATGAACTTCCTGCTCTATGGAGGAGGCAGGGAATATTGCCAACATTACAGCAGAGAATCGGACACAGGGTAGAACCTAAAAATAAACATACTATGCGATTTTACAAATGAGCAACTTCAATAACAGACTAAATAGGCAAACCTTCGGTGCAACACTATTTTTCAATGTCTCGTAATTGCGACATCCAGGTCTGTATACATACTTTATGGAACAGACTTCCCATGTGCCTTATGTCTGCCCTGAGTTCTTTTATATTTAATCACATTTTTCTGATTGGGGTGATTAATTCTTAACAAAACATCACTGAAAAGGTTCGCAGAGGGGCAGCTCTGGGTGTGTAAGTCCTACACAGCAAGAGCATCCTGGTCTTGGAACAATAAGCATGTTCCTACTAATCACGGGGAGAAAACTACTCAGATTCAGGATGGTGATTTCTCATTCAAGGAGTTGTGTTCTACAATGTAAATGAGGCCACAGATAGAGCATTCTGTGTCACAGAGCCGAGAGGTAAACAGATGCCTGCGCAGTTTCACTGAGGCGATGGCCAGATGTTCCTGCTCACTCTGCTGTTGTATGCGGCACAAACATATTGCGTATACTTTCACAGTGACAGCACACATTACCCCTTTTGCTAATTGAAAAGTTGAAGTGAAGGACAGTGGTTTCCTGGCCAGAATTCTTTTTCGTTATTTTAATTTTTTTTTTTTTTTTTTTTTTTTTTTTTACTTTATTGTGGTGTTCTCCAGAACGATGGAGCTTCCTGAGAGTATTTTCGGTGTGATGAAATGTATGTCCTCTAGAAACACTCTGATTCTCCACTTTCCGGATTCCCTTCAGTGTTGCAGGCTCCCCTTCCCTGAGAAACTGCACCCGGCCTGCACTGAGGCACCTGTCTGATGAAAAGCCGCAGGATTGGTAATCGGAGACAGGTCATTAACTTCACCAAATGATGTCAGACTTGAGACAGACACAACAGCATTTGCAGTGAAGTCACTTGTAATCTCATCATTTTGAAATTTGCCCAAGTATCTTTTATTTCAAAGCACTTGAGATGGAGAGAGCTTCACCTGGCAAGGGGAGGAAGGGTCAGCTGAAGCTGTCACCGGCCTGCTTTGAGACCCCTGGGAGTGGCATTATAGGAGCTTAGGAAAGGAAACTCAGGCGGGCATACCCAGGACTTGGCCAGATAAGCAGATGCAACTTTCCTAATCAGAGCAGGGGCCCAGTCTTCCGAAAATGGTTCCTCTACAAAACAGATCCCAGAGACTGTTGAATGGCTTCCATGTTTTAGCAAGGTCAGTACTTTTTTATTTCTTTCTTTTTTTTTTTTTTTTGTCTTTTGTCTTTTGTCTTTTTGTCTGTTGTTGTTGTTGTTGCTGTTGTTGCTATTTCTTGGGCCGCTCCCATGGCATATGGAGGTTCCCAGGCTAGGGGTTGAATCGGAGCTGTAGCCACCGGCCTACGCCAGAGCCACAGCAACGCGGGATCCGAGCCGAGTCTGCGACCTACACCACAGCTCACGGCAACGCCGGATCGTTAACCCACTGAGCAAGGGCAGGGACCGAACCCGCGACCTCATGGTTCCTAGTCGGATTCGTTAACCACTGCGCCACGACGGGAACTCCCTATTTCTTTCTTTCTTTATCTTTTCTTTTCTTTCTTTCTTTCTTTTTTTTTTTTTTTTTTCTTTAGGCCCACGTGTGTGGGATATGGAAGTTCCCAGGCTAGGGGTCAAACTGGAGCTACAGCTGCCAGCCTACTCCATGGCCACAGCAACACCAGATAAGAGCCGCGTCTGCAACCTACACCACAACTCACAGCAAGGCTGGATCCCCGACCCACTGAACGAGGCCAGGGATTGAACCCACATCCTCATGGATACTAGTCGGATTCATTTCTGCTGCACCACAATGGGAACTCCCCAATTCTTATTTTAATCCAAACAGTCCACCTGAAATCCAAGGCCCTGGGGGATATAAATGGATTATTTGAAAGACATGCAAATTTTATGCTCTCTCTGTATGAAAACTAACATACACACTCATAGATGTATATGTGTATGTGTCTAATACATACATACTGCACCAATACTTATGAGAAATTCTTATTATGGAAAGACAACTGATTAACACTTGCACATCCTAAAAAAATCCCAATTCTGCCCATTTTCCTCTGAGGCAAATACATTTATGAAATCCAGGAATAAAAACAGGTAACAGATTTCTGATCTCTTTCACTTTAATAGACCAAACATTTCAGAGTTTTACCTGAGACAGCCACTCTTCATCTTCCTGTCCACTGTGGTCAGAAGCTAAACTGTCATAGGACCCATGCCGAGTAATGGGCCCAGGACTTCCAGGGGGAACCACTGCATAAGAAAGAAAACATATTTAAGCAACTCTAATCTATGCAGAGAAAAAAAAAAAAATGAATGTGGGCATCACCATCCTATACTGTGATGATTTACACAATATGACATTTAATGCACAAAGACAGTTCGAATAATCCATGAACAAGAAAGACTGAATTTCTTAGGAATAAGAAAAACCTCCGAGTGTATACTTTTAAAAACATCTGTACTAATTTAGTCATTACATGCATCACTGTAAAAGAAATAAACAACCTATTGCATCTTAAACAGCACAAGTGGGTTAAGGAGCAGTGACTATCCCATTACGGATGCATCAATGCCATGCCTAGCCTTCAGGATTCAAGACATTTCCATCACCTCCAATTAATAAAGGAATCTGATGCTGTTCCTATAATTTGGGAAGGGTTCTTTTGGCCACACCCATGGCATACAGACATTCTCAAGCAAGGGATTGAACCCGAGCCAAAGCAGTTGACTATATTGGATCCTTAACCTGCTGAGCCACCAGGGAACTCCAGGAAGTGTTTTGTTTGTTTTTTTTTTTTTTGTCTTTTTGCCTTTTCTAGGGCCGCTCCCGCGGCATGTGGAGGATCTCAGACCAGGGGTCTAATCGTAGCTGTAGCCACCGGCCTACACCAGAGCCACAGCAACTCGGGATCAGAGCCAAGTCTGCAACCTACACCACAGCTCACGGCAACGCTGGATCTTAACCCACTGAGCAAGGCCAGGGATCAAACCTCCAACCTCATGGTTCCTAGTCAGATTCATTAACCACTGCACCACAACGGGAACTCCTTACTTTTTTTTTAACTTTTTTTTTGGCTTTTTAGCACCACACCTGCAGCATAAGGAGGTTCCCAGGCTAGGGGTCAAATCAGCTGTAGCTGCTGGCCTACCCCACAGCCATAGCCACAGTCACTCGGAATCCGAGTTGCATCTGCTACCTACACCACAGCTCAACCCACTGAGCAAGGCCAGGGATCGAACCTGCGTCCTTATGGATGCTAGTCAGATTTGCTTCCACTATATGACGATGGGAACTTCCAAGGAAGGTGTTTTTGAAACAAATGTCAAATAATAAGATTCTGTAAGAGTCTATTACATTTAATATAAATAGAAGGCATTAAACTGCTTTTTTAATTTCAAAACACTTGTATCCAAATATTCATTTATCCAAAGAAATATTTCATTTTTGTGGATACTTCAGTAGTTTCCCTGATGCTTAAATGGCAGGAAATAGGCTTAAACACCGAGCACCTACTTTCTTATGTGAAGAGGAGCCTTTGTTTAGTCAAAGGAATAACTAAAAAAAAATTTATGGAGTTCCTACTGTGAACCAAATATCATCCCAACGAAAACTTAGTCCCATACTCTTTATTTGCTTACTTTCCTTAGAAAATAGTACAATTTTAGGTTCACAACAAGATTTCAGCAGAGGATACAGAGATTTCCCATATACTCTTTGGCTCCATATACACTGTAATGCTAGGAGAAACAAAGGGATAAGCACTGAGAGGAAATCGAGAAAAGAAAAGCAAGAGAACAAAATAGCAAGGAAAGTAGATGAGTATTAAAGAAGCCTGGATGAAACAGAAAAGAATGAGAAGAAGAAAATAAGCTCAGAATTTCCATGACCCAGAGATATGTATATATACTTCCACATGTGTATTATTTTCCTTAGGCTACATGCCTAAAAATGAAATCAAAGCATATGAACATATCTACACGCTCCCAGAGTTACACACTTTCACAAGTGGAGAGAATGCTAATCTCATCACACTCTTGCCAGAACAAGGTAATTTGAAGAACCAAATCTTAGTGAAAGAGATAGAAGGAGAACAGAAGAATGCAGAATAAGATTTTAAACAACATAGGACTTCCCATTATGGCTCAGCAGTAACGAACCAGACTGGTATCCTTGAGGATTCCGGTTTGATCCCTGGCCTCGCTCAGTGGGTTAAGGATCCGGCGTTACTGTGAGCTGTGACTCAGATCTGCCATTGCTGTGGCTGTGGCGTAGGCCAGAAGCTAAAGCTCCAATTCGACCCCTAGCCTGGGGACCTCCATATGGCGCCAGTGCAGCCCTAAAAAGCAAAAAAAAGAAAAAAACTGTTCCCTACTGCTTCGTCCAAATCACAGTTCTACAGCTGAGAGGGATGCTGGCATCTGGCACAAAACACAAGCAATCACTAAAGCCTAACACCTAATTTCTTAGGATTTTGAATATCATGATGAAAAGAATACCATAATAAGCGACTATTAATATTTAAGTATACTCAAATTATTTTGCTGTATATTGCAAAACATAAGAACATTTATGTTCTTATAAATTTATAAGTAAATTTATGTTCTCAAAATTGTCCCCCAAACATTTATAATCTGCTTTTGCCCCACCCACAGCATTTGGAAGCTCCCAGGCCAGAGATGGAACCCACTCCATAGCAGTAACCAGAGCCAGCTGGATCCTTAACCCACTGAGCCACAAGGGAACTGTTTTATCTTTACTTTCCCGCCTTTTTTTTTTTCTTGGCTGCAGTGTGCAGCCCTTTGATATGAGATCTTAGTTTCCAGACCAGGGATCTAACCTGGGCTGCAGTGGTGAAGGTGCCAAGTCCTAACCACAAGACCACCAGGGAACTCCCTATCATGTTTTTAATAAATAAATTTCATGTTAAATTCTTAATACAGAACAGAGGAAGAGGATAACTTGAAACGCTACTCCCTAAATAGCAGTCAGGAAGGCAATAAGGATAAATATCTAGAGGTCAGGATATACTTTGGAAAGCAGCCGAGGGCAGAGAAGATTTTGAAGAGGTGAGGGATTAGGCCATGCAGATATCTGAGGTTGAGTGCTATAAACAGAACATCAAGGAGAAAGTTGTTTTTTTTTAATTTTTTTTTTTTTTTTTTTTTTGCTTTTTAAGGCGGCACCTGCGCGATATGGAGTTTCCCAGGCTAGGGGTTCAATCGGAGCTACAGCTGCCGGCCTATGCCACAACCACAGCCACAGCCACATCAGATCCAAGCTATGTCTGCAACCTACACCACAGCTCATGGCAACACCAGATCCTTAACCCACTGAGTGGGACAGGGATCGAACCCACAACCTCATAGTTCCTAGTCAGATTGTTTCCACTGCGCCACCACAGGAGCTCCAAGTACAAAGATTTTGAAGTGGAGACATAAAGGAAATGTTTCAGAAATATCAGGAAGCCAGTGTGGTTGGATGTGGTCAGGCAAGCTGAGAGTGAGCGATGAATCAGGAAGGCAAAGGGGGCAGGGAGGGAGGATCAGCAGACGGTCTAGTCTAGGGCTTTTTCTTTCTTTTCTTCTTTTTCCTAAAAATAAAGCTAGGGCAATGTGATGGGAAAGACTGGAGAAACTTGAAAAGAAGTTAAGAAATTATACCCTGGAGTAACTAACAAGTACCTAATGTGAATTTTTCCAAGAATTTACAATATACTCTATATATGCTGAGCCCGGGCTAGTATCTGCTGCAGAATAAACATTCCATAGGCATTAACTAAATGAATGGAGTTTTGGATTCTGGATGAAGCAATGAAACCACAGTGGTAGGATACTTACGGATCCACCACCAAAAATGGAATAAACTTAGGAGAGTTCCGCGGTGGCTCAGCAGTTGAAGGACCCAATGTTGTCACTGCTGTGGCATGACTTCGATCCCAGGCCTGGGAATTTTTGCATGTTGCAGGCATAGCCAAAGAAATGGTAAATTTACAAATAATCCAATGGCAGAGATGGGATGAGGAATAGGATGATAACATGAAACAAAGTTTAGTCACGAGTTGATTATTGTTGACGTTGAAAGACGTGCACATAGAGAGTCATTCTACCATTATTTTCTAATTATGTGTATGTTTGGAATTTCCTACAGTGAAAAGCTTTGTTTTGTTTTTGCTTTTTAGGGCCACACTTGCGACACATGGAAGTTCCCAGGCTAGGGGTCCAATTGGAGCTGTAGCTGCCAGCCTACACCACAACCACAGCAATGCAGGATCTGAGGAGCATCTGTGACCTACACCACAGCTCACAGCAACACCTGATCCTTAATCCACTGAGTGAGATCAGGGATCAAACCCACATCCTCATGGATACTGGTTGGGTTTGTAACCAGATGAGCCCAAATAGGAACTCCCCAAAAGTTTTTTTGTTTTTTGCTATTTCTTGGGCCAATCCTGCAGCATATGGAGGTTCCCAGGCTAGGGGTCGAATCGGAGCTGTAGCCTCCGGCCTACGCCAGAGCCACAGCAACTCGGGATCCGAGCGGCATCTGCAACCTACACCACAGCTCACGGCAACACCGGATCGTTAACCCACCGAGCAAGGCCAGGGACCGAACCCGCAACCTCATGGTTCCTAGTCGGATTCGTCAACCACTGCGCCACAACGGGAACTCCCCCAAAAGTTTTTTAAAAAGAATTCTCCTCCTCCTTTTTTTCCAGGCCCTCCACTGTTTCCCCCCAAAAAGTGGTAAAAAACAGCGAATATATTATTTATGAAACAGTAAATCTGAATCTGGAATTCCTAGAGAGTTTTCATACTTACGTTCATTAGAAAATAGTATTCAAATTAAGAATGCTTTGAAGCACACAGAAGATTCACAATATAAAAATACAAGTATGGTGGAATTTCAATTTGAAGTAAATATACTTCCCTCTCCCTCACATTTCATTACATTTTAAAATTTTCCCCAAGCCATGCGGAGAAATATGAAAGAATATTCCATATTTACTACCTGGGGGAAGCAATAACAAACCAGGTAACAATGAAGAAACCTTGACTCTAGGATTAGAAAAGGATTATCATATTTAAAGTATGATAATTAAAAGCAAAGCTTCCAGGCTCTCTAACCAGCCAATTATTAGGCAAGATATCTTGAGACTTGAGCAAGGAAAGGAAAGAGGGTTCCCAGGAAGGATATGAAATGACAGGATTCAGGAGTGTCAGGAACAGCTGTGAAAAATCTTATCTTCACTCTTAGGTAGAGAAAGAGGTCAAGGATGTAGCAGGAGACTCCACATGTGCAAGAGAAGAGGAAGTATGCACACAGTGTGTCTGCACAGCCAAGTCTGTGACAACCTATCCAAGTTCCCTGGGGATCAGATAAGAAAAAAGTTTAATATGCGTCCAAGGGTTTGGAGTGGATAAGCAATGAGATCCTGCTGTATAGCACAGGGAACTATACCTAGTCACTTGTGATGGAGCATGATGGAGGATAATGTGAGAAAAAGAATGTGTACATATATTTATATGTGTGACTAGGTCACTTTGCTGTATAGCAGAAAATTGACAGAACACTGTAAACCAACCATAATGGAAAAATAACAATCATTATAAGCAAAAAAAATAAAAAATAAAAAAATTTTAAATAGGAGTTCCCATTGCGGCACAGCAGAAATGAATCTGACTAGTGACCATGAGGATGTGGGTTCGATCCCTGGCCTTGCTCAGTGGCTTAAGGATCCTATGTCGCTATGGCTCTGGCATAGGCCAGCAGCTGTAGCTCCGATTTGATCCCTAGCCTGGGAAACTCCATAAGCCACAGATGCAGCCCTAAAAAGAAAAAAAAAAAAAATCATTATAAAAAAAATATGCGTCCAAGGGTAATATGGACGAGCTCCAGAAAACTGACAGGCTTTGAAAAGGCTTTGAAATAGAAATAAGGATGGATGCTGGAGAGACCTTTATAGACCATAGCCAATGATACGGCAGGGAACTGGAACATCTCAGTGGTAACAATAAAGATAAAATATTTCTGCGAGTTCCCGTTACGGTGTAGTCGAAACGAATCCGACTAGTATCCATGAGGATGCAGGTTCAATCCCTGGCCTCACTCAGTGGGCTGGGTATCCAGCGTTGCTGTGAGCTGTGGTGTAGGTCGCAGACTCGGATTGGATCCTGCATTGCTGTGACTGTGGCATAAGCCAGCAGCTGTAGCTCCGACCCCTAACCTGGGAACTTCCATATGCCACAGATATGGCCCCAAAAAGTGGGGGAAAAAAAGGATAAAATATTTCTAACTCTCCCGTCTCAGAGCTTTGCACTCTGTAATTCCTGTTGCATTTAGATGAGATTATGGAGGAGGTTATAACTGACTGAGATTAATTTTTTTCCCTTATTTGTTAGGATGGAGGGGCAAAAGAGAATTTAAACGTGTTTGTTTGTAGAAAAATAGTTACATATACTGCAAGCCTGAGTTCAATGGACCAACATACCTACCTTCTCCCTAAAGAAAAAGAGCATCTTTTACATTTACCACTTGCTGTTAGATAATTAATAATCTTGGGTGAGGAAAATAGGGAATTTTGAAATAAAAATCCCTGCCATTTCTATCCTTAAACCTTTAGCAGGGTAATTTAAAATAAGCCTATCCATCTAACTAAAAAGGATACACTGTCAATTTTCTTTAGAGAACACAACTTCAAAAGTATTGCCTGTACACACAGGCATTTGATAAGTATAGATCAACAACCAAGGGCAGGGTGAAGAGATAATTATGAGGTAACTGTGAGCTAGACTTTGTTTATATTGTCTTCTCAGGAAAGCAGATCATGCTTCCAGCCAGTAAATAAAGCTAAAAAAAAATCACTCAGTGTATTTTGCTGTCTTACAGTGATATCCGAGTGTGTGTGTATATGTGTATTTCTATGAATATATTTATATATCTTATATGTGTTTATATACAAAGCAAACAAAACCAAATCTGCTTCAGCACTGACCTTTGCAAATTAGTCCTGTTCATCAAACAATGCCCCTCTCCCCAAAAAACCTTCCAAGTTAGTAGAACCACCTAAGTAAAATTATGGACAGAAAGAGTAAATGGTCCTCTGAAAATGCCCCTAAGTCTGAATCCCAAGTAAACTGTCAATTCATAATATAACTTCTCAAATCCATAAGTACTTACCCAGAGTACTCTGAATTTTTTGAATTTTGGTTATGAATTTTCAGATTTTTTGCACCATAATACAAGCACAGAATTTTTACAAATTACTCACATAAAATATACTATAAATAGTACAAAGTTAAAGGTATTGACTTAGATGCTGTTAAACACACACAGTATTGAGCTATTCAAATGACAATTGCTGAATTAAGGAGTTACAAACATTGTATGAACAGATATCTAAAGATATTTCCTTTTAAATGTTACTAAATGGAATGAATACAGACAAGCACTTGAAGTTAGGGAGAAGCAGGTTTGAATCAAGGTTCCAAGAATGAGTTATTATTCGTCCTGGGGAAATTTAAACCTCTTAATATTTCAGGGTGTTTTACCCAAAGGAATAACTGTATACCTTCCGTTCCAAGGAATCAAATTCTTTCTAAAATGCCCAAAAAGTAACAGCTAGATCTTAATAGCCTCAGTTCATCTGCAACAAATCTAGCCTTCCAGCTGAAAGACAGAAGACAAGTTTTTACCATTAACATATTGAATACACAGCTTTTTTTAGTGTATCAGGCATGGTTTAGATATTCAGGAAAAAAAATCAAATCTCCTCTAACTATGGAGTTTACAACAGGGTATGTAGGGTTTAGATATCCCGTTAAGATGAAAGAATAAAAGGAATAAGTATTTGCCCCCAGCACCATTTGCCCTTAAAGCAATGAAAGAAAAAAAAAAGTTGACAATGCATATGAAAGTTAAAAGGCTAACCACATACAGGTTACAAGCATCCTTTTCACATAAACTAACACAAAGCATAATGGCAAACAATGAGCAGTGCTTATTTATGAACCCAATGAAGGGAAAATCCATTAAGTTCTGTTCTGTTCTTGTTCTAGTCTTCCCTGTATCTCCTGAACTCCCGGTAATAAATTCTCTTAGCTGGAGCTCTGGAAGCTTCAGAGGACACAGCTGATAATCAAGCACAGGTTCTGCTGCTGGCGAACTCCACGCTCCTGACTCCGGAGATGCGAAAAAGCAACTCTATTCCCAGAAATAAATCTCACTGCTATTGGAATCAGGGAAATTCACGTCTCAAGTAAGGGGGGAAACGCTGATCCAAATGGTATCTAGTTTTTTGGGTTTTATTTTTATGTGAGATAGAGCTCTCTGCTTTAGCTTCTGTTGAAAACTATGTTCATGTTGGCTCTAGAAAGAAAGTCTCTAGAAAGAATGTCTTTTACTATAAAGAAACAAAAATGTATCCAAAAGTTTGTCTTTGCAGAAGTGAGAGTGAGCTATATTGGCTATACTGGCAGCTGAATGAGCCATAGAATAAAGTATTCTTCAGATCCAGGACAAGACAGAGCTTTTGTTTTTCTCTACAGACAATAAAACCCTGAGCATGCTGAAGTCTTTAGTGGAGACCTGAGAGGTGAATAATGTTGGGCCAGCATTATTCAGTCCTTTAGGTTATTTAGGGGAACAGCATTCCTTTTTCCAGCAACAGAGAAATTTGTGAGTTAAATGACATCATGCTGCCTTGAATGAAACAGCTCAGGCTCAAAGTTCACCCAAAGGCCAACAGTGATAAACTCTCATCCAAGGACAAACTTCAATATATTTTTGGTACTTATTAAAAACAGCATTTATATAGCAGCCATACAATAAAAGAGGGCTCTCGACCAAACTCTGTTTCTGATCAGAAAGCACTCAGGCTCTGAGGAAGAAATGGTGCTTGGGAATGTAGTTTCTTAGGATAGAAACTAAAATTTGCCTTTAAAAAAGAAAGGCTCCAAGACAAATCATCCAAAGGCAAAAAGGGTCTAAGGCCTTTTGGAAGAAACAAGCAATTCACAGAAAAGGAAATACAACAGCCAACAAAGACATGTAAATAGTACTAATCAGAGGTATACAAAATTTTAAAGTTATGCTTTCATACTATCAAAGCGGCCAAAATTAAACCCTGGACTTTTTTTTTGTCTTTTTTTTAGGGCTTCACCTGCAGTATATGGAGGTTCCCAGGCCAGGGGTTGAATCCGAGCTGCAGCTGCCAGAGCTACAGCCACAGCAACACCAGATCCGAGCCGCGTCTGCAACCTAGACCACAGCTCACAGCAACACCAGATCCTTATCCCACTGAGCAAGACCAAGGATCGAACCCACGTCCTCATGGATACTAACTGGGTTCATTACTGCTGAGCCATGACGAGAACTCCAACCCTGGCCTTTTTTAAAAGTAATTTTTTTAAAAAGGAGAGCAGGCTCTAAGGTAAAAAAAGAACACACCTAACTACCTTAGGACATAGGCAGCATACTACTGAAGCCTATGTTTTCAATTTAAACATAAAGGAATTCGCTGAATTTCACACTCAGAATAATTAAGCAATAGCACGATATATTACAGGCTATTCTGTTTATCAGAAGCCATCTCTTGCACCCGTGCAATTGCTGAAGTGTTACAATACATAAAAGGGAACAAGCTTTACCTACGTTATATATTAAACGGATCAATGATCTTCCTTGCACCCTGACCCTGCGGTACCATAGATGTTCTCTAATTAATTATTAAAGTTTTCTAACAGTCAGTCACTGTACATCTCTGGTTTCACTTTCCTTTTATTCCACATTCCCAGAAGAACAGTCACAGGCAATATATAATTAGAAAAATGACATATTCTCATTGCTTATGAGATAATAGATTTCACTGGATAACTGACAACACAGGGAGCATCTCCTCCCTGGCCTGCTCTGCATCCTCTGACCTGCCCCCCCTCGCCAAGTATCATACAATAGTCCCACAGAAGACATAAACTAAGGAGATTTCATTTGGGATTCCTGCTACCATAACGGTCATGTGACATTTCGCATCTGGACCCATTATACCTGGAAGTAGCCTAGACGTGTTCACAAGCTAGTTGTGTTCGTCCATGTAACCTTAAATATCATATAACCAAGAGAAAGAATAAAATATGATACCTTCACGCTATCAGCAAGACCAGCTACGCCACTGAAAACTTCAAACTGTCCTTACATGCTCCTGAGGCCCGAATAAACTGCAAATCCCTTCGACACCTTTGCAATTAAGGTCACTTGGTAAGGTATACACAATTTAATGTGTATTATGGCAACTTGATTCATAGCACAACTATAGTACATGTACACTTAACCAGCAGCAAGATAACTAGAAGAGTCTACTATTTAAAGATTATATTATGTCTGTATGATACTTGCTTGTAGATTTGAGAGAACACCTTTATCAAGGGTTAAATAATCTGCCCAGACATATAAGTCTACATAACAACAAAAACCATTCTTTTCTTTTTAACTCAGCGAATTTTATTACACTTATAGTTGTACAATGATCATCACAACCCAATTCTATAGCATTTCCAAACCATTCTTTTTTTATTTTTATTTTTTTAGGGCCGCACCCATGGCATATGGAAGTTCCCAGGCTAGGGGTTGAATCGGAGCTACAGCTGCCGGCCTACACCAGAGCCACAGCCACGCGGTATCCAATCTGTGTCTGCAACCTATACCACAGCTCATGGCAACGCCAGATCCTTAACCCATTGAGTGAGGCCAGGGATCAAACCTGCGTTCTCATGGATGCAAGTCAGATTTGTTTCCGCTGAGCCCTGACAGGAACTCCCAAAACCATTCTTATCACGGTTCTTCACCTTGACACAGCATCGGAGGAGATAAGAATGGCTGGAGACAGGGATGACTCATTTTCCACGAAATATTCCTTGGTAGCTTTCAAACTTTCTGTACCATGTACTTACTTAAAAATTTATATTTATAAAGCTGTGGACTAAGCACACTACAACTGATATGGTTAGTGAGGTCAAGAAAGTCAAGAAGTCAAGAAAGGAAAACAAAGAAACCAGAGGCCTATCAATGAATGATGGAAACCAAGGCCTGAAACAAAAATTGAGCTTACTGCCTGCTGAGTCATTCATTTCCCTCCTATTTTCTTAGGTTTTGTGACATTTTCTTTAAAAAGGGAAATGGATGTGCTTATACTCTCGCTGACTCTACATGTCTCCATTTACCATATCTCTGTGTTTACACACACACACACATATCAAATATAGGACCAGCTTCTAACAACTGCTCAAGTACACATGGTAGGGAGTGTTTTTGTTGAGAAAAATGCCCATTTGCCAAAAGCTAGATGCTCTCTAGTGCTAATTCTAGGTAAAATCATGAGTTATAATGTTTCAATAGTGGCAAATGTAGTCTCACAGCTAACCCTGTATGTTAGACGCCTCTCTTTCAGGAATAATCAATTCTCCATTCTAAATTCAAGGCACACTCTAAAATAGAATAACTTCTGTAAGAGACTAAGATCAGTTAGAGGTTACACAGAAAATATTGCAAATTGATGTCTTGAAGGTAAAAAATCACTGCTTGGGATCATTAAACTGCATTCAGTCATCAAGGTATCAATTTATACAAGTAGCAATAGGCCAGTTATTGGAAATGTACTGTTTTTTGAGTCCACCTACAATGGCACTGCTGAAGAGCGAAGAATCTAATGTACTCAGTCTGGCCTCCTCAACAACGACCGACAAACAAAAAGAAAGCAGAGGGAATCGTCTGTAAATGTAAAAACGGCAAAAAACCTTTTTTCTTTTTTTTGCTTTTGAGGGCCGCACCTGCGACATATGGAGGTTCCCAGGCTAGGGGTCTAATCAGAGCTACAGCTGCCAGCCACAGTCACAGCCACAGCAACTCGGGATCTGAGCCACGTCTGTGACCTACATCACAGCTCATGGCAATGCTGGATGCCTGACACACTGAGCAAGGTCAGGGATCAAACCTGAAATCTCATGGTTACCAGTCAGATCCGTTTCCGCTGCACCACAATGAGAACTCCCAAAAAACATTTTCTGCAGAGAGTTAATGCAGCTTCTTCTATGCTTCACTTTTTTACTACCCAGTTATATACTAGATTAGACCAGGTCATTACCTGGCGGGAAGAATTAAGTACAGACTTTCTTTGGCCTAAGCGAAAGAGGCAAAGTCCTGGCATGGAGAGTGAATAAAAGTATTTGAAAGTGAAGACATCAACATTTTCAACCTATACTTAAGAATGTATTTTAACATCTTTCCAAATAATCATTTAAAGATCCAGGATGTGTTCCACGTAGCAGAGAAATTAAACACTTAAAGACTTAAACTCGAAGTAAGCCATAAAATTCATAGAACCAAGAGGACTGGGGGGAGAATGAGATGGAGAATACTACCCTACCACCACCGTAGGCTTCCCTCTCCAAACCCAAGAAAACATTCTCCAAGGCTTGCTCTTCCATCTACTGCTTCACAACTTACTGCTGAAAAGAGTTATCTCCCTATTTTTAAACCCTTATCTTTAGATACATACAAGGTAGTCACAGGAGAAAAGACATAAGAGTGGGTGGGAGTTCCCGTCATGGTGCAATGGTTAATGAGTCCAACTAGGAACGTAGAGGTTACGAGTTCGATCCCTGGCCTCGCTCAGTGGGTTAAGGATCCAGCATTGCTGTGAGCTGTGGTGTAGGTTGCAGATATGGCTTTGATCTGATGTTGCTGTGGCTCTGGTGTAGGCCGGCGGTTACAGCTCCGCTTAGACCCCTAGCCTGGGAACCTCCATATGCCATAGGAGTGGCCCTAGAAATGGCGAAAAGATTAAAAAAAAAAAAAAAAAGAGTAGGTGGCTTTCCCATAATTCATCCAACATACATTAAAAAAAGACAGAGAGAGATTTAAGGAAACATAAGAAATGAGTGACAGAATGTTATTTCTTTAAGCTGGGCAATCTTGAAGAATGAATGAATCTTCAATGTAGATTTATTATACTACTCACTCTACTTTGTATGTTTGAATACTTCCATAATCATAAAGAAATTTCTAAAGGAAGTTGCATGAATGAACTGAGTAAACATTTCTTGACCTCCGGACAGACACAGAGTCACCTTGATTCTTTTCGTGGAAGAACATAAGATCTGTGAAGGACTCAAGGCTGTGTTGTTTCTGCACAGCCCTAATGTGTGAGGATCATACGTTTAGCTTTAGTTTACTGTAGAGCATCTGACTCCTATTCTCTATCACAAATTCTAATAGTCCATCCCTTTGTCTCCCCTTCTTTCTGTTCTTTCATTCTTTTCCTTCCTTCATTTTTCCCTCCCTCCCTCCATTCTTCCTCTCTTTCTCTCCCATTGCTTTCTAAACATATTTTTTGCAAATCACCTAGATAATATGATATGAATATGTTTATTAGAAACTTCAAAGAATTCTGAGTGGAAAATAAAAGGCTTGCTGGAGTAGTAAGCAATGAGTCCAAGGATCATCTCAGAAAACCAAGAGTTCTCCCAGCATTTCAGAAGACTGCAGGTTCAGAGGCTTACCTTTTATGCAAAAGTTTCAGAGTCTTAAGACAACTATCAGAAAGAATGCCCAGAGTAAAAAGCCTTTCAGAATGCAGTAGACACCAAGAAAAATTCAAATCCCTATAAATTACTCAGGGAATGAAAATGCTCAAAACAAGCAGGCCTAAAAGAAATTTTCAATTTGCATCAATAAATCAGAATTGCTGAGTAGAACTTCTCTCTGTAGCTTTAAAAATGCTCACATTAGGAGCCATACTTGTCCAGATGACCACTTAAAAACACAATGGATATGATCTGGCACAAACGTTTTCTCTTTACTGCTCTTTGTTAAAAACAATGCACCTTGGAGTTTCCGTCATGGCTCAGTAGTAATGAACCGACTAGGATCCATGAGGATGTGGGTTCGATCCTTGGCCTTGCTCAGAGGGTTAGGGATGCAGCACTGCCATGAGCTGCAATGTAGGTCACAGACACGTCTCAGAACTGGCATTGCTGTCGCTGGGGCGCAGGTCAGCAGCTGCAGTTCCAATTGGATACCTAGCCTGGGAACTTCCATATGCCACGGGTGCAGCCCTAAAATGGAGGGAAAAAAAAAAAAGCATCTTTAGCTGCGCTACCTGGCAGTATCTTGGTCATATAGCCCTTGGAATTGAGAATGGCAAGAAAGACCGAAAAGGAGAGAAAGGATATTATTTCTGTTAACACTAACTACAATCAAAAGCTAATCTTTAATAAGTTTTTATTCTATCCAAGATAATGTGTAAAGCTTTTTGGATGAATTACTTCAATTAATCCAACAACAATCTTGTAACATAACTATTATTAATTTCAATTTTAATGACAGGTAAACTAAAGCACAGAGAAATTAAATTACTTGCTCAATGTCCCCCAGATAGCAAAGAGTAGCAGTGGAATTTAGAACCACGAACGCCAAAGACCATGTTCATAAGCTGAAGTAAAAACTGCTTCAATTCATGATGTTTTTACCTAGAAGTTTATTAAATTAAACTTTTCATGTGAAACATTTGAGAGTTGTTTATTCCCCCATATAAACTATATCATTGATACAGAGTCTCAACACAAGAAAGTTACAGTCAAGCAGAGTAGCCTCACATACAGTAACAGAAAAGAAAATGCTGGAGAGGGTATGGATAAAGGGAACCCTGTTACACTGTTGGTGGGAATGTACACTGGTGCAACCACTGTGGAAAACAGTATGGAGATTCCTCAGAAAACTAAAAACAGAATTATCATTTTATCCAAAAATTCCACTCCTGGGCATCTATCCAGAGAAAACCACAACTGGAAAAAAATACATGTACTCCAATGTGCACTGCAGCACTACTTACAACAGCCAAGACATGGAAACCACCTAAATGTCCATGGACAGAGGAGTGGATAAAGCAGCTGTGGCACATATACACAATGGACTATTACTCAGCCATTAAAAGGAAATAAATAATGGCATTTGCAGCAACATGGATGGACCTAGAAATTATCATGCTAAGTGAAGTTAGTCAGATAGTGAGACACCAACTTCATATTCTATCACTGACATGTGGAATCTAAAAAAAAAAAAAAAAAAAAAAAAGAACACAATGAACTTCTTTGCAGAACTGACTCACAGACTTTGGAAAACTCATGGTTTCCAAAAGAGATAGGTTGGGGGGTTGGGGTTTGTGAAGGAAATGCTATAAAATGGGGTTGTGATGATCGTTGTACAACTGTAAATGTAATAAAATTCATTGACCTGAAAAAAAAAAAGAAAGTACTTTGGGCCACACATTACATTATACCCTTGAAGAATTAATAAGAATTCATTTTAGAGAATATTGTTTTGGTTTCATATTTAAGGGTATAAATGACATAACCGTGGGAGGAACCACTGGCACCTGGAAAATAGCCGGGAAGGCGGCAGAGAGCCCAAGAGAAGAAAAAACAAATATTCCAAATCCCCAAATATTCCTTATAAATCTCAGCTTTGACCCAGACTTGACATCATGTAAGGGTGGTTCTGATGCTCTTCGTGTGGTTATAAAATACAAAGTAAGCATAGTACAAAAGGGAAGAAACTAATGGTATAAAGGCAATAAAGGCACTTCAGTGTTTCTTGTCTCTCCACCAAGTTCCACAAAAATCACATGGCAAAGAGCCTCCCGTCATATGACAACAATAAGGAGAACAGATCCAACTTGGACAGACACAATCCATAGCATTCATCCACCTCCCTTAAGCTCTGGTCACTCGGTTAGTTACCTTCAGTAAGAAAGGTCATGAGAAAAAAATTTTTTTCTAAAAAGGAGGAATTCGGTAGTGATAAAAGTTTATACACTGTCAAAGCCAAGAGCACAGCTTTGCTGACTTAAATGACATGAAAATGCCAGGGCACGATGGACAAGCAGAGGTGCAGCCGAGAACCAAGCAGAAAGGCTGAGTTTCCCTGCTCTTTTCTACTTTTCCGGAATAGTAACTAAAAACTATGGCACAATCAGGAGAGACCGTAATATAGAGCACATTTAAAAAATTTTTAATTTGAAGGGCAGTAGCCAAAAATAGCCCTTCTATTAACAGCAAAGAGATGTAAATACACATATAGGCGATGCTACCATAAAGTAGAGATTTTTGATTTAACAAAATCTATATTTATATGATTATATTTCCTGTGGTTGAGAGTGGCTATAATTAATGGATTTCCCTCCCTCTCCTAATGTAGCCATTTGTCAATTCAAATACAGAATGTCTAATCAATTTTGATCTATTTAGTAAGCAATTTGTCAAATGGTGCTATAATCCAGTTAATACATTAATTCTTGTCATGGAGAGAGTTCTGACAACTATATGGTTTTGCATAACTGTTTTGGACGGAAACATCTGTGCTAGAACTCAACTGTCTTCTTTGGAAATAACACCTCAGCATTCAGCATCTGAGAGCATGCTACAGCAGATCACTTCATCTGAAAACTACTTCCCTGAAATAGAAGGAAGTTCTACCGGATAGTGTGGCTGCTAATTTACTGTCATAGACTAGGTTTCTTCGAATGCCTGTGTGTTGCATATATTTTTAATAAACTGATCAATCCAATATATGTGACACTAAATGGAAAATAAGGAAGCTTCTAAGAGAGGAACAAGGCTTTATTAATGAAATGGATGCATCTTACACTTAAAGAGTACTTCTATAAACATGTTCCCCCTTTCTCAATGTTTCTTCACATGAACTGCTAAAGAATTGCTGAAAAGATTGGCTCTCAATCTTTTACTTTTCCTATCCCAACATACTTCGGGCAAATGATTAACTCCTCTCGGTATTAAACAAGGCTCTGTCCGAAGACCACATGATTAGTAACTGGTAGTCAAGATTCTTAGAAGGATACCTTCAGTTTACAGTGTGAAGCTCTAGACATAACAGTTTTCTTGCTTTCTATTGGATGAATATATTTCAGCCACTAATCACTGTGTTATCTCCATCTTTTCCCAGGGCTGGAGACAGAACCACCAGATGAGCTGAGCCTTCCAGAATGTGGTCCAAATTTACATTACAGGAGAAATCTGGACTAAGAAACAATCAAACGATTTCTCAAACTTTTCAGTGGGATATTTAATCCCTACCAGTTTGGGCAGAGCAGGGGAAGAGCGGACAGGTTTTTAACATAACAGATAACCTCTAGAGCTACCCTGCGCATATTTGGTTAATATTTTCCAAAGATGATGGCTCTCTCCATTACTATATCCAAATCTTTCCATATTTTTGTATCAGAAAATGCAAAAGCAGAGTTGAAGGCATATCCTCTCTAGACAACAAAACTAAAAACATGACCAAAATATTTTTAAAACAGAAGAGAAACAGAAAAAAGAGGAAAGGAACATTACATTTATCTTCTAGACACGAGGCTCCCCTTAGCCCATTTATGAACCATGCAAGAGCAAATTGCCAGAGTAATCTGGCACAAGGCTGTGTGTTTTAAAACCTGCTATGTGTGCTAGTCCTCCAGACTACCAGACGTCCCATTGTTTGATGTGTCTGCTCAGAAAGGTGCCCTATGTGTCAGAAAGGCACACTGAATATTTTTCAATGACCCAGGGGGCAGAGGTCGCTTATTATAAATGGATAATGAGACCTAATGCAGTGCTCTGAGTATGGACAATGAAAGGGTCTATCCATAGCCCCTGGTGGATTGGTCATTCAGGCTTTTATTTCCTCTGCACACTTAATGGAGTCAAACAATTGACAGAAATTCTATAGAGAAGGCTGAAACTGAGAGAAACAACTGTATTCTAACTCTGATAGACAGATACAAATAGTGACCCTGAAATGGCGCCAGAACTCCCGTTACCACTAGCATAGCAGACGGCTGTAGCCTTCCCCCTAAATTCCCATTTAGCCATTTGTTAGCAATTAACCTTACTGATGGAAGTGATGGCACATCAAACCACAAGCTCCTGCCAATATCAACCCATTACATTATCGCAGGTAAGCAGACACAGACCATTCTGTTTTAGCTCCTTACTCTAGGAGAAGAGGGCAAACAGATATCCCCATACCTCCCATCCTATATCCCCATTACCCAGTTAACAAAATGCACATTCAGGGGTATCGGTATCTGAATAGAAGAACATTCAAATCTGATGGGGTAGAGTAAATGACATTAGAATCAGAGGTACTCATGGAATAGAGGCTTTATCTCCAATAGATTATTTTTCTTTAATCTATCAGAATCAGTGTTCTATCCCAGTCCAATCAGCCAGTCGGACGGCAATGAATATTAATAGCCTCAAGGGAAAAGAGTAAACCCTCAACCGTAGCTGAAAAAGAAAGCTGCTTATTAAACAATCTAAAGAAAGAGTAAATTCCTCTTTTTTTTTTAGGTAAGATAAAGTAAGAAAGATATTTAAAAGTATTTGGCAAACTTTTGTTTCATTCGAATTTTAAGAGCAACTATGACAGGAAGTTGGTCTGACATGTAAACTTTTTTTTTTTCCTAAATGTACAAAAGCCAATGACAGAAATGCCAAGATTTACTTCAGAATGGAGTATGAGTCATTAAGTTGTAAGAAAAAGGGCTTTAGATGCTGAAACAACACAACAATAAATCAACAATGACAGAGAAAACCAATGAACTATTCCATAGGTGTGAAGAGCTATGTAAAGATATGGGTATCAATAAAAAGCCTATATCCCATAAAACGAAGGGAAAGAAGAAGAGAAAGAGGGTAACCTAATCTAATCTTTTCAAAGCATCCTTTACAAAGCTTGCAGATGGCTAATGTTCTTTCATTTAACTGTTATCTTTTCATTGAAGAAGAAAACGTGTTGCATTTCATAATTTCCCCCAAGTTACACAACATAGATCTGGCTAAATTCAGGGTCAATAGATCTCAAACTTTTAGTCTCTTGAAGGAAAACAGCTTTCATTGTCACTAAAATCATTTCTCTATGGAAGGGCATATTGTTAGTTTACAAAATTAAGTATAAATAAGAGAACGCATAGATCTAATTCAGTCTGAAGTGGCTTCTTAACTACCTCAGATATTCAACCTGGATAGAGCACGATGACACACCCAGTGACCAACAATGGACTATAAATACTCTATAAATAAGTCCTACATTACAAGTTTCCTCTACAGGAGGAAAACATTTCTTTCTTTCCCCTTCCACCCTACCCACTCTTGGGCAAATATTTATTAGGGACAATGCAAGGAAATATTGTTGGGTACCCCCGCCACACTTGGTACATACCACAACAGCGATGCAATCCAGGATGTTAGGTTAAATCTAATGTGACACTCCAAGGAGAGTAGCTCAGAAAATTGCTACATATCTAATTGCTTTCCCAGGACACTTATAATGACCATGGCAGAGGAGAGCAGTAGCTTTTTTTGCCCCTTTTTGCATCCGTAGGTTCAAAAGGGATCGTCACTGTATTATAAGACGAATAAAACAATACGATAGTAAAATACTCTAAAATGTCTTTAAACTCAAAAGTAGTGACTTCATAAAAGTATTTCCTATTTGTATTCTCATAGTTGTAGTTGGTAGGCCAGCAGCACAAAATTAAGTTGGGAATCGAGATCTCTAGACTCTAACCTTAAATATGCTGCTGACTTGTGTTTTTCCTAGTTATATTAGGCAAACCTCAATATTAGCTTTAGGTATCGCCTCCTTCATTATATATAAAGACTTAAATAAAAGTGCTAGTGAAGCCCAAAAGATTAGTAAAGCAAGAACATTTTTAAAAAGCAGATATATCAATAGACAGCCCAGCTATGCAAAAGAAACCCAAACTGAACTGAGTTCTTTTTAGTATAATAAAAGACAAGATTTTTGTCAGTGTAAAACCAGTACTTCAGAGTAAGGTTTCGTACATGTTATGCTATCTAGGGTTTCACAATGGAACCTCTTTTAAATTCTCTCTGGGATAGAATTACTTCACAGAAAGCTTATATCAATTACCAACTGTATGCCAAAAAATGTCCGAAAGGAACTCAAATGTATAAATACATATACAGAAGTTCCTAGGTTAATGTTTAAATGAATGGCATAACCTATTGCCCAAGCCAGTCATCCATTCCTCCTCACTTTTCTTCAGTCACTTCATGTAGTCCCAAATCCTATAGATGCAACCTGCTCCATTTCTCTGAAATTCAGCCACTTCTCTACATCCCTACTGAAATGATTCCCGTAACAATTAACTTCTTCCTTCTTTGAATTGCTATACCAATTAAGGAATGCTATCAACACAGCATTTATCATAATGTGTTACAGATACCAACACGCATGCTTCCTATTTGTATTTATGGTATGGTAGGTAGTGTGTCAAAAGTAAAGTCAGCAAAACTGGTAAAAGATCAACATAATACATATGATTTAAACACCTGAAATGTAAAAAATAACTATGACCACCCACATCTATTGCTGGCCCTATAAAAGAGACTAGATTTACATAATCACCTAAAATAACTGTTAACCTTATGCAAAAGGCTATTCCAAACATCCTATAACAAAGCTTAAAAATAAATATAGAGGATCAAATATATTCCAAGTAACTTGACTACATCCCAGGAATACAAAATAATCCGCCACTCAACATGAACTTTAAAATGCCTAGCATCCTATCAAAAATCATTAAACACACAACAAAGCAGGAAAACACAACCCACACTAAGAAGAAAAATCATTCAATATGAAACCCCCCAAACAATACCAGGATGAAAAGAATTAGCACATAGGAATTCTAAAACAACTATTACAAAATAGTTCCAGGAGCGCCCATCATGGCTCAGTGGAAACAAATCAGGCTAGGAACCATGAGGTTGCAGGTTCGATCCCTGGCCTTGCTCAGTGGGCTAAGGATCTGGCATTGCCGTGAGCTGTGGTGTAGGTCGCAGATGCGGATCTGGTGTTGCTGTGGCTGTGTCATAGGCAGACAGCTGTAGCTCCGATTGGACTCCTAGCTTGGGAACCTCCATATGCCACAGGTACGGCCGTAAAAAGCAAATAAATAAATAAATAAATAAATAAATGTGCCATATGTTCAAACATGTACACAATAAGGAAAGAAATGAAATGCATTTCAAAAATCCAAATGGTACATATAGAGATGAAAAATGTGGTCTCTAAAATGAAAAATGTGTTGGCTAAAATAGCATATTAGAGCAAAACATAAATACACAGAAATACAAACTATAAAATCAAACAGAGGAGGGAAAGGAATTTTTTAACTGAATAAAGAATACATGAGTTCAGAAAATATCAAGTGGTCAACATACAGATAATTGGAGTCACAAAAGGAGAGAAATGGAGTGACAGAAAAAAAAAATTTGAAGATATAATTGCACTAAAATTTTCGAATGTGATGAAAAGTAAAAATCCATAGATTCAAGACTCTCACAAACACCAAGCAGAAGAAAACCAAACCACAACACTATGATTTACTTTTCCTACTTTTCTACATTATTCCCATTTTTTTCTGTTGGTTTTGTTTTCTATTTCATTGATTTCCTTTCTTCTCTTTAAATTTGCACAACGTTTTCTACTTTCTGAATGTGGAAGCTAAGATCATTGATTTCAGAACTTTTTCTTTTATAACATGAGCACTTAGTCCTATAAATTTCACTTTGAGTACTGATTTAGCGCCATCCCAGAAATTTTTCAATTTTTCTCTAAACTTTATATCATGAAATGATTATAGATTCATAAGAAGTTGCAAAATGGTACAATCCACACACATTATTCAGATTTAATTAGTTTTATATATACAATTTTTTTTTTTTTTTTAGGGCTGCACCTGCAGCATATGGAAGTTCCCAGGCCAAGGGTCAAATCAGAGCTACAGCTGCTGACCTACACCACAGCCACAGCAATGCCAGATCATTAACCCACTGAGTGAGGCCTCATATATCCTCGCTGGGGTTCGTTAATCACGGAACTCCTATACATACAATTTTATACACACTCTCAATTTGGGAGAGAATGTGTGTGTATAGTTCTATTCCATTTTATCAGACATGTTAATTTGTGTAAGCTCTACTACTATAATCAAAATACAGAACTATTCTATCATCACAAAGATCTATCTTTACAAGTCACATTCAACACCCTTTCTCCCACTCTGTCTCAAAGTCCTGGTCAACATTAATTTATTATTCATCTCTGTAATTCTGTCATTTTTGAAAATGTTATATAAATGGAATCTTTATTTTCTCTTGGTGCTTTTAAGATTCGTAATATTCAAAGTTTGGAAATTGGCTTCTTTCACCATGCATGATGTCCTGAAGATTCATCCAACGTGTTGCATGTATTAATACTTCAATCCAATTTCCTCCATGCACACCTTAAATACCAGTCTAAGTCAGGGATGTGCTCTGTTTTCATTTTCATTCAGTTGAAAATAATTTCTCATTTCTCTTTTGATTTCTTCTGTGAACCATGTATCATGTAAAGAAACATTTTGTTTAGTTTCCAAATATTGTGGATTTTCCACAGATCTGTTAATCATTTCTTATTTAATATCACTGTGGTCAGAAAATATACATACTTTGTATGACAAGAAAGCTTTTACATTTATTGAGACTTGTTTTGTGGTTCACAAGATGGTCTATACTGGTCAATGTTCCCTGTACATTTGAAAAGAACACATATTCTCCTGTTGTTGGGCAGAGTGTTCTACTTAGTCTGATATTAACGCAGCAACTGATGGTTTAAATGTGTTTTTCCTGAGGAGCATATAACTGAGGTTTATTTTTTAAATCCAATTTGACAATCTCTGACTTATTTAGATGTTTAGACCATTTATAACTCATGTGAGTATTGCTGTGCTTAGGGTTATATCGATTTGCTTATTTGTTAACATTTTATTTCCTTTTCTGGCACAAGTTATTTATTTCATTTTATACATCTTTAACATCACAGATTACCTTCAAATAATGTTGAAGTCACGTATGCTATAAAAACATTACACACACACACACACACACACACACAAATGTATTGACCACAATACATTGATACTATTTGTGTGTTAACAGTAAATTATAGGGGAGTTCCCATCATGGTGCAGTGGGTAATTAATTGGATTAGGAACCATGAGGTTGCAGGTTCAATCCCTGGCCTCGTTCAGTGGGTTAAGGATACGGCGTTGCTGTGAGCTGTGGTGTAGGATGGCTTGGATCCTGCATTGCTGTGGCTCTGGCATAGGCCGGCAGCTACAGCTCTATTTAGACCCCTAGTCTGGAATTTCCATATGTCACAGATGTGGCCCTAGAAAAGACAAAAAGACAAAAAAAAAAGTAAATTATATTTTAAAGAGAATTAAATAATTATCAAAACCCCATACATATTTTCCATTCCCTTGCATCTAGTACCAAAGTTAGAGAAAAACAATTACATCCCCAATAAAATATAGGGAGGTTCTATGGATCCCAGTTACCTTACTATTGTGTATCAAAGCTTTGAATGGTCCTTTGTTACAATTTAACAAAGAAAACCTAGTTAGCTTAGGGAGGAACTGCTCACATACTCATGAATTATTTTAGAAAGAAGTTCAAAGTCTGACCTCCCCTCAACAAAGCTAGTTAATGTCAGCAACTTAAAAATACTGCTGCTGCCAAATTACCTGAAAGAAAAGGAGGAAATATTATTTTTCCCCTAAATAAAACTTTTCCTAGTCAACTCAGTAAGCCCTGTTTTTAATTTACAATTTGGGAAGTTTTGAACAAGCCTAAAGAAGTATTGTCTGCTTTGGGATCATATTCAAAGCTGGTTGGTATCTGCTAGTCTCTTCCAATGTTTATCTTTGTTTTTGGCAAAAGAATATACTGAAATAAAATGCCTCTTTTAGAAAAGGTAACTACAGTATGTATTTTTTGAAGGAAGAAAAAATATGGTTAACACAAAAATCATTAATTACCACTGCTATAATCTTTTCATAAACTATTCCCAAGATCTCTTATGACCAACACAATACATTTTATTTATTTATTTTTTGGTTGCACCCGGCATATGGAAGTTCCCAGGCTATGGATCAAATTTGAGCCACAGCTGTGACCTATGCCAATACCTAACCCACTGCACTGGGCTGGAGATCGAATCTCCACAGAGACAACACCAGATTCCTAAGCTGCTGTGTGCCATGGTGGGAACTCCAGCAAAACATCTTTTTTTTTAAATATTAGATTCTTGACTTTTACCTTAACTGAGCAAGATTAGATTACCATCTGCATTCACTTTAGACGTATAAACTATTCAATCTGCTCAAATCACAAGGCTCTGCTATTTATCCTTTTTTTTTTTTTTTTTTTTTTTTTTTTTTACTTACTCAAAATGGCAATTTCTTACGATTCTTCCCAATAACAAAGAAGTCACGTTCACCTTCATAGTGACCTTGTTAGGAGCATTCTAGTATGAGTCAAGTTATGATACACCAAAATTGCTCAATTCTGTCTCATTCCATTCAATTAACACAGGTAGGAAATATGACTACAGTTAAGAATACAAACTTTGGGGTTTTTATTTTCTTCACTAAATTGAGGGAAGAAGTCTTTAGGGTTCCAGGCAGGTTCCCTTTCCCTCCTCACCAGTCACCCTTTTGCTGAACACTGTTGATCAGCTAGCAGTGTACTTATTATGATTACAGTTCTGGAAGGGGAGGGGGGATTCCTTGCTAAACATCCTGCTCCCCCACTCTCTTCTCCCTGAGACAAAGTCTCTTTCCCACTGCCATTTACATCATTCTTTGTAAATTATTATTATAATTTCCGGAGTTTGTACAAGTTTGCTTCCCTTGATCCACAGATCCAAATACAACTGAAGAAAATGCTGGCAACATTTGTGAAGTCTGCTTTACAGTTTTACTCCAAATGGTTATGTTTGAAAATACTTTTGTCTTTTTTCTTTTTTTTTTTTTCTTTAAGGGCCACACCCTAGGGCATAGGGAGGTTCCCAGGCTAGGGGTCAATTTGGAGTTGTAGCCACTGGCCTACACCACAGTCACAGCAATGCTGGATCCGAGCCATGTCTGTCACCTACACCACAGCCCAGAGCAACACCAGATCCTTAACCCACTGAGCAGGGCCAGGGATTAAACCTGCATGCTCTTGGATACTAGTCAGATTTGTTACCACTAAGCCAAGATGGGAACTCCCTGAAAATACTTTTAATAATATATTTACCAACAGTCTGCAAACTGGGAAATAAGAAGTGATTTTCAATATGGATAAGTACCACCAAGAGGTACAGTATGCAAATCATCTTTTCCAATGGTTTTGGTACGGGTTTCTTGAGAAAAAGCAAGAAGGTAATAAGAAAGTCTTCTTCATGAGGCCCTAACTTGTATAAAGGGCTGAATGGATGGCCAGGTAAAGGCATTTTTTCTAAACCAGCTCCGGCACTGCTTTCATCAGCTGTATTTCAGCTTTTACTCCTCTGATGCAGATGTCCATGTTTTGCATATTTAATTGCATCTGTCATGTAATATACTCTCTTGTCCAGGACTCTCATTCATACAGCCTTTCTTTAAAATCCAGGGTAGGAGTTCCCACTGTGGCTCAGTGGTAAAGACCCCAACTAGTATCTGTGAGGATGTGGGTTCAATCCTTGGCCTCGATCAGTGAACATTGATATTATATAAATGCCATGTTTTTTCCAAGGCATAGGAAAGAGTTAAATACATGCTTAGATACCCAGAATCTAACAACTTTTTGTATTCAGTTGCTTGAACCAGAAAGCCATTTACCTATTATCCCTCTATGGAAATTTTGGCAACTTAAGTCATTGTTCTCATAATTCAATGTATAACCTTCTTACATGCATCCATCTCATTTTATGTTTTGATTAAATACCTGTCTCCCAAATTAGACAGTGAATTCACTGAGGATGGAAGCAGCACACTATCCACATTTAAAGCAGGAGTGCCTGTTGCATAGAAGTCACTCAATAAAAACATGCTAGAAGAATATGTGAGTTCAATTACATAAGAGAGCGAGACTGTCAACTATTTGCTACAATTACGGAGTTTCATAACTGTAGAGCAAAGTCAATAAACTTTCTCTGTTTCCAGTATAACACAGAACACATGATAAACATAAAATCATTTTAGAAATATTTTACTTTATGCCACATAATAAGTTTGATACAACAAAACTCCATTAAAAAAATGTCAATGGCGATTTTTAGAAAGTTTTTTAAAAACATGCAGTCCTCAATACCATCAAGTTAAATTAAGGATCCAGTCAATTCTACAAAACGGAATTATAATTGTAAAGAATTTTTAATTCTCTAACCATAAACTGGATGAAAAATATTAAATGATCTTTTCAGGCCTCACCTACAAAGAACGCTGTTCCTGGTTCAATGTACTTTTTCTTAAGTTAAAAAAAAAAAAAGAGGCTGGATCAATCTCTACAAATGTTAGAGCTTAAGTATAAACATAAGCAAATAAAAACCCAACACAGGAGTTCCTGTCGTGGCTCAGCGGTTAATAAATCTGACTAGCATCCATGAGGACGCAGGTTCGATCCCTGGCCTTGCTTAGGGGGTTAAAGATCTGGCATTGCCTTGAGCTGTGGTGTAGGTCCCAGACGCAGCTCGGATCCTGCATTGCTGTGGCCGTGGTATAGGCTGGCAGCTACAGCCTGATTTGACCCCTAGCCTGAGAACCTCCATATACCACGGATGCAGCCCTAAAAAGCAAAAAACAAAAAAAAACCACACAAAACCCAGTGCAGTTGTAATCACTCCCTCATTTCTGCAAGTAAAATTCTAGAAGAAGAAAAAAATGCTGATACAATTTCACAGTGAAAAATGCTGAACTTTGTTTCAGGTCAGAAATAGATTCCCATTTTATGAAACCTGATGATATACTTGTATCCTGATCTTTTAAAAAAATGTTGAGCCCACCTGATATTCCCCATCAGCTGATATAACTGCCACAGTCTGTGGACAGCCAGAGGCACACTTAATGTGTGTTAAAGCTTATAGCAAAGGCTTGCGTTCAGTATCTTACTTGCCCCGGTCTGATTGTTTATGGCCTCTGGCCTCTGGACCAGGGGTAATATACATGGTTGCATTACAAGTCAGCATTTACAGATGACATTTAAATACCATATGGAAGGAAAAACAACAACAAAAACTACTCACGGCCAGCAAGCAGGAACTGATAATACTGCACTGCATCTGCAGCGAGGAGCAGAGGGTGGTTTGCATTAAATGGTGGTTGCAATTCATTCCATTGAGGAGTTCTAAGGAAACAGCAGAAGAAGAAGAATATTCAAGTTTCATAGATGAGATGTAAATCACTATCACTGTCACCACTTACAGAGATTGATACATCTCTGTAATCATTAAAATGAACTTCTTGGAGTGCTGAAAACCTGAAACACAAGACCATCCACTTAGAAAGAATAAAAAGGTGGCAATGAGTCACACAAATTACAAAGAGCCGATATTAGTACAATAGCTGACGACCTTCCCATATGAGAGACAAGATACTCAAAAGACTGAGGAAATGTGGAATTAGAATGTCACAATTAATTTTGGCCTAATTTCTGACAATGGTTAGAAATCGCTAATAGAATGTGTGTATATTTCAAAATGAAATAAAACGTGTAAAAGTGGTTAAAAAAAAAAAACAGGGTTAATGGTTGACTGACTATAGACCGAATTAGCATCTGAGTTCCAAAATAAGCCACTTATTTCAATGATGGTTCAGTAATTTTAATTAGATCTGCACACTCCTAAATAGCTTGATAAATAAGATATCGATCAGGTCAATCTAGTGCAATAAAGTAGTAGGAAAGAATGCTGGAGCCTCCAAAAATCAATATAAGAATATTTTAAAATGTCAAAAGGAGAGAGATCATTTTCATATCCGTTTTTGTCTGTTTCCTTCCATACATATCAGGACCAATTTTTTTCTGGCTGGCTCTCCTGTACCAATGTACACTATACTGAACAGGTTTTAGTCTAGATTTTATTTCTCCCTCTTTATACTAGATTATAAAAGTTCTAATGATTATATACTTTTGAGAAGGACTGTTAATAAACATTTCTATAGCGATCAACCATTATATCTTGAGGAATCACGTTTTAGGAAACTTTCCTTTGGTAATCATAGGTTTTTCCCTACCTTACCCACACAGCCTCAGTCAATATAGATTAGTTTCTAACTTCTAGAATTTTATGTAAGTGGAATGAGTGTGCCCTTCTTTTGTCCTCATTCTCCCAGGAAAATTATTTGGATGTACCCCTGTTATTGTGTTTTTGGATAATTCATTCATTTTAAAAGTTGAGATGCAACTTACATACAATATATAGTATACAATCTACCCACTTGAATTTTCACTAGTTTGTGCACCTATCACCACAGTCAATTTTCATCATCCCCCAAAGAAACCCTGTACCCATTAAGCAAAGGGGATAGGCTATGGGGGAAGGATGGACTTGGGGTTTGGGATGGAAATGTTCTAAAATTAGGTTGTGATGCTTGTTATACAACTATAAATATGATAGAATTTGTTGAATTAAAAAATAAAAATCAAATATAAGAAACTTCCCAGTCCATTTATATTAGTTTCAATTCCCCATAATGACTATCTCCAGGTACTCTCTATTTGAACCGAGCATGAGACTGGAAATAGGGGAAGCACTAAAACCCTTTATGTGGGATAGGAAAAAAACACCTAGGTCCTAAAAAAGGTGACACAAAGACGCAAAGAGAAAGGAGTTCAAAGAAAGATATTCTCCAAGGCATGCGCCAAAGACAACTGAAAAGACATGGCCACACAAAAATCTGTACACAAATATTCTTAGGAGCATAATTCATGGCAGCTAAACAGTGGAAATGTCCAAATCAACTGATGAATGGATCAATAAAATATAGTACCTCCATGCAATGGAATATTATACAGCCCTAAAAAAGAAGTGAAGTTCTGCTACATGCTATAATATGGACGGACCTTAAAACCATTATGCAAAGTGAAGGAAGTCAGGTATAGCAGGTAACATAGTGTATGATTCTATTAATATGAAATGTCCAAAGTAAGCAGATCCAAACTGGTGGTTACCTAGGGCTTAAGGGTTGAAGAAAACTGAGGGATGACTACTATTGGGAACAGGGTTTCTTTTGGGGATGATGAAAACTGACTGTGGTGAGAGGTGCACAACCTAGTGAAAATTCGAGGGGGTGAATAGTATTCTATGTATTATCTGTAAGTTGCATCTCAATTTTAAAAATGAATGAATTATCCAAAGTCCCACAAAGGGATACACCCAAATAATTTTCCTGGGAGAATGAAGACCAAGGGAGTACACATTGATTCCATTTACATAAAGTTCTAGAAATTAGAAACTAATCTATATTGACTGAGGCCCAGTGGGTGAAGTAGGGATAAAGAGGAGAAGGAGTGAGAGATGATGAAAAGACACAAGAAGACATCTGGGGTGATGCATATATTTATAATGCTAATTGTTGTGATGGTTTCACAGCTGTGTATCCATGTGTCAAACCTTATCAAATTGTACACTTATAATATGGCACACACCTCAACAAAGCTGTTTAAAAAAGAGAGAGATTACCTAACCAGAGTCCAGCTGGCTCGAGGAGATGTCATCATTTCTAGTGGGGTGTCATCGCTAATCTTGGGGGCTGTGCTGAGTGGCCGTGGCTCCATTACGTGCTCCACTAAGGTTCCGTAGCAGCTAATAATGTACAGGGATTCAACTACAACTTGTTTGGACTGATCTACAAAACAGAAACATAGAACCTAGATATGTAATACTGGCAAAAAAAAGAGCACAGCATAATTTTTACAACTTACTGACTTTTCAGTCTATTCTGAAGGCCAGGATTTTTTTTCACATGGTACCTGAAAGTTGTCTCTTTCAAGTAGATGCTAATGAATATGTACATCTCTATGCTATCAAAATATTTTTCAATCTTAAGCCATTTATTTCGGGATTGGTATAAATATACTCAAAATGCTAATATGCTGAAACAATATCTTACAGTCTTCTGGATTTCCCTGCAATGTAGTAATGTGTCCCACATTTATGAAAAATGAATGCTGGAGTTCCCATGGTGGCTCAGTGGTTAACAAATCTGACTAGGAACCATGAGGTTGTGGGTTCGATCCCTGACCTCGCTCAGTGGGTTAAGGATCCGGTGTTGCCAAGTGAGATGTGGTATAAGCTGCAGTTGCGGCTTAGATCTGGCATGGCTGTGGCTGTGGTGTAGGCCAGCGGCTATGGCTCTGATTAGACCCCTACCCTGGGAACCTCCATATGCTGAGGGAGCGGCCCTAGAAAAGGCAAAAAAACAAAAAAAGAATGCTGTCAGGTGGGACTGTGAAGGACAGACTGAAAAGGAAGCCTGCAAGGATTAAGATTTAGTTACACCGGATGTACCAACTCAACTGCATGAGAAACTCTCTTTCTGTCTAAATCAGCCTAACTTCTCATCTACTTTCTCTCAGAAAATGTTCTCCTTTAAATTTCTGGATTCAAACAAACAAACAAATGAAAAATGCACACATCCTCCAGCCCGCAGATCCATCGACCTTCTATTTACCCTGGGCTCATTGGTCCCCAGGGTAAATGAAGACCAGTCACACTCTGAGGTCAGGTGCTCAATGTGGATCTAATCAAATGACTTTATAAGACGTACACATGTCCTCACTACCGAAACAGGTTTAGTCCTCTATCTTGGGTTTTACGGTAAACCTAGGAGCATACAAAACCACTCATGAATGCTGGGTGGGTCACCTTATCTCTATGCCAGCAGAATCAATTACAGCTGATTTGAGAACACGGCTAATGACCAGTCAGGGGGACATAATGGGGTACCAAGTTAAAAGGGTAATTAGAACAGAAGGGAGAAGCATTTGAAATCGAGCTTCACAGAGGGTTTTAACTAGTAACAAAAAGTCATTTCGATAGCATCATTAAAGCTACGGAGGGAACAAAAAAATAAAGATGGGATAAGCAAATGGAAGGCTTGCATACTGTGCCGTCTCCTCTCCCACTCAGGTAAAGAGCCTGCTGTGCCTGCGATCCTATTTCCAAGGAAAGGGCCACTGAAAGGCGATAACAAGGCGGAGGGCTGATGTCTGACCGCCAGCATCCAGCGTAAAGGAGAAGCCATTTTGCCAAGAACAATACAGCCTGCGACTCATCGGAAAAGTGCCCAGCTTGTGACCTACTTTAATGGTACCACAATAATAAGCGGAATTTTTTCAGTCAAAATTAAACACTTGGTCCACGAACGTCGGTATTCGTTTACACACGGAAACAGTAAGGCATCACGTTAAAACGTTTTTATGTATTGATTCTGGCGGTCAAAGCGGGGATTTTTAAAAATACAATATAAATGCAAAGGGACAGTGGTTACCATTAAAAATGAACCTTATTTCTGAGTGGGAGCCTGGTTTTATCTCTTAAGCTATCACATGGCAGAGTTGTTGTCGATCATGTTTTCAGTTGAGATTCAGCACCCGAAAATAGGGGTTCAAACTAAGACACCCTCGCCTACTGACGTATGCTTTTTTTAGCTACGATAAACTCACTGATCTCAAGGCTTCCATCTCTAAAATAGGGACAACATTTTTCCTCTCCATACTTGAGACAATGGCATGAAACTCGCTTGAGAAAAATGTAAAATGTATAATGGTAGGGAATTGACAGCATTAAGAACACTGTGTACATCACCAGAAAAACAAAATAAAAACACTCAATGGACAATTTATTTCACATTTATAGGGAGAGGACAGCCCTTCTTCTTGATGAGACTTGAATAGTGAGGAACAACATGTTAATTGAGTGTGGATTTTTTTCTATTATTGGGCTTAAGATTATTCAAAGAGAACGGCTATGAGTTTTCCTCAAGAAATTAAGATTACAAACGGGAAGTTTAACTTCAGTAAAAATACATACCTTTTTCTCTTTTCAGACCTGCGTTATTTGCAAACCATGACCGGGATGTCCCAAACGTTGCAGCCACACAAAATTCTCCGCCCATCGATTTGCTGGGTGAAATTTGTGAAGGTGGTTTAACTTTGCTTAAAATATAAAGCGATAGAAAAAAAAATTACCAGGATGAATCACGGTCCTCGAGATAATGTCCTAGTTCCCTTAAAATTCCACCCATAGGTATTCAAACCCTCACATGTTGTCATGCATTGGGCCTTAAGTATTACAGGTGGTTGTGAGACAGTGACCCCACTAAAAATAAAACCAGTTTGAAATCCCAGGGTATTATCAGAATAGCAACTTAGAAGAGCAATAAAAAATTAGCGTCTTTTTGGAGAACGTGCTGGCAAAATCCAAGTCAATTCATTTGAGAAGGATGACATTTCGCTGGGTATTTCCAAGGAGAACAACAGAAACCAACATAAACATCTCGTAATAATCAAACAGTTTCTCATTTCATTTTAATATATAAAATGTGGGACTGACAACACAGTTGAATGGAGACAGCATGGGTGAAAATACAAGATGATACAGAATGGAACCCTGAGGATGCTCTCAGCCATCATGCTATGCGTGGTTAGACAACCACCAGGAGTACATCTGAAGATCTAATGCAACTACAGTCACTGATCTTCCTATTTATGGTTTATTTGTGTGTGTGTGTGGATCTGTGAAAATGATAGGTCTATTCTCGCTGTATCTCGTTTTTTGGTTTTTATTTTATTTTTGTTTTTTAGGGCCATGCCGGCAGCATATGGAGGTTCCCAGGCTAGAGGTCAAATCGGAGCTGTAGCCACCAGCCTACGCCAGAGCCACAGCAACGTGGGATCCGAGCTGCATCTGCGACCTACACCACAGCTCGCGGCAACGCCGGATCCTTAACCAACTGAGTGAGGCCAGGGATTAAGCCCGCATCCTCATGGATGACAGTCGGGTTCATTAACCACAGAGCCCATGGCGGGAACTCCTCTCATATGTTTGAAGAAACATTAAGTAACCTGCTACCTGACCTAACTCCCAGAAGTTCTTGCCTTCCTCTCTGTTTTCCCCAACTCAGCCTTCAGCTTTTAATGCCATCACCTTCTGAAATCAACCTTTCATCTTCTTTCAAATCCTGTATTTCTCTTCTTTCTCAATTTGTCCAAGGCTGCCCTGTGTTCATTAGCGAGTTCGCCAAGAGCCTTGGATAAATGGTGGTATTATATTTTCTCTGATTCATAGACCAAGAAATACTCTCACTGTACACTGGTCAGGATCACAGCCCAGTCGGGGCCCAAGAATAACAGAGCTCTGAGGTTCCAACGCTGCCTGGCTTCAGTGTCAAATAACATTTCTACCTTTGCTTGCTCACTATCCTTTATCTCTTTATCTTTTCATGAAATATGGTTAGATGCAGAAAGACTGGGTTTTGGAGTGAGGCAAAAACATGAGTCTGAATCCCAGTCCTGCCACCTTTTTCCCCCGCTGTGTGAATGTTAAGTTATGTAACCTCCCAGAGCTCAGCCAACTGATATATAAAATAAAAAGATAGTAACGCTTACTTCATAGGGTTATTTTAAGGAGTGCTGTATGGTATTTGTTCTCAAAGTGGGGTCCCTGGATAATAGTACTGAGAACTTCTCAGACGTTTCAAACATTCATCAGGCCCCACCCCAGATCTACTGATTCTGACACTCTGGAGCATGACAACCTGTTTTTTTGAACAAGCCCTCCAGGAAATGCTGGCACATGCCCAGGTGTAAGAACCACTGTATTAGGTAACGTGCAGAAAGCACTCAGGGCAGCCTAGCACAGTCTCAATACTAATTATCTACTACATGGCACAGGGCCTTCAACTGATTTTTTAAAAAATCAGACTTTGCTTTGGTAATCTCAGTTTCCAGGTGGAATGGCACCTGAAATAGTCTCTCACATACTTTATTTCCCGAGCCTTCTGTTTTAGTATGTCTTCCTGCGAGGGAAAGGGAAAGGTTTGGATCGGGGGTTCCTAGGCTAGGTCTTTTTGGTCTCTGCCAGTGACCGAAGCCATGGTAATGCACGTTGCCATCTACGAAAAGGCCTCTTCTTTCCATCACGAACATTTCTTAAACACTCCAAGTTATTACCCATAAAAATCACATCCATGCCTAAAACACCAACACCAGTCACAGTCAGACTTCCACTGACAGAGAATAAAGACAGGTTTTTTGGAGGTTTTGGTTTTTTTGCTTTTTAGGGCCTCGCCTGTGGCATATGGAAGCTCCCAGGCTAGGGGTCAAATGGGAGCTACAGTGCCGGCTACAACACAGCCACAGCAGCTTGGGATCCAAGCCGACTCTGTGACCTACACCACAGCTCACAGCAATGCCGGATCCTTACCCAGTGAGTGAGAGCCAGGGATCAAACCCACAACCTCATGGTTCCTAGTCGGATTCGTTTCCGCTGCGCTATAACAGGAACTGATTAAAGACAGCTTTTTTGGGGAAAAAAAAAAAAGTTTCTGTGATAAAATGAATCTGTTTCTATGGTTTCATGTCTTCCTTATTGCATTTGCTGCAACTGCAATAACCTTTGCAAAAACTGCAAAAGCAACAGAAGACTCCTTTCCGCCTACACCCAGACACGTGCCTTCCCTTGGTTTCTGGGTCACCAGCCTCAGAATTGATCTTTCTAATTAGGATGTTTCTAGTTATGTTGTACTATCTTAGAATGTAAATTTTCCTTCAAAGCCTGTATTTCACATCACTGAACCACTCTTGGTGAGCTGTAAGTTCCTAGCATCCTTCAAAGTCCATTGGTCATTTTTAACCATTAAGAGTTTGGGGAGGCTGGAAGGCTGAGGAGAGAGGAAAAACAACAACAACAAAAAAGCCCCATAATTTCTGGAAAGGTGTGTTTCAACTGTGTGACTATGTTTTTACTAGAATCACCATCAAGGAACAATGATAACACACAATGTATAAATAAGCATCACAGGGACAAGTTCAAAGCCTTTGCAAATTACTGAATGCTATTTTTGTTTTTGTTTTTTAACTCTTGCGGTAAGCAACAAGATGGAAAATAAGTGATCATGCCACTTCTTAAGACAGATTATGGTGCATCTTAAGTATGCATCCTAAACAGATCTTAAAATAGTTCCCACAAGGCCAGATAGCTACCTTTGTAACATAATCATCAATTTAGGATTTGGCCAAGCAAGTATCTATTTTGCACATCTATTAGCTTACAGTCTAATCAGTCAATGTTAAAAGCTGAAGTTTCTTGCACTTTTTTCATGTTACATACAACTCAGCTTCTGGATACATAAGTAAAAAGCATCAAGACAGTATCATTTCACATAAACTCATTATCTCCTGAAGAAAATACATATCTTATGTTAAACATATCCTTCAAATTATGAAAAATAATCATTTTTTATTCTTGTACTTCATTATTTCTTCTTGCTTTTCTCATAGGGCCCTCATGAGTCACACTAGTAAAGGTTTGTGTTTAATAAGTGATTAAAAGAGTTTTTAACCCCTGAAAATAATCCGCTACATCCTGCATGACATCAGACTGTGTATTAGGTATTTAGCACATTTAGTGAACATATTCAAAAAAATTATTTTTTTATCATCAATCTACATTTGGAGGGACTGTGGTACTTAAGCAAAATAGAACTTTAGAATACATGCATGTATGTATAAGGTTTTCAGAAAAATAAAAAGGAGAAATAATCTTTAAAAAAGATTTTTATTAATGAAGTACTTTCTATGCAAAATGCCCAAAGGGCAAAAATTTAACATTGATTCAATTTGCCCTTTATCCTAATATTTTAAAAGACCAAGACCAGGAATGCTGGGTGGAAACAGAATTGAACTTTTCCACAATGACCCAGAATATTGCTATTGCAAAATAACCTTTTGTTGGCAGAAAGATAAAACATTGAAAAATGACATATATGTGAAAGGAATAAAGGAGAAAAGTGTTAGCCTTGGAAAGCATGTTCACTTAGAGATGGTGACCCAACCATTTTAGGAAAGCATTCCACCACTAGGCTTTTTTTCTTTCTTCCTCTCAATATTCCCTTTATCCTCTCAAAGACATTTAAGAAATCCCATTACATTCTCAAGCTTAAAAAGCATACCTTTAGGTGTCTATATTATTAAATGAATAATTGATATAAAAGTTTTCAACATATAAGGGTTCCAGAAATTCCACTGTGTTATGGTTATAAATGAATATGAAATATACAGAGAGTGCTGGGGACCCCTTTCTGCTGGGAACTCCTGCTCTTAACTCTCTGGAGCCTGTCATAAATAATCAAGGTCAAGAATTAAAAGAAGGAGTTCCCGTCGTGGCGCAGTGGTTAACGAATCCGACTAGGAACCATGAGGTTGCGTGTTCGGTCCCTGGCCTTGCTCAGTGGGTTAACGATCCGGCATTGCCGTGAGCTGTAGTGTAGGTTGCAGACACGGCTCGGATCCTGCGTTGCTGTGGCTCTGGCTTAGGCTGGGGGCTACAGCTCCGATTCGACCCCTAGCCTGGGAACCTCCATATGCCGTGAGAGTGGCCCAAAGAAATAGCAAAAAGACAAAAAAAAAAAAAAAAATTAAAAGAAAAATTTGCCCTAACATAAAGGACTATGGAATGAATTCAACCTTCACCGTATCAGGCAAAATAATAAGGAAAAAATCACATTTATTAAACTTGGAAAAACAAATGGACAGTGAAAAAACAACCTGCATAAGGTGTGAAATTAAAATTTAGGAGATAAACATTTTCGTTTTTCTTCTTGGAGACGTCACCGTCTAACCACAGAATGAGAAGCATTTTTAATGCCATCACATGTTCTGAGGACATTAACATGACATCTTTGAAAATATTTACAAAGACTACTGAAGTTACCCATCGGCTTTTTATATATTATGTAATCTAGTCAGATAAACATATTGGATTTCCCCTGACTGATTTTTTTTTCCTCCACTCTACTGCAAACAGGAAAAAAAAAAAAAAAGCAGAACTTTAATGATATAGACTTTAAAATTATAGAAAAATTATGTCCATCTGGATAATTTTACTATGTCTTATAAGATAGGCTGGAAGTGGTGTATCTGCGGATGGCATGAAAAGCAACAATGAGGTCTGGTGTCTTGTTTGGGACAGAGGCATGGAAAGAGTTAAACCGAGATAGAAGCACCGTTTCTTTCCTTCTCTAAAGGATAAGGGTATAGTCAATACTTTAGTTTAAATTTCAGACACAATACTGATCTAAGAATTACAAGTGGTATTATGCCGTTCTATTAAAGAGGAAAAACTTTTCATTATATTCTCGCTGTGGTTAGGCTTTCAAAAGAAATTTAGAAGTTTTCTCTCATTCTCAATTTTTTTTAATTTATTTTTTATTGTTATTTCCCCCAACACACTTTTTTTTTTTTCCCACTGTACAGCACGGGGACCCAGTTACACATACATGTATACATAATTTTTTTTTTAAATAACAACTAAGATGGAAACTAAAAGGATTTAATTTTAAATAAAGACATTAATAATATATTTAACATTATCCTATCACAAATTATTCTTAAAGATTTGAGATTTATGTAAACCTTCTCCTCTCCATATAAATATTTCCTTCTAAAAATGAAATTATATTTTTTCATATTCTCAAAGAAAAAGATTAGCTTTTTTTGAAAAAGATTAGTTTAAAGGAACTGTTTATAAACAGACTGAATACTCTCAGTGCTAATTAAAACTTTAAGATAATTTGATACGTAAGTTTTAACTCTGCTTTAAAATTTACCTTATATACTACAAAGACAGGTTATGTGTAAGAGGTATATTCAAATGGACTACTTTTTGTCTACCCTATTGTGCATAAATTTTGTCTTTTGCCTAGTCAAAAACAGTGTAGTTTAAACACAATATTAGATGCAGATTAGTATGACAAATACTCGTGACTTATTTGTAATACTGAAAAGCAAAATGCATTTTAAAAATTTCACAATGTTTATTTCTCTTAAATGTTCTGCATTAAAAAGTATATCATGTATATGATTCTTTAAATCATTTTATACCATCATTTAAATTAACAAATCCTGGAGGATACATAATCTCCAGAATGTACAAAATGGTTAAAGTGTCAAACATGACCTGCACAGATAACTTTGCAACAAGCTTACTTGGTTGTCAAAGGAAAAGATATTGTTATAAACTGACTCCTCTGGAACTGAATGAATTTAAACAATTAAAACAGTTCATCAAAAGATGAAGAATTAGTAGAAACTGAGATCACTCAAAAGCAAAACCTTAGCTAAATATAAATGGTTCAACTTGAACACAATAAAAAAAATTCGGATGAAATTTCTTTACCATTCTAAAAGGAACTCTAAAATGTTCATATTCTTCCAAAATACAGATATTATCCTAGACTGGAAGTCCTATAAACTTCATAAAGAACTTCACTTCACATCATGTTTTATTTCAAAATGGTAAATAAAAACATTCTCAGGTTGAATGTTAAATATCATGGAGAACAGTAAAAACTCTTGAAACAAAGACGCTCTGAGAAACAACATGGAAGAAGTTGTCAAATTTATATTCATTTTGCTGCCTTAATTTGAGGTTTCATTAAGATCTTAATGGGAAAAACATGCCCCACCAGTAAAGGGATGTATTTTAAAGGAGGATCTTTTAGGCTGTATAAGTGACTAAGAACGAGTTTCTTGTGAGCTAACGATGGCATCAAACAAACCACAAAGCAGTCTTCTAAAAGACAGGCCGTGATTTAAAAGTCTACTATATTTCATACATCCCTTTCTTTAATCTGGCTCTTTTAATCTTGTTTCAACCTCAAATCATTTCTGGTTGACAAGTGCTTTTGCTTAAATTTGAGGCGCACATAAGCTGTGGAAGGCATGGCCTTTTCTTATTTCACATACAACGTTTGTCATCTTTGCGTCTACACTCAAACTGCAATCTTTGTTAACATAGGAAAACACTTTCCTTTGTACTTAAAATGAGAAATTTATCCTAAGATGGAATTTAATTCTAAATTGAGTCTACAAAGAAAAGCTGTCAAATGCTGACGCTGGCATTTAAAAACGGACTGTTCACTACAAGCTCCTGAGTAAGACCCATGTGTCTCATTTGTTTCTGGAAGAAATCTGGTTAACAGAGAGAATAAAGATTCTCTTTCAGGAAAGTTTCACTCATTGATACCCTGATTTTGTTTAGAATAGTTTCACAATCTGTATCCTAATTCCGATGCTGCATTTTATAGAGGAAATTTTTATGATCATTTGTCGCCCTATCCTAAAATGAAATTTTTAGATGTTCCTGAACCATGAAACATGAAATTAGTTTTTGTCAAATTATTTGAGTTTCTTTTTGTCCTAGTATAACGGGACAGTGTGAACAAGTCTCAGGAGCAGTTATGAGACCTGCACATATACACATGTGATGTGCAGAGCCCTTGTAAGCATTCTGACTAAATTTATAAAATTGGTGTAACTTCCATTAACCAAAACGTCCTCGGGGCTCATCATGCAAACAAACCAATAAATAAAACACATGATCTAATCGGAACAAGTTTCTTTTCAAAAATAGTATTTTTCCCTTAAACCAGAAAAGAAACCATAGCAGTAGCTGCTAACATTTATTGAGCTTTTAGTATGTGTCAGGCACTGTTGTAAGCAATGTATATTGTCAGTTCAATGAATCCTCATAATGAACCTAGGAGGCAGGTGCTACTAGTAACGTCTTAATTTAATAGAATTAAGGAAACCAAGAAAGAGAAAGGTTTTAGAAAACTGCCCAAGATCATATAAGCAGTTAAGTGTGTGAGCTTTCAGACCTAGGCAGTCTGATTCTGGAGCCCTGACTCTTAATTATGATGTTAAACATATTATGTTAGTTTCTAAATAGACTCTATGTCTTGTCTGTACATAAAAGCATTAACTCTACTCTGTTTCTTTTCTATGATCACCACCACTAAGATGGACAAAGTTGGATTTGATGGACTCATATAATAGTACTAAATAGGTTATGGGAAGTAGGTGTTAATAACTCAAAATAATAAATGATTCAGGAATTTTTACGTGAAACACAAATTTCTTTATGTAGCTCCTTAAATACCTAAACTATTCGAAACAGAACTGACTCTTGTTCTTTTGGTACCAAATAAAATGCAATAAAAATTTATAGGGTATTTTTAGTATACCTTAAACATACTTATATTTCAAAATAAATCATGTCTTCAAATGCTCAGTGTGTCAGGTAGGGAGTTTCTATCACAATAATATTCAAAGGTTTAAACTTGCGGCTGAGCCTTGTCTTATATACTAGCATTATGAGAGAATTGTTCTAATTTCTTTTTTTAATCTTAATCTATGATTTTTTATATGAAGAAATAAAGTGAAACCAAGAAAGCTTCTCTTCTCAAGCTGAAAAACCAACATTCATATCTGACCTACATACAAATTATTCAGTAATTCGGTGCATCTATCTGTGATCAGGCCATGCAACTGAAAACAAGGTACAAAACAGAGTTACTTTCTGAAAGTACAGCAAATGAATTAGGCATGCGGGACTCAACTGGGACTCACCATGGAGCTTTTATGGAAAAACACCCCGCTCCAAACAGATAAGGCCTTCATGGAAAAGGGGGGAAAATGCACAGAAAATTAGAGGAAAATTCATTTCACATTAACAAATCATGTACATCATACTGTTATAGAGGATGGATAAAATAACTGAAAAAAATCAGTAATTGTTTGCAATTCTGCCATAGGTACTAACAAGTCTGATAAAACCAAGAAACAGAATGATGCATAGTAACAAGTCCCTTAATTTTCATAGGATTAGAGATTTCAAAATGCTCTCTTTCCCCCCCTTTTCTAGAGCACCCCTGTAGGGTTCCTAAGGAAAAATAAAATTCACTTTGGAGGCCCTTTAAAATAAAGTACAAGTTAAATGGAATAATCAGATGGAGAAAAGAGTGGGACCAGTTGCAACAGATGTGTGGTTGTGTGACACGAAATGTTTAAAACTAGGGAAAGAGGATTCAATAAAAATTTTGATAAGCAGTGTTTGCTGTTCACCAGGTGTAGTCTCAGAGCCATAGAAAGAAAGCATATATTTTCTAAGCTGCTTAATTACAGTAAGTAATTGCATATTGCTGGTCAAAGAAACACTAGATACAAGTCTATACAGTATGACTTATTTCCATTTTAGGGTCGCACTGCAAGAAACCAGCATTTCTCATAATAGTGACAGAGAGTTAGCTTCCTCGACATGAGCTATACTGAGCTCGATTGAAATACATGAAACTAAAGCCACAACTTCTTTCAAAGGCGGACTTCAACGGCACACATATTTATTCCTAATACTCTGTTCACATTATTTAAGACATGCTATGCATATTTGCACAGAAAGATTAAGTGATCTAATTGTATCCAGAACAAAACATTGCTGTTACATCTAACATTTGGAAGGAAGACATAACAAATTGAGAAGGAAAGAGTAGTGTATAACTTGGGTATTTTTTTTCTTCAACATTCGTGCTAGGAACATTAAAAAAGAAAAATCCTGACCACTGGCCTGGGAATTTACGCATGCCAAAGGTGAGGCCAAAGAAAAAGAAAGTCAGAAAGACAGAAAGACAGACAGACAGAGAGATAGAAAGAAAGAAAGAAAAAGGAAGGAAAAAAGGAAAGGAGGGAGGGAGAGAGAGGAAAGAAGGAAGGAAGGAAGGAAGGAGGGAAGGAGAGAGAGAGAGAGAGAAAGAAAGAAAGAAAGAAAGAAAGAAAGAAAGAAAGAAAGAAAGAAAGAAAGAAAGAAAGAGGATGGAGGGAGGAAGGTCCTGCTAAATAGCACCAATCTCCACGTAAATTGAGTATATTTGTCCACAAACTGAAACTTGAGGAAAATATGTTCACAACGCTGAGTACAATTCTGAGGACTGAAGCATAGACGCTACAAAGAAAGGAACAGAAAAGCAAGATACTAATTAAAAGAATGAGTTGGAAGACAGAGATGGAAGAAAAGAGACTTTACAGATGGTGGCAATACAAAGCAAGGAAATCCCTCCCACAGGTAATGACAAGACCATAACCGGAGATATGATGTCTAAAACAATGTATTTCACTTTTTTTTTTTTTTTACTATGACCCACAGAAATACAGTTAGCTGCCCCTATCGGTAGGCTCCACATCCACAACCAACCAGAGATCGAACATATTCAGGGAAATAAATTCCAGAAAGTTCCAAAAGATAAAACTTGCTGGGCACCAGCAACCATTTACACTTCAGAAATGGTTTAAAAGTACACAAGCAGATACTCATAGGTTATATGTAAATACTGGGACATTTTACATAAGGGACTTGAGAAGCCACAGATTCTGGTACTGAGGGTGGGGGCAGTGGGGTGCAGTTCCTGGAACTAATCTGCCTCAGACACTGAGGGATGACTGACTATAGTAAGGCGTAAACTGGTACATACACGAACACACACAAATTGAAACAACTTAATGAATGCGTTTTGGGTGTGTGATCGACTTTACTATTTCCTATTTCAATGTTTTATAAAATTTATGTCGGGATTTCCTTACAGCGAATATTAATGCATATTATGGCAGGATAGGTCCAAGTGGAGCCTTAAATTCTATATTTCTAACAAGCTCCTAGATAAAGCCAAGGCTGTCTGTGTGTAGAACCAGTAGCAAAATTTTATTGTATTCTATTCCATTAATGAAAAAGTCACAATCTCCTTGTCTTGATTGTATGATTCACAATTACATCAGAAACAAACTGTTACTGAAACTCACCCTGCACTTTAACAAACACTGACTTAAATAACTGTGACCACGTGAAGACTCTAATCTCTCAACAGCATAGTGATGCCATGAAGAAATGATCAGAAAATGTAAGGTCCGATACATTTCAGTACATCCACAAATACTGCCAAAAGAGAGAGGTTTTTGTTGGCGCATATTACCCAACTTCCTTCCATTTTCTTCCTTAGACACCAGAATTAATCAAAGAGTTACATGATTCTGACAGAAGCACTTGTGTTCTGAAATGTCTGGGTATGAGTTGCTTTCTAGAATATATATATATATACACCTGCAGCATATGGAGGGTTCCAAGCTAGGAGTCAAATCAGAGCTACAGCTGCTGGCCTACGCAACAGCCACAGCCACAGCCACAGCCACAGCAACGTAGGTTCCATGCCGCCCCGTCTGCAACCTCAACCACAGCTCAAGGCAATGCCGGATCCTTAGCCCACTGAATGAAGCCAGGGATCAAACCCGCATCCTCATGGATCCTAGTCGGGTTCATTAACTGCTGAGCCACAAATCTGCTTTCTAGTATCTTTTGTATGGAAACTGGACTGTATCCCAAATCATTCCAAATATCAGAAAACAGCAGATTCGTTGTAAAGAATTTAAAAGATTTACGTTTGTTTTATGTTAGTCCTTTATGACTTAAAGAGCTGCTGACTGACCCCCAAAGGCAAGCAAACAAAAACAAAACAAAACTTTTCTACATTTTAAAAGACCAGCTGATGTTCCCACCCAGAAAGCCAGTAAATACCTTTTTCTAAGTTTATATTTCCTTACATATAAAAAGGAAATATATTAGCCAAATAAATTAAGCATAAGTTCTTTGTAAAATATCCTAGATTTTCCTTTCCAGCAGTAGCAGCATGCTACCAATAAGATTTCTATAGCCCCACAATCCGAAAATGCACCAGCCACCCAGACACTGCAGTAAACAGGCCTGCACTACATAGCATCACTGTCAAGTTTTTTGTATTGTTTTGTTTTTCACTTTTTAGGGCCACAGCTGCAGCATATGGAAGTTCCCAGGCTAGGGGTTGAAGCTGAATCGGAGCTACAGCTAATGGCCTACACCAAAGCCACAACAACACTGGATCCTTAACCCACTAAGCGAGCATACGATTGAACCCATGACCTCATAGATACTAGCCAGGTTCATTACTGCTGAGCCACAACAAAAACTCCCCACTGTCAAATTTAAAGACAACATAGTTCTCACTGTTGACAAAAGAACTCAGTTGTGTGAGATAAGAGTTATCCTTCTTCCGTCAAATAAGGATCTACCAGCTACCACAGCTCAAGGAGAAAACAGAAGGTTGGGGAAACAGGGTGAGGACCTGCTTTTGTACGTACATGTGGCACAGCCCCAATCTGGACCCACCCACTTGGTCGCCACTCCTATAAACTGGACCTCTGCCACATACATGTAAGAGAGCCACAAACTCTGAAGAATTAGAGTGACTGACGTAATCGCTGACTTTGTATGGGTAGTGTCAGCTGTTCTTTTGAAATGTGCCCCCTTCATCTTTCCTCAGTAGCAAAAGAATGAAAATATAACAAAGTCACAAAGGACGAGTCCATGATCCAGCTGTCTTCACCAATGACTTTTCCCTCCCCTCCAAAATCCCCCAGCTGTAGTTTACATGCTGTGGTTCAAAGAAGAATAAGAGGATGTGAGTAAGGGTATGTGCTGAATTAAAATTGTCGGTATTCCCAGAGGCAACAACGATCATATTCAGGTATCGGTCATATTCCGCTTGTGCGGTTTCCACATACTACTCAGCTTCAGCAGGTTTAACAATCCTGCTGTATAAAACCCACCCGCATCGTTCAGGATGACGTCCTTTTTAAGCTGAGTTCTGATTGAACAATATCAAGGTTGGCCAAGAGGCTAAAAATCCAGAAA